>NW_022109491.1:39673383-39732441 GCF_000313985.2 Echinops telfairi
GGTACTTTCTTTTCCATGCACACATGTTTATCAATCCATGTGTAAATTTTTGTACTTTCTTTTCCATGCACACATGTTTATCAATCCATGTGTAAATTTAGGTTGGTATAAAATATCTTTCCAGACTTGAAATATTGGACGTGCAGGTAAATAGATTTTACTTTTCAAGACCATTCCTGCCCCCAATAGCTGTTAGCCACGTTAGTGTGAGAGCTATCGATGTGGAAGAAGAGCATTGCCCTTGGGATTTGGCTCAGGGTCCATGCAGATTAGATAATCCAGACTTGTTGGCATGAAATTTCAAGGAAACCCAAACCAAACTGGCTTAAGGGAAGAAAAAAAAAGGAAATGTCCATGGGAAGATCTTGAACAGCTTGATATGAGCCTCAACCCATGTCAGCATGAAAAATTCCAATTTTTACAAAGGCAAATCAGAAAGTCGTGATTCAAGTTCCAGTTCCTGTATCCACAGATTTACTCCATATCGAGTCTGCTTAAGCACGTCTCCGTGGCCAGCTCTGGTCCGTGGCTGTGGCAGACAAGTTCTCAGTGCAATCCACCTGTATTTCTCTAATGAAAGGTCAGATCCAAGCAGCGACCCCAGGTGGATATGCTGAGTAGGTTACATTCCAGGCAGCGCAGTCAGAACAGAAGGAAAGGGTGACTGTTTTCTGGGGTCCTAAAGGAGTCATCTCGACAGACGTATCTCTGAGGGCACAGCATTATCACAGGCCTTACTCTGAAGAGGTGGAAAGAAAACTTTGAACTGCTTGGATAAGGAAAAAGTCAGAGAAGTTGTACGTAGGGTTTGTTTTTTTAAAGCATGACTGTGCAATGTACCTGCTCAGTCTTTAGGTAACCATGGGCTATTCTATGAGAATTTTGTTATGAAACTTTGCCCTGCCCACCTTGCTACCTTGATCTTGTCCCCGCAGCCGTTGTTTTGTTCCTCAGAATGTAAGGAACACAATTTAAGTTCCACGAGTGCCACACCTGCTATTATGACACGATGCAAATCAGAGGGTGCAGAATTCTTCAGGATAGAGAGAGGTGAAAACAATTTCCACAGAAATAAATAGATCTTGCTTCGCACTCTGATATTTTTAAATAAAGGTTTCTAGGTTATTGCAGCAATACCTGTTGATTTATCTTCCTAACCTTTGACTCATCTTTTCTCCATGTCTACTGTTTATTCAGATAAGTGGGGTTTTTTTGCCTCACAGGTCTAAGAGGACTATAAAAGTACCAGCAGTTATATTTTCTAGATTCCAAAAACCACTGGAAAAGACTGATAATTTCTGTCCTAGATGTTTCAGGAAAAAATACAATACAAATAATAGCTACTAGTTGAATGGAACTTTAAATCTGCCATTTAATATGTAAACACTTTCCATTTAGTAACTCAGTTTAATATTTACAACTCCCATGTGAGGAGTGCACTCACATCATTTCTGTTTCAGAAATAATAAAGTTTGTTTCAGAAATAGTAAACTTATTGAAAGGCTAAATAATCCCTCAAGGTGAAAGTAGGTGGAGAGTAAGGATTTAGATAAGTACAAAAGGGCTTCAAAAAGCTCATGGAAAAGTCTGGTTCTCTCTATTTTCACAGATTCTAAAAAATATTCGTATGTAGTAAGTAGCATAATGGCAATTTGAGTCCAGGAATCCGGGCCCCAGAGTTTGTACCTTTGTACCACAAGACTACCCCCAAAGCTCGGCTTGCTACATTGACTCTTATTTTGTTTTATCAAAACTATCTTATTGGCAGCTAATACAGATATCATAATACTCCATAGCTCAATCACGTCAAATAGTGTTGTACAATTGCTACCACAATCAATTTCTAAACATTTCCTTCCTTCTTGAACTTCTTGATCTCAGCTCCCCTTTACCCATCCCACCCTCCACTTCGCCCACCGTCCTCACAAGAACCCTGATTCCACATGTTGTCTCAGTAGGTTCATTAACCCTGGGTTTGACAGAGTGTAAAACAGAAAACAAAACATAACAAAGACTCAAGAAGGCTACCCACAGGGACAAAATACATAAGAGATCAACCTCAATATGAAAAGAAAAAACAACAACAACAGAGTATTGAAACCATTCCTGGGCCACATGCACTCTTGTCTGAGGCAATGTCTGTAGTCGTTGGTCCCTCAGGCCTGGGTGATGTGTGGCACACTCGGTTGAGTAATTGTAATCTAACCATATGGCGTACACCAAAAGTTGGGTCTCCAAATGACTAATACTGAAGTAAAATGAAAGCTGGAATGTTCACCACAGAAGAAATTCTGCCACTGTGCTATAATCTAGGGTGATGGATTTCACTGGGGCAGGATGCGCTCCCATTGAGGGACACGGCAAACAGGTGCTTGCAGTGCTGCATGTGAAAAGGGAGGGCGCTCCGGGGCATGTTGTAGGGCTGTTCAGTTCTCCTTGCTGACTGGGGGAGCTTAGTCTGCAGGCCTCCACACAGGAGCATTTGTTTGTTTGCTCTTACTAATTAAAATCCGTGCTTCCATCCATAGCACAGACACTTGAAAACGCATTGAAAGTATCCATTGTGCCTGGGTTTTGAAAGTGCTAGGGAAATACACCAGAAATACAGATCGCTACTCTTGAGAAACGAGAGCACCACATCTTTCTGGAAGTAGTTGAATGCTGACTAGTTCTTCTTTGTGCAGTAATTCTGTGTATTCCTTCCACGTTTTGATGCTTCTTACGCTGTTCAATATTTTGACCATGGAATCTTTCATTATTTCAACTTCAGGCTTGACTTGTTTAATCAATTCTTATAGCTTGGGGTATGCTGAGCATGTTCTTCCTTTTGGCTTTTTAACTCTAGTGCTTGGTATAATTCATTAGAACTTCTATTTTTTTCTCTTTTTTCTATTCTTTGAAATTCTCCCTTCAGCTCTTTACTTCATATACCGTATATACTCGTGTATAAGCCGGGTTTTTCAGCATATTTTTTATGCAGTTTTTGTGGCAAAATGAGGTGCCTCGGCTGATATTCGGATCAGCTTATACTCAAGTATATACGGTTCTTTAGCTAAGTTCACAAGAACAAATTTCAAAGTATCTTCTTGGTCTTCTCTTTCTGGGTTGCTTTCATAATGACCTTTTGCTTTTTACATGTAGAATGTTCTTGACGTCATCTCTCAACTCATCAGCTCCTCCTTCTATTTGAGTGTTCAAGGGATCAAATCTATTCTTGAGATATTCTCAAAATTCAGATGGGATCCAGTCAAAGTTGCACTTTGGCTCCCATGAATTATTTTAATTTTCTTCAGCTTCAACTTGAACTTGCACAAGAGCAACTGTTCATCCGTTCCCCACTGAGTACCCCTGTGAGTTTTGACCGATGATACTGAGCATCTCCATCATCTCTTCCCAAGGATATAGCTTATTTGATTCCTACAGATTCTTTGGTATTCCATATAGCAAAATCCACGTATATAGTGGAGATTTTCGTTGTTGAACAAAAGGCATTTGGAATGAAGACGTCATTGGTTTTGCAAAATGGGTCTTGAAAAATGTTTGCTAGCTTTGTTTCTTTCAACAAAGTCATATTGTCCAAGAACAATTCCTCTCAGGAAAGTAACTTCCATCAGAGTACCTGAGAAAATATTCAGGTCCTTGTGGTCATTTATCTTATATCCAAGACTGGATTTTTTTTTTCAGAATAGTTTATTGTTTATATCATGCTGAAAATTGCTACCCATATAGAAAATAAACAAACGTGAAATTCCTTTGTCACTTTACATAAAAAAACAGTTCCATATGTATTAAAGAGATATATAAAAACATATATCAGTTTAGAACAAATTATAAAGCAGTATTTTTCTTAATTGTGAGCTAATAAGACATTGTTAAGCAAGGCAGGGATCTTAGAAACAAGGGTATACTAGAGATGGTTGTTGTTGAAATCATGAGTTTGCATTGATATGATGCCATCTGACCCCATGTGTGCAGAATCTAACTGTCGCATGAAGTTTTCAAGCCTGTTGCCTTTGGGAAGCACCTTGTTAGGCCTGACTTCTGAGATGGTTCTGCATGTGTGTGAACACCAACCTTTCCCCTAAAGACTAGCACAAACATTGTGTCCTACACAGGGACTCCTAGCAGAGAGATAGTAGACTATATACATGATTTAAAAAAAATAATGTGGCAAATAATGAAGTGCAAGTATAAATTCTATATATTGTTAATGTAATTACAAATGAAATGACAAGAAAATAATTATCGGTCCTACTATTTAAAGAACTCTTCCAGTTTAAACATTAAAACCAAAGACAAATAACTCCATGAAGTATAAATTATTAAATCAGAGAACAGCTGGAAAGAGAAATCCATTTAGGAAAAGAAATTCAACCTCCTTTAGGAAAATGAATGTTTAAAAAAATGAATCCAATTATTGGATTTGTAGCAGTACTCCATCTAATGTTGGTAAGGCTAGCTTTGAGTGATAATGAAAGGATCCTGTCATACATTTTTGTCGATTAGTAAATTATTATCACATTTGAGAAAGTTATCTTGGAAACCTCATCTACAGACAAAATTAATAGATGATGAGGGCATATGCAAACGAGTGTTTACTGCGCCTTTGCAAGGGCAGGAAACAGAAAGTAATCTGCAAATTAATCGGGGGAAGGGCTGAATAAATTATGGTCAACACATCTTATTGAACATTATGCAACTTTTAAGTAGTGAATACTTCCTTTTTAATTTCCTAAATACGTTTTTCCAACTCTCTCTTGCCTTCTTGCTGTCTGTTCTCAGCCTCAAAAGGGAGGCGCTATTCTAGCTTTACTCATGTTTTTCTCCACTCCGACAGTAAGGAAATTGGTCCCTGGATGGAAGTTGCCTGTTAGATGCCTGCTCCATATCACATGAAAGTCCTGCTAGGATACAGCTTAGGAAGCTAGAGGAAGAGAATGTTGAAAGTTATTAGGCACTAGTGTGTAGAAAGGCATAGACAGCCTATGAATGGTTCACTTAGCCCCCTTGCTTCATGAGGGATTCTGTGAGGCAGCTATTTGGGTCGCGGAAAGGGTCTCTGAGACCAGCAAGGTCATAAGTACCTACTGCCTCATCGAGGTCCATGAACTACTTTCCTAACCGCTTCACTATCCGTTGATGGCTCTAAAGTTTTCTTTATAGTATCTGAACTAATCGATTCAGATTGTTGTTGTTACAACAAAGATTTATTGAACACCTGCTAGCCATTGTACCCAGTTCTAGAGGGTCACTATGAGTCAACATAGACTCGATGACCGTGAGTTTGAGCTTTTGTTTGATAGCCCATGCAGGAGTCCCAGGGTGGTGAGAAAGTGCTGAATGTTCAGCTACTAACTCAAAGTTGGTAGTACGGTTCACCCAGACCCCAGAGGGGCTGGGACAAAAATGACTGGTGAGCGACTCCTAACTGCTGTGTTGTTTGGAAGCTTATACAGTAATGAGACATGGGAGTGGGGAATGGAGAATAGGAACAATGGAGTGTTGATCATGAAAAATAAAAGCTGGGGATAAGGAGTGTGTGTGTGTGTGTGTGTGTGTGTGTGTGTGTGTGTGTGTGTGTGTGTACATGTACTACTTTAATAGTATGGTAAGGAGATCTCTTGGCAAAGAAGATATTTCAACAGGACAATGGTGAAGGAAAGCTATGCACTATTGGGGTTTCCTTGAAAGGAGTGGTTTAAGTAGCAGAACCTGGAGGAAAATTGTTCAAAAATAGGTGCATATGTGGTCTACGTGTGGTCAGGAGAGCAAGGTGTTCTTGGGAACGAGGGTGGGGAGTGGAAAGTGATACTTTCCCAGGGGGAAATAGTTGCCAGACTGTCACCAAGGTCCCTTTGGTGTGATAAGGATTTTTTTATTTTATGTGCTTGAAGACTTCAGAAGTCGTGAATAGCAGGCCAGTGCAGTCAGATTTTATAGTTTACCAGGACCACTCTGAGTGGTATGAGGAGAAAGAAGAGGGAGGAAGCCCAATTAAGAGGGTGCTTCAAAGGCTTGGAGGAGACTTGTGGCTTGGCTCTGGTGAAAGCTGGAGAGGCAGCAAGAAGTGGCCGATCAGGAACGCACTGATGTTGTTCTCACTACATTTGTTCATGTCTCAGATGCCAGGCCTTCTAGAAAGAGGACTGAGCTGTGACCTCAGGCTTGGACTGTAGCTCCTGGATGAACTCGATTCTTAAGTCTTAGTAGTTTCCCATCTATACCTATAAATCAACCTTCGCCAGTATTCCCTGGAAGGCTGGATAGCAATGATCTCCACTCCTTCCAAATGTTGTTCTCCAGGTTTCTAGGGAATTCTGGAGAAGGCCTGCTTCTATCTTCTGGAAAGCCTATGGGATCCAAGGCCGGATCCTAGGTCATCAGGGCACACACCCTGATTCTGTTCTAGGATAATAATAAAACACATATTTCTACCTCTCTGTCGAATTGAACGAAGTGTTTCCTATTGATCATTTTAATTCATTGATTAATGTAGTAGTCTTAAGGACTCACTACGGTACTTCCTTTGATCTCGATCTTGATCGATGAAAGGCTTCAGACAGGAGAATTACAGTTTTCTCTAGTGTAGCAGAGCTAGTATTTAAGGCAAATCCTCTATCTTCAAACTTCATCACTGATAACCTGCTTTACTTAGAGCCACTCCCCAGGTCAAACCCAGCCACACTTACCAATGAGCAGGCCAATCATGTGGAACAGAAATAACTAAATATACAGAATGAAAAGGAAAGAGAAACTCAAAAGTACGTATTTACTAAACTGTGCATAGGTCACCAAGGGGGAGGTGTGGTGAAGTTTTGGGTCTTTTGCTATTTGGAACAGGGTTGCTCTGTTTCCATCAGGGAATTTGAAGATGCTTGATATCAACAAAGAAATAATTAGCTGCCTCCCCATAAATCATATTGTTAAAACACAGAGTTCCTTTAGTATAATATTTTATACATGTCATAGCATGCATCAGAACTTAATTTCTTTGTATGGATGAATAAGATTCCATTGTATATATAAGCCATCAAATGCTTATCCATTTAGTTGTTGATGGACACTTGTGTTATTTCTGCATTTGGATATTGGGAATAATACTGAAATGAACACTGGAATAAACAGATCTGTTTGAGTCCCTGTGTTCAATTCTGTTGGGTAGAGAGAGAGGAGTAGGGTTTCTACATCCTATGGAAGTTCTATGCTTAGCTTTTTAAAGACCTCTCCACCTCTTTTCCACAGCAGCTGGGCCATTTTGCATTCCCACCAGCAATGAACAAGGCTATTCCTTTCTTATATCCTTGGTCCTCTCTTCTCCTATTATTCATCCTAAGTGTGACGTAATGGCTCATTGTAGTTCTGATCTGCGTTTTCTTAATGACTAATGAGGTTTTTTTGTGGGAAGGGTAGATATGGAACTGTAATTTTTTTTCTTTTCTCTGTTTTCCCCCCAACAGTTTTATTGGCCCATAATTTATATAGCACACAACTGAATAGTTCGATCATTCGATAATATCAAGGGGAGTTTTACAATCACCACCACATTTATCATAGACTCTCCCCGCCTCTTCACATGGTTAAGTAGCCTTTAAACTGAGTGTGCAATCATAATCAGTTCTAGTGCTCTCTTCCCACTCCCGTTCTCATTATTTACTCCCGAAATCCCCTCCTCCCTGAATTGCCCACCCCTCACCGCTGTTTTCCCTATAATAACCTTGTATCCATTGTTATCATCACACATCCACTCCTCCTGTGCTTCCCAGCTAGGAAATACAACAGAAGACAATGAAAGCAAATTTCACTAAGTTAGTTAAGGATAAGATCATATTATTAGAAAGACAAAAATACAAATAATGTATAAGAAGGAGAAGATCCCCATCAACATTCAAAACGCCAGGGATGAAATTTTTGTCATGGAACAACTAAGATTCTTGCACCCAGTACAAATGCAGGCCATGTCTATAGGAAGGTCAACTGGCTAGTAATTTTTATGGTGGAATGTTGACTAGTGATTTTTGGAACAGTGAATCTGTGTATTGTTTCCATCTTCTTTTGATATTTCTTGCATCATTCAATATTTTACCCATAAAATATCAATATTGCAACTCCAGCCTTGAGATTTTTCTTGAGTTCTTTCAGTTGAAGATGTGCTGAGCGTGTTCTTCTCTTGGTTTTCTTATTCTAGGTCTTGCACATTTCATTATAATATTTGACTTTGTCTTCTCAAGCTGCCCTTTGAAACTTTATATCCATGTCGTTGACCTCATCTTTTCATCCATTTGCTGTATCTACTCTACAATTAAGAGCCAGTTTCAGAGTCGCTTCTGACATCCATGCTGCTCTATTTTTTCTTGCCTGTCTTTCTAACGGCCTTTAGCTTTTTCACGAGGGATGTTTTGACATCTTCCCACAGCTCATCGAGTCTTCTGTCATTAATGTTCAGTGCCTCCAATCTGTTCTGGACATGTTCTCACGCTTTCCGTGTGGTAGAGTCAAGGTTGTATTTTGGCCCTTGTGGACTTTTAAAATTTTTCTTCAGCTTTGTCCCGAACTTACATGGTACTGAGAAAGAAGTTTAAGCTACATTGAAAGCATTAGACAAAGAATGCTCCAGGAATTGATGGAATACCAATCAAAATATTTCAACAAGCTGATAAAGCACTGGAAACACTCAATTACCTATGATAGAAAATTTGGAAGACAGTCAACTTGCCCACTAATTGGAAAAGATCCATATTTGTGCCCATTCCAAACACAGGTAACCCAACATAATGCTCAAATTATAGAATAATATCATTGTTATGGCATGTAAGTCAAATTTTGCTGAACATCACCCAACAATAGAAGGAGCAGTGTATTAACAGGGAGCTGCCAGAGGTTCAGGTTGGATTCAGAAGAGGACATGGAACAAGGGATATCATTGCTGATGTCTGATGGATCTTGGTTCCAAGCAAAAAGTACCAGGAAGATGTTTACTTGTGTTTTATTCACTATGCCAAGGCATTCGACTGTGTGGACACATAACCAACTATGGATACCCTTGAGGAGAATGGAAATTCCAGAACTTCTACATGGATCAAGAGGCATTTGTGCTAAGGGGACAAGGGAATACTCTATGGTTTAAAATCAGGAGATGTGTGGTATCTGCTTGTCATGCTTATTCAATCTGTATGCTGAGCAAATCGTCAGCGAAGGTGGCTTATAAGAAGAAGAATGTGGCACCAGGATTGGTGGAAGACTGATTAGCAATATGATATGCAGGTGATACAAGCTTGCTTGTTGAAAATGAGGAGGAGTTGAAGCATTTGCTGATGAAAATCAAAATTGCAGCCTTCAGTATGGATTACAACTCAATGTAAAGAAGACCAAAATCCCCACAACTGGACCAATAGGCAACATCATGATAAATGGAGAAAAGATTGACGTTGTCAAGGATTTCTGCTTGCTTGGATCCACAATCAATGCTCATGGAAGCAGCAATCAACAGATCAAAAGATGCATTGCATTGGGTAAATCTGCTTGCAAGATCTCCTTAGAATATTGCAAAGCAAGGATGTTACTTTGAGAAACAAGGTTCACCTGATCCAAGCCATGATATTTTCAATTGCTTCATATGTTTGTGAAAATTGCACGTTGAATAAAGGGGACCAACACAGACTGGAAGCATTTGAATTGTGATGCTGGAGAAGACTATTGAAAGTACCATGGACTGCTAAAACCTGATCTGTCTTGGAGGAAGTAAGGCCAGACGGCTTCTTAGAGACGAAGATGGTGAGACCTCATCTTACCTACTTTGGATATGTTGTCAGGAGTGACCAGTCCTTGGAGAAGGCCATCAACTTTGGTAAAGTAGAGGGCAGTGAAGAAGAGGAAGATTCTCAATGAAATGATCTGACACAGTCGCTGCGACCATGCACTGACACATGGGCGCAATGGGAAGGATGGAGCAGGACCCAGTAGGGTTTCCTTCTGTATATAGGGCCATTATGGGTTGGAACCAACTCGATCACACCTAACAAAAACACCAATTTATTTTTTATATGCTTATGGATAATGTACGCAGTGCTGGTGGTGTAGTGGTTATGCACTGGGCTTCTAACTGCAAAGTAAGCAGTTTGAAACCAGCTACTCTGTGGGTGATAGAAAGGGTGTTCTGCTACCTTACGAGTTACTGTCTCAGAAACTCACAGGACCAGTTTGACTTGATGGCAGGAAATTTGGTTTGATTTTCATTTTTTAGATAATTTCTATATTCATATTTTCCCTGAAGGATTCTATTTAAATCCTTTGCACATCTTTTTATTTTTATTTAATTGGGTTGTTTTATTCTTGTTGCTGCGTTGTAGAATTTCTTTTTATATTATGACATAGATTCATTATTTCTATGGTGCTCAGATATTTCCTCCATTTTCTTTTTGCTTTTTTGATGAATCTTTGAATGCATGAAAGTTTTTAAAATATGCTATAATAAATGTCAGACACACAAGTTAAATATTGTTTGGTCCCACATATATGAGAAGTTTATAGTAAATAAATGCATAAATACCTATGTTTATTAATGGCTACCAAGGAATAGGAAGAGTGGTGAATGAGTACTCCCTGCTAAAGGAGTAGTGAGTTTCTGTTCATAGTGATGACAAATTGGTAGAAATGCCTAGTGATGATAGTTACACAAGATGGGAGTGAAATTCATGCATTTTACACTTAAAACTAATTACAGTGGGGAATGTTATGTTATAGACACTTTACTATTTTGTATATATATATATATATACATATATATATATTTATATATATATGTATATATAAATGAGAGAAACAATAAAACACAAGCGAAAACAGAGTTCTGTAAAAATAGGGATTTCTCTGCAATGGTAACCCCATCAAGGCACCCTTTGTTCTCGTGGGTCTAGGGACACGCTTTTTGCTTCTCAGAGGAGATTTTGGCACAGATCTCTAACTCAGTGCTTCTTAGCTTGAAGCAAGTCAGCACATGAAGCAGAGTCATTGTCGAAGGAAAGGGAGCCTCCTAGTTCTCTGCTGCACTGAAAATGTGGACCCGATGTTCTACCCAGATCCACGCGGCCTGGATCTGAGTGGATCGATCCATCATTGAGACAAGGTGATTTTACACTTTTTAAGGAATCGCTCACTGCTCTGTCTGAGAACATTCAGAGCCATAGAAACGCTGGGAAGTATATTTTCACGGTTTGCTTGCTACGCTTCCAAGACTGCAGCTGATGTTGAAGGCGGCTCCTCTGCTGAGAGGGGCTCTGTAGTTCTGACTTCTTAATTTCCGGTAGACCCTTAGTGCTCAGGGAGAGGATGTGTTTTGCTTTTGATGTTGGTAATGAACTGCCACTGGGAACATATTAATGAGTGTGTCAGAAACTGCAGAGGAACTACATTATGATTCATAAACACTATGATGAAAATGCCAGTTAAGCTCTGGTATAAATACACGCACTCAAGATTCGCACTCTTTGTGCTTCTAATAAGAGAAGAATTTAAAATGACATTATTCTGCCCTGAGCAATATTGCTAGGAAAGATTTTCTTGGATGATAGCAGCTTTTCTAATTATATATTTAATATGTAGAGAAACAGAGTAGACTATCAAGTATATACTTTATAGCTATACATATATGTCCTATACTTCAAAATATGTGCTAATATGTGCTAATATTAGAGCCACATATGTCTCTAATAAACAAGACGCAAGTAGGGAAAAGCATTGCTATTGTATGGATCCAAATTCAGAGTGACCCCATAGAACCAAATTGAACTGTTCCTTAGGGTTTCCAAGAATGTAAATATTTATAGGAGCACACAGACAGCTTTCTGACCCCTGATGTATGGTAAAGATGTGCCTGTTTATGGCAGAAGATGTTGCTAAGATAAAAAGTAAACCACACACACTAACATCAAGGCTAGTCTAACTCAAAGCACTCCTCCACAGGGGTTCCAAGGCTGTCCATCTTCATAGGAGTCAATAGTGTCATCTGGTGGCTTTGGACAGATGATCTTGTCGTTAGCAGTCCAATACTTACCAACAGAGGGTCTAGGGCTTCTCGCTAAGATTACCAAAACCAAACCCATTGCTGCCCAGTCAATGCTGACTCACTGAGACCCCATGTGGGTTTCTGAAACTGTAACTGTTTACTGGGGTCTAGTCTTTCTCCCTCGAAGCTGCTGGGGCTTTCGAACTTCCCACCATGCGGATTGCAGCCCAACACATAACGCCTGCACCACCAGGGCTCCTTGCAGAGCCTTACAGCAATCCTTTAACAATTCTTGTATTGCCCCATTTGTTCTTAATAGTTTACCAGCTAAATAATGAACTAAAAATGTCTGTGTGACCAGTGAAGGACTGTAGACTAATTCTATCAGTAATGTACTCTCCTTAGTCTCATTATTTAGAGCACCTTCAAAAAACATGTAATCCAATCAGTGAAGAGCTTCTGCGGGGATCTTCTGGAGGAGTTAAACTGGAGGTGGAAAGTTCAGCTTCGAAAAGCACAGGGACCATTTTAGAGAATTTCACAGGACAGCCTTCACAGATTTTCTCCAAGAGCGCAGAATGATCCCAGGAGCTTATTGGAGAGAAGTTTTGATAGTTGGAAAACTGCATTGGTGAGTAGGGAAAGTTGCAATGAGGAATTCTGTCTCTCTCATGACAGTGTATCTACACAATTTTTTGACGATAGTTAAATGATATCCTACAAGAAACTTGTTTGAAAAACATATCTCCTCTACCCTGCAGCCTTGATCCTAACCCTTGAGACTTCTTTTTCTTCCAGGAACTCAAACAAACAAACAAACAAACAAACAAACAAACAAACAACATTTCAAAGGAACATGATTTGCATCCCTCCAGGATGCCAAAACTACCACTCGGACATGGTGTAGATCAAAAAGCGCATAATTCTTCCGCCTGGAAAGATAGAAGCACCAACTTCAGACGAAGAGAACGAGACGCAGGGTATGCCGTGAAACAATAGCATCACATTTTGATATTTGACTCTTAAAAGGCTGAAGCATTCGGGTGTTTCTTGCACATTCATTCACTAGATAGACTAGATGACCCCTAACAATAACTAGATGGCCCCTAGCAACAGTGAAAGACTTTCAGGTACTGCAGAGATAAAATCCCATATAACTTTTCACATACTACATTTTCTCCTTTAAAATTCCACATTTTTTTAACAAATAGAGTTGCTTTACAGTTAGATATGACTGTAAGATATTCTTGTTTAGATAGAAACTTTTATAAAATATTAATCTTTTGAAGAGAAACATGTTTTTGCCTGTATTCTTGGCGAGTATATTTTGTTGTAGTTGGCTTAGAAGGCCATGTCAATTGTTTACCGATGATGACCCTTTGATTATATAAGATTGGCTACAATAACTATATGGTATTATAACAACAGAATTATAATATAATTATCCAGTGAGATGTAGATTCTATGTTTTCTTGAAGTTTCAATAGCATTTTATTGGGCAGTGTCCACATATAAGGAGGGACTGATTCTGTTATATTATTTGTGTAATTTTGGGAGCGGAGTCTAAGAAAGACATAGAACAAGCTGCCAGAGTGTCCACAAACGAGCATGGAAACTGATCTGATGAGCTATTTCTGCATTTTCAAGTAGCATTTTTTCCACATATGGAAGTACCCTCATGGACAAAGAAAAATAAATTTTGTCTGAACTCAGTAAGTGAAACAATAAATGTCATTATTTTTCCTGTCACCTTAAAGGAATGTTGGCCAGCAACGGATGGGAGAAAAATGGGAGAAGGATGACACATTTTAAAGATACATTAGCTTCTTTATCTCTTAATGGACAGGCTAAAATTTGATTTTGATTGTGAGCTCAGCAGAACTCCAGAGAGACCGTTAGAGGACCCTTAATTGCTTGGCTGGACTTCTCCAAGCCCATTGGTTTACAGGCTTACTGCAGGTGGCAGCTAGAACACCTGGGAAAGAACTATGGCATCATTCACTTGTCTCATCACGTGGGGTCTTTACCCTCGAGAAAACCACCAGCAGCTGCTATGAATGTCTACTATAATGTATTGGGGAAATCCAGATCACAATGAAGGCTTTTAAAATGACATTTTTCCAGTTCAACAAAATGCATTTTTGTTTTTAATCCTGTTTAAGAATTGGAGCACAAATTTGAGTAACCCCCAAATGACCTGTATCTCATTTCAAGTGCTAAGTTGATTGCTTTTGAATGTCTCCTGTTGGCTAGTTTGGGCTCTAGATGGTTGTGTATGTGTATATATATATACATATGTATTTATGTATTTTACAGGGAACACTCTGTCCTTCAATTTTCATTTTGTTAAATCTCTACTATGTGATAATCACTAATTTTCTAGGTGTTAAGGAAAATACTGAGGAAGTGAATGCATAACTAATATGCATAAATTCTTGCATACACACACGCAAACAAGGTGGAATATTTCTTTAAGTTACACTATTCTAAAGAGTGTTGAGCCATGCTTAGTGAAAGAGCTCATTGTGCATTTTTGAAAAGGATTGTCCATATATTTATTCATTTATTTAACTCAATGTAAAAATATAATGTGTGCAATTCTAAAATCTTCAGTTAAAGAATGAGTAGTATGAGGTAGCATACAAATCAGAAAATTGGGAAAAGAAAACAATACCCCAAAGTTTCCATCATTGAGTCTATTGCAATTCATAGTCAACCCTACAGAACAGAGCAGAACATGTCTTTTAGGTTTCCGAGATCTTAAATCTTTATGGTAGTAGAGAGAATTTGAGGTGAGTATAACTCATTCTGTGTTCATCAGGGTTTTAATACCTGCCTGATAGTTACCAAATACAAATATATGTAAATCCCAGAGTCAGAAGGGGAAACAGCATACAGTAGAACCCCAGTACTCAACCGCATCAATATTTGACATAATTGGATTTTGACGCAAAATGTCGAGAACATTTTGCATCAGAGCTCGAACAAAACATCAGACTCCGACCCAACGCATGTGATTTTTGTAAACAGAAGCAGTTCGTGTTTCAGTCATAGTATTAGTTTGCACTGTTAGTATGTGTTGTTTTAACCTTTCGTAGCTGTGTTCCAAGCATTTTGCGATAATTTTCTTCGTTTTTGTGGCTCTTTGTATTGTTTTTAGATGAAAAAAACAACAACATGGGTCCTAAGAAAGACTTTTTGGAAAGAATCATCACGATAAGGAACTGGTTAACCGTGTTATTGATATTGTTGATGATCATTTAGTAAACTCGTTTAGAAAACAGTTAAGGAAATGCCACAGCAGACCACATTAGGCAGATTTAAAAAAAAAATTATTGGGGGTTCTTACAGCTCTTATCACAATCCATACATATATGCATTGTGTCAGACAGATCTGTACATATGTTGTCATATCTTTTTCAAAACATTTCATTCTACTTGCGCCCCTGGCATCAGCTCCTCATTTTTTCCCTCTCCGTCTCCCACCTTCCCTCCCTCATGTTGCCTTGATAATTTATAAATTCTTTTTTTTTATGTCTTACACTGACTGCTGTCTCATTTCACCCACTTTTCTGCTGTCTGACCCCTTGGATTGGGGGCTATACATCAATCATTGCGATCGGTTCCTCCTTGCCCCCCCACCCCCTTACCCTCCTAGTATTGCTGCTCCCCTTATTGGTCCTGAGGGGTTTATATGTTCTGGAGTTCCTGTGTTGTGATCTCTTATCTGTACTAGTATACATGCTCTGGTCTAGCCAGATTTGTAAGCTAGAATTGGGTTCATGGTAATGGGGGTGGGGAGGGGGAACATTAAAGAACTGGAGGAAGGCTATGTGTTTCATTGGAGCTATATTGCACCCTGACTGGCTCTTCTCTTCCTTGGGCCTCCACTCAAGCGCTCCCTCAATGAAAGAACAATTTGTTCTACTAACATGGCACTCTGTGGTGTTCACCTTTCCTCACGCGATCACTGAAAACAAAATGGGTGCATGAGCAAATGTAGTGAAGAAAGCTGATGGTACACAGCTATCAAAAGATATAGCATCTGAGGTCTCAAAGGCTTGTTGATAAGCAAGCGGTCATCTAGCTGAGAAGCAACAAAACCCACATGGAAGAAGCCCACCAGCCTGTGTAATCACAAGGTGTCAATTGGATCAGATATCAGGCATCAAAGACCCAAAAGAAAACAAACAAACAAACAAACAAACAAAAAGCATATCAACGGGAATGAGGGGAAGGGCAGAGTGGAGACCCAAAGCCCATCTGTAGTCAATAGATAGATTTTATTTTAGAGAAAGCCATCCAGACCCTAGTGAAAAAAGGCAAAGAAGGGGGAAAAAACCTCCTGAAAATCAGTTGGTTTATTGGAAGGGATTCCTCTTCCAGACAATAACTCTCTCTTCATCCCTCCTCTCCACATCCATGTCTACAGATCCAGATCCTCATCACTCTAAAGGGATGGGTCACACTGTAGTTGTTAAAACCTTTTTTAATGGTGTGTTCCTTATTTAGATTATATTATTTAACTCTGAACTTATTTACTTTGAAATTTCTGGGTAATCTTTTATATTAAAAGGCAAAGTTATGGTAAAAACTTGGTGGTCAAGAACAGATTAATCCATTTTCAATGATTTCTTATGGGAAAAATTGATTCAGAACTCAACTGCACCACATTTCGACGCTCCTTCTAGAACAGATTAGTGTCAAGGTCCGGGGTTATACTGTATAAGATTGTGTTTGTATAGTCAACTCTTCTATGGTACAGATTACTCATCAAATGCTAAAGCTTCCAGGTTGGTGGTACAGATGGTATGGGCCTATGAGATGGCACTTCGTATCAAATGCAATAACTCTATGATGCTGGAGCACAAACTACATTGGCGATCACATATCCCTTCTATGTTTGTCATTGTTTTGCAGTGGAAAGGAAGAAATTAGGAACCATATACACCTTTAGCTTTCTGTGATTGGTGTTGCATACCTGGTAAGAGATTTCAGTGTGGTCCTGCACCTCACTTCCTGCTACTCCTGCTTATGCTCCTAATGCCTTTTCTCAAGAGCACAACAAATTAGCTCTCTTTGTGGTTATTTATCTCTTGCCATGAATGTCTCCTTCTATCAAATTCCTATGTATTTTTCTGAGATCCAGTTTACTTATTTTCTTTTCTATCCATTCACAAGGAGATCCTACAATACATGCTTTTGCACCATTATGTGTAGAACAAGTCATCAATATTTCCATAGTGTTCTTTTTGCATAAAGCCTGTCTTCATCATTGTTTATGTCCTACTACTTAATCAAGTCTCTTTTCCAGAACCTACTAGTGATGGTGCTACATGATTGTGTGTTTGTGTGTTTAAGGAAGCAGGGATAAAGGTAGATAGGATAGTTATCTGAAATACTGGTACCAAAGAATCATAATATATACTATATTATTGGCTCCCTTCCCCACAATTAATAGAGAAGTATGGCCATTTCTTGTGTTTGCTTGTGTTTTATTGACTATGCTAAGGCATTCAACTGTGTGCAGCTTAACTATTGATAGGCTTGAGAAGAATGGCAATTGGAATACTGCATTGTGTTTATGTGGAACCTATATATTGATCAGAGACACTTGGGCAAACAGAATAACGGCATACTGGTTTAAATACAGAAAAGATGTGAGTAAGGGTAACATCCTTTAACCACACTTATTTAATCTGTATGCTGAGCAAATAATCAGAAAAACTGGATGATATGAAGAAGAATGTGGCATCAGGATTGGAGGAAGGCTTATTAGCAACCTGAGATATACAGATAGCACAACTTTGTTTGCTGAAAGTGAGGAGGAATTGGGGCATTTTCTAATGAAAATAATAGATTCTAGCCTTCAGTGTGGATTACCATTCACTAACTTCACAACTGGTTCATTAGGCAACATCATGATAAATGGGGAAAAGATTGAAGTTGTCAAGGATTTTATCTCAATAATTATCCATAATCATTGCTCATGGAAGCAGCAGTCAAGAGATCAAAAGACAGTGCATTGTATAAATGTGCTGCACAAGACCTCTTTAAAGTATTGAAAAACAAGCGTGTTAGTTACTTTGATGGCTAAGTAGTACCTGATCCAATCATGGTGTTTACAATTGCCTCATATGCTTGTGGAAGTGAGACACTGAATCAGGAAGTCCAAAGAAGAATGGATGCATTTGAATGATGGCACGGGGAAAGAATATAGACAGTACCCTGGACAGCCAAACTAACAAGCCTGTCTTGGAGGAAGTACAACCATACTGACCCTTAGAGGCAACTGCGGTAAGACTTTGTCTTACTTTGTACTGTGGACACGTTGTCAGGAGAAACCAGTCCCCGGAGAAGGACATCATGCTTAGTAAAGTATCTGGGCAGCAAAGCAGAGAAAAGCAAGATGGTTCGACACAGGGGCTGCACCAATGGGCTCAAACATAAGACCAATTGTGAGAGTGGCACGGGACCAGGCAGTGTTCCATTCCACTGTACATAGGGTCGCTATGAGTTGGAACCAACTCAAAAGCACCTGCCAACAACAACATAGCCATTTCTGATCCCCCACCTATGGATGCTATAACCATTTGCACTCCATAAATAATAATTATTATAAAATAAAAGAAAGATTTTAGCTCATCTACTCCTTCTTGGCTTCTCATTTTGAATGCAAAACCTAGAAGTTTAGTATTTGGTAAGGCATTGGAAGTATTGAATCGACACCCTCTATCTTGCACTCAGCTTCCCTGTATCACCCTGGGCTTGCTGCACACATACTTCGTGACTATGAAGCAGCGAAGGAGCCTTGGCAGTATTGTGGGTTATGAATTGGGCTGCTAACAATCAGGTCAGCGGTTCAAACCCACCAGTCACTCTGCAGGAGAAAGAGGCTTTCTACTTCTATCAAGATTTACATTCTGGTAAATCAACAGGGTCAGTTCTGTCCTCTTCTCTAGGGTCACCGTGACTCTGAATCAACTTGAGGGCAGTTGTTCATTAGTTAGTTAGTTAATTAGTTAGTTAGTTAATTAGTTAGTTAGTTAGTTAGTTAGTTAGTTAATTAATTAGTTTATTATGAGAGTGAACAGAAAACATTTAAACTCAGATTGATTTTCTTTCACCCCAATTTGTCTGACTTATAGTCTATATCATAACCCTCATTCTTTGGTTGAAACAGCTGATTTCTACAAATTAAATGTTCACATTGATTTAAGAAGTCTGCTTGGAAAGTTTCTCCAGGACGTAGTAATCTATAAAATGCTGGTTGCCTTGATGTTAAGTAAATGTGTAATTATTTCCTGAGCCAAGTAAGCCACATACTAAGAAAATGTAAGATTCTTAATAGTGCCAGAAAACTGCTAGTAATGGCTGTGTTTATTTATAACTGGGCGTGGATTTCCTCCCAAAATTTAGGAATTATTGGGGCCTTCCCCTTTCATCAAGAGACATGTAAGTCTGACCTAAAATGAACTGAACTGGCAGCAAACAAGGTTCCACAGTAATAGTAAAACAAAAAAAGTGAAAGTGAAGTTGCATTTCCTATAAGGACTCAAGTCAGCATTGAGTAATGCTGACGACCACCTGAATAAGTATTGTTGCAAACATATAACAACTATAGTTGTTAATTATGGTCAATTAAGATGGCCCTTCTAGCCATCATTCCCTTGTGTAATATAACGCTAGATATTATGTGAAACATTACGGATCATGTGATATATTATAATTCTGGGCTTTATACACCTGTATCTATGGTCGTGTTTTGTAGGGCATTGTCTAGTAATAGACAGGATTAGGGTGAGATTAAGAGCTAACTTTAATCGAGAGTGGGTATCAAGCGACACCCTTTGTTTCCTTGATGAAGTACGTACATTTTTAAGATTCCATCTCAGTACTGGGAATAAACCAGACCATAATCTTCATTTGGTGACTGACATCTTTAAGAGCACTAGAGACTTAGAAGCCACATCTTTTGACTCCCTTGCTTATATAATGGTGCCACCATCCAGTTCTACACATATCACCTCACCTGGAAAGCAGACCTCTCATTTTCCTGGCTGACCTTTGATAAGGCAAGGGACCTGCTGTGACTTTGGGACATTTGGGCTTCTGGCTCTGGACCCTGCATTTGGCTCACCTCTGCCTGACCTTTGGAATTTGGACTTAGTAGCAACCACCACCGAGTGAAACATTTTCTCAAAATTTCATGAATTTCTGTGAGAAGTTGTAGAGATTAACAGAACTCAAAGAAATGAGGAAATACAAACAGATGGAGTTGGGGGGAAATGGAGCTGAAGGACATCATGGAAGAGTGGGAGATTTGGGACATGATTCATCTCCAACTCCTTGACTAGTCTGGTAGTAAATTCTTCTAAAAGAAATGGTTACCACAAAACAAACTAAAAACATACAGTGACCACAAACATAAGCAAAATAGTATCTAGAGTGCCCCACAAACAAAAAATTATGTAGTCATGATAGAAACAAATTACTTGGATCCGATTTTCCTGGCCTTTTCCACCAATCCAGTTTACAATTTCTTAAAAAATTTCATAAGTCCATGTGTTCATGCTATGTCCTTTGCAAAAATTAATCAAGATTACACTTTGGATTCTCAAAGAACAATCACCATTACCATCTGAGCTAACCTCTCTGCCTTGAATTTCACTGGCCAGAGATCCCTTAAGAAACCACAGTGTTAAGTAGAGGCTTTTTGTTTGTTTGTGTTTAAGACATCCTCATGAAACTAAGACAAGTGCATTACTAAGAGGGCTTGGAACTTGTCTACATCCACCGATCACAGAGATGTCTTTAAACACATTTTGTTCGGAATAAATTCATGCACGTATGAACTGGAGTCCTTACAGCAATACTTCTTAACTTGACCTGCTTGTAGTTGATTGCTACTGTATATAGTGTCACTTCTCCCATATATTTTCTAATTAGTTATATAAATGCATAATGACCATTGATTTGTATGTATTATTCTCAAATTCATACATGTTTTGTGAAAGTTTTCAATTTCTCATATTTAATACAAACTTCTCTGCATCAATTTCTCCATTTCTCATGGTAATTTTTCTTTCTCTTTCTTAATTGTGTTGCCTGGAATATCTGTATTAATAAAATGGGATCATGATAATAGTTATTTTCTTATTGTATTACTGACATAATCTTAACACTAACAATAATTTTTTCTTTTTTTCTACTTTGGGTTGTGATTATGTAGTCTTGAAGAATTATTTTATCCCTACTTCAGAGTATTGATTTTGTTTCAAATCAAGAATGTATTTTAATTTTTATTAAATACATTGATAAAACACATGGTGAGACATACTAATGCTTTGTTTACAGATATAGTGAATTCTACCAATAAGTTCCCTATAATTAATATATTCTTATATTTTCACATCAAATCATATCTCATATTTTTTATTGTAAATGCTTTCCTACTTTTATGCTTTTTCCAATATTTGTTGGAATTTCTTATTCATAATATGATTACTCTGCAGTCTTCTTTTGTTGTGTTAAATTTGCTAGATTTTGGTACCAGTACCAATATTATGGTATTTTCAAAATAAGAATTTTTAAGTTGTTCCCTTATTTATTCTGTACCTCAGATAAATTTACATGAAGGGGCTGCTGTAGGGTCTCATCTGAGTCAGCATTTACTTAACAGCAGTGAGTATGGCTTTGAGCTTTTTAGTTAAATTTAGCATAATAAACATTACAATTATCTGTTCTTTTAAAGTGATGCCCAAATCCCCTGGGAACCATCTGTTCTGGTTGTTTTTCGGGGGAAGGCATTATTTTTTTTAATAATATCCCTCACTCCCCACCCCAATGGCAATTAAATTGCTTTGATACTATAGCTTTCCTGTAATTGGTTCTGATCAAGTTTTTCTCAGCAGTGGTCAATTAACAATAAGGAAACAATATGTTTATATGTTAACATTTATTTCAGCTCTTTATATTTCTGCAGTGAGCTGTTATAAACATAGAGCTTTAGCTAATATGAGTTTCAAATAGGCACAGCAGACTTGCAAAGTCAAGCATAGGAGAGTATCCTGACTACGTGGGTGGCTGTTCCAACGGTGAAATTGGCAGAGGCACTTGAATAACAAAAAAAGGTTTGCAGAAACTGTGCAATGTTTTGAAGATGCGCCGTATCTCACTCTCAAAAATAGTGTTGTCCTGAGAAAGTTACTTGGCAGAAACCCATTTCCTCACAATTTATTGTTTTAAAAGTTATCTTTTCCCTTATAGGAATAAATAATGTGTTGCTCTTCCTCACTAGTCTTGGTATATCCTTGTGATGTCGTAAATTGACCTTTCATAGCCCAAACTTTTACATAGCCCTCTATATTGTGGGCTCATAATCGGAGTGTGTTTGTGTCTTACCCAAATGTGTTGCATACCTCTAAAACTGGTGGCAGAGGAGGTAAGGAAGAAAACAAAGACAAAAATAATTTGCAATAATTTACAACAATACTATGCAAATGACATGATAAAAACTCTACATATGTCACTTAATCTTTACTGCAGCGATTTCACAAACACATAACTTAGTCTTCGTGAAATTAAATGGCTTTCCTAGAGTCACATAATTAAAGCAAAGCAGTTTCAATATAAACTCATCTTTCTATTACTGCATCCTCTAACTTGAATGGCAAAATGAAGAGCTAGCAAGAAACACAGATGCTCGTTAAAGTGCAAAATGTAAGTACACCCAAGGAAAGGGGTTAAAAAATTCATGAGTAATAGAGCCTGAAGTCATTAAAATTTTGTATCTTACCAATGATTTAATTCCTCCTTTATCAAGCCTTTCATCACATTTGGGGGAAATTTCATTCTTATTAGTTTCTATCTTAAAGCTGTCAAGCACTTAAAAAAAATGAACGTGAGAACATTTTACATTTATTTTAGCTACTTTCTGGTCACAGAGATAATTTTATAAGTGGATAGTTTCTGAATGTAAATTATGCTATTTTGGACTAACCTAAACTCCCACCCATCCATAAGAAACTAGCAGACACCTCTCTTGTGCTTTCCTGTAATATAGGCCTCCCAGCAATATACAACAGGCACTTAATTCAGGATGATTTCCAGAGCTAAATTTCAGCATGAAAATAATTCCTATCAGTATCACGTTAATGAAAGCCCACAGCTTCTTGAACTAATGAGATTGATATTTCAGCTTTCTTCTCATTAGTTTTCACATACCACTTACAACATTTTAAAAATCTCAAAAAATATTTCATTAGTCTAAATGTGTGTTTCCAAGAGTAGATTCATAAAATACTAGCCCCTTTAGATAACCTTGCAAATGACTTTTTTTAAATTAAGTTTAGTAAATTTTGACTATTACATATACCTCTTGGTTATTCACAAATAATATTCAAGTGCTAAGGGTCCTGAAAAATCCTAAAATAATGAAACCCCCTTAACTTTGTCTAATCCGGCACTTTCAAAATCCTATTTGATCAATGCTATTTTTATTCATGAGATACTGTCATTTCCTCATGATATTATATGTATTCTGAATGCAGATACTTTTCTAAACCAGGGACTGGCCTAACCCACAAGGTAAACCTCTTTTTTTAATCTCCAAAATTAAGATTTTTTTCACATTTATAAAGAGTTGCTAAAATAGAAAAAAAAGAATATAAAACAGAGATCTTATGTGACCCTCAATACCTAAAATACGTACTCTCTTAATTCTCTAACTTTTCACAGAAAAAGTTTTCCTACCTCACGTAATCTAAACTAAACAAGAGTTTTAACAAAATCCTAGTGAAAAGATATCACCGATAACAAAAATATCCACAGAAATGAAATTGTTATTTCTCACTTTAAAGTTTACTTATGTAAATATTTAAACATTTAATTACCTAAATGTAAAACATGACGATGAAAATTTATTCAGGTTCCATCTAAAGTTGTAAACTGTCAAATGTAGTGTCCCTATCAAGAGACAACAGTTCATGAGATAAATGACACCGCAGCTTTTTTGACTGGTGTAGTGGTGACTAGCTGGGATGCTAACTGCAAGGTCAGCAGTTTGAAACTACCAGCCTCTCTGCAGGAGAAAGATGGGGCTTCATACTCTGAGAAATAGTACAGTCTCAAAACCCACAGGGGCAGCTCTGCCCTCCCCTACGGGGTCACTGTGAATTGTCCTCAAGTCATTGCAGTGAGTCTTTTTAGCTTTTGTTTTGTGTTTTAGAGAAATAATTGGAGAATTGATTTCCTCATAGAATAACTTACCATCTCTTATAATTTCCTATTTACTAACAGGTTATGTCCAATGTTTCTTCGTTTGAGCTTCAATATTATCTGTGAATTTAAATGATTAAAGTTTGCAAGATATAACTATGTCCTGTGTTACTTAGGTCACTGGATATGAGGAATGTTTTCAAAGCACACATCCTTTGTTTAGAATATCTTTCTTCAGATCCAATTTAGGTAGTTAGTAGGTAGTTCATCTAGGTATAATTAGAAAAGCAGTCCGGGAACTTTTCTGTCTTCCCTTTACCTCTTTCTTACTGCCCACCCAAACCTCTGCGCAAGTCAATCATCAATGCTCTGAAACAGACCACTCTCAAGTTCAATGGCTTAAAATAACTATGGAATCAAATGATATGATTTGTGTATTATGGTTTAGTACGTTGAGTTGGTTCAAATGAGTGGTTCTCATTAAGCCATGTAATGGTGGATCAGGGTTGCAATAATTTGAAGGTTTGATTCTCATTTATATGGCAGGCATTTGATGCTGGGCTTGCCTGGGACTTGTTCTATAACTCTTGACTGAAATCCCTACAAACGGCCTCTCTGTGTGTCATGGACTTCTTAGCGTGTGGTGGTTGGGTTTAGGGAGTAAGCACACTGGAGAACAAGGTGGAATATTTAGGAGACAGTCTCAGAAGTCCAGAATATCACTTCTGCATTCCATTGCCCAATCAGTCACTAAAGGTGAACTCAAATTCAAGAGGAGGGCACTTGGAACTCACTACTCTCCTCCTCCCCCCCCACCTTCCTTCTATTTAACTTGTCATTGTGAATTAGGTGAAAGTTTGCTAAGCAGATAATCAGTTTTACATTCAATAATCCAAACACATTTTGTTTCGATTTATTCATTGTCACCCTTTCTTTTTTTTTTTACCCCTGAAGTAAAACAGTATATTGGGAATCTCTTTGAATACATTTTAAATGTTAGCTCAGTATTTCCAAACAGGGTGGGCTGGAGAAGGGGTGCCACCACCTGGGGACAGGTGTCTGGTCCAGCTGCTGCAGGAGCTGGTCTGTGTGCCTCCCAGACACAGCTGGGGGCAGGACGCTGCTTCCCTGGGCTCAGGTCAGAGGGCTGTTGCCTGCACAGGCCTTTCCATGCAAGACCTCAGAGAGCTGAGCAGGGGCCATCAGTAACTTGTCGGGGTGAATGTGGGCTGGTCTAGCAGGCCGGGGGACGGCCACGGCAGGAAGTGCCCTGGCCTACTCTTTCAATGTGTTATGACTTATCCCGTTTCCCCACTGTTTCCATTCCTCTTTCCAACACTCTGAGCTTTGTTCTTGGGGGAATGCTGCATTTTTTATCTTAAATGGTTAATTTCATTAATGTGGCAGTAAGTTCAATTCCAGACCTGAAGTGCAATTAAGGGTGATTGTCTTGCAGGGGTCCTCAAACTATAGCCCGCGGGACACATGCGGCCACTGAGGACATTTATCCAGCCCACCGGGTGTTTTTGCACCGCCCCCACCCCCCTTTCTTTAACTTCAAAATAAGATGTGCAGTGTCCATAGGAATTTGTTCATAGTTTTTTTTTGTTTTTGTTTTTTTACTGTAGTCCGGCTCTCCAACGGGTCTGAGGGACATTGAACTGGCCCCCTGTTTAAAAAGTTTGAGGACCCATGGGGTTCCCTTAGTCTGTATCCAACTGAACAGCAAGTCTGGTCTCTTTTATAGTATTGAGTCCTATGCTACATTTTCTTGTACTCTATTTAGGAACTTCTAATGTGCTCATGTTCAGAGCAGTTCGTAGTGGTAGCTGGATACCATCTTTTTTTTTTTCTGGTCTCAAAGTTGTGGAGAAGGATATTTGTGTGGTTCATATATCTTAGATTTTTATCACTCTTCTTTCATTTGGATGGGGAGAGACCAGTAGCTGCATCTTATATAGCTACTCGTGGTCTTTTAAGACCCCAGTTACTATTCATTCATCAAAGTAGGGTGTAGAATATTTTCTTTTTGAACTATGATAAGCCAATTTACTTTGGTGCCCCTAGGAACGATGGTCCTGATCTCCCAGGTTCAGTGACTCATTTTCTCAAAGTGGTTGGTTATGTGTAAGAAGTTTTCAAAATTTTGCGCAGTGTTTGCTTCACCACCTTCATCGATATATTTGCAGCAAAGGTAAATACACATTCACAAAGATCCTCTGTCAAATCTCTATATATTTATGACTATATTTTCGTTCTCCCTACCACATTTATTCAGCCTGCATATCTATCCCTACATCTACTCCTAGGGCACCACTATTTGGTATTGCATATATAGCCATAATGTCACCAACTGCTTTAAATCTTGCAAACTTCCCAATGTCATTGCTGCCAGGGATGTGGTTGATTAAGATGATCTTCATAGCCAAACATTCTTATGCTCTGTATTATGATTCTGGACTCTGTCTGTTGCTATGATCCCATTATGGAGGGAGTTCTCTGGGACCGGATTAAGGTGAGGTTAAATCCTGATGTTAAGTAGACCATGTGGAAGGAGTCAAACCCTTTGCTTCCTTGGGGCATCTTTAAGACTACCTTACTACAGGATGTGACTTAAGACACCATCCTTTGTTTTTCTTGGGTGTACGGTCAGCTAAAAGACAGAAATAAAACCCCCACCAAATTCAATCCTTGATGTTTAAATACCATCTGGGACACAGAGGGAAAATCTAGGGGCCGTTAGAAAAGCCTGTCTAAGATCTTTGTCGGAAGAGGCAAAGACTGCCAAGACCTATTATACTACAGACGGTGATCATGGAAACTTTAGGACAAAGCAAGAGGAGAGGGGCCAAGTCTATGAGGAATAAAGACAGGCTGGGTTCTTGGTTCATGGAGGCAAAGGCCAAGGGACCGCATGATTGAGAGGCTGAGGACTAGACAGAAACTTGGCCAATGGTTGAGAAGAGAAGTTGCGGTAGATCCCAAAATATATCCTTACTCTTTAATGATTCTAACTTGTGGTAACCTATTAACGCCCCTAGAAAATGCCCTTAATTGTGAATATGGTGTGTGAGTTCTGCGTGGCCACTGCAACAAATATCAAACCTAGCCTAGAAGTTGAGTGCCCTGGAAGAAATGGTTGGTGTTAGAAGAAAGGATTATGGGAGAAGGCTTGGCTGACCTCTGCCTTGTGGCCATAGGGAAGCCAGAGATGGCCACCCTCAAGCTCCTTATTTCACTGCCTCATTAATTTTTGCCCATCTCCCTCTTATTACTACTGCCGTCCTCCTTGACCCAAGTTTACACTTGTCTGCTCTCTAATCTGTGACTTCCCTTTCCTTCCTTCCTTTCCTATCCCTGGAAACCAACAAATAATGAGGGGTTTTTCTTGCGTGCAAACTTTTCTTGGCTTTTACTACCAGTGGTCTCATACAAGATTTGTCCTTTTTAAATTAACCAGTTTTACTCAACACGTTGCATTAGGTAAATCTGCTACACAAGACCTCTGTAAACTGTTGAAAAGCAAGGATGTCACTCTGAGGACTAAGACGCAGCTGCCCCAGGCCTTGATACTTTCAATCACCTCGTATGTGTGTGTGAAAGGAGAACACTGAAACAAAAAGACTGAAGAAAAATCAATGCATATGAACCATGGCGCTGGTGAAGAATATAGAAAGTACCAGGGCCTACCAAAAGTAGAAACCGATCAGTCTTAGAAGTACAGCCAGATGCTCCTTACAGACAGGGACGAGGAGGCATCGTCTCACGTACTTGGGGCGTGTGAGCAGTTCCTAGACAAAGACATCAGGCTTGGTAAAGTGGAGGGACTGCCAAAAGCAGGAAGATAGTCGATGAGATTATGAGATCAAACATAAGGATAATTGGGAAGATGGTGCAGGGCTAGGTAGAATTTAATTATTTAGATATTGGGTCACTATGAAACAGAACCAATATGGTGACACCTACGAACAACAGCAATTTTACTCAGCATATTGCCTTTCATCCGTGTTATCAGGTGTTTCATAGATTTACCATCATTCTGTGATATTGAGGTGTATCCCATTGTGTGTATATATACCAATATTTATTTAACCATTCTTTTAAGTTGTTTCATCTTTTTTGTTGTTTTTGCTGTCATGAATAGTGCTACAATAAACATGAGTATGCATGTATTTGTTTGTGCTGTGTGCTTTATTTCTTGGGGTTGCATAACAGGTAGAAGTGCTGGATTCATGAAAGAAGCACACTAGCCATTGTAATCATGAGGTGTCAACGGGATCAGGTATCACAAAGATCCAAAACAAACAGCTACATTGATGTGAATGAGGAGTTTTGGAGTGGAGACCCAAACCCCATCTGTAGACAATTGGACATCCCCCCCACAGAAAGATTATAAGGAAGAGATGATTCAGCCAAGATGCAGTGTAACAACGATGAAACACACATCATTCCTCTAGTTCCTGAATGCTTCCTCCCCTCAGGAACAGTAGTGGGAGTAGCAATATCATGAGAGTAGGGGGCTGGTCAGGGAAGGGGAATGGAGAGAAAGTGGGATATAGCGCCCCCCCCCCGCCCGCCAAAGGGGGACAAATAACAGAAATGTGGGTGAAAGGAGACAACGGACAGTATAAGACATGAAATAATAACAATATATAATTGATCAAGGATTCAGGAGGGTGGGAGGGTGGGGGATAGACAGGGGAAAAAAGAAGAGCTCATACCAAGGGCTCCAGTAGAAAATGTTTTAGAAATGATGATGGCAACATCTGTACAAATATGCTTGATACGATTGATGTATGTAATCTTGTAAGAGCTGCAAGAGCCCCAATAAAATGATTTCAAAAACAGTGCTGGGTCATATGGTGTTTCTAGTCTCAATTTTGAGGAAGTGCTGTATTGCTTTCCATAGCAGCTGTCCTGTTTAGCAGCTCTGCCAGCTGCACTGTTCCAGGCTCCCTGAACGCGCACGAGCATTTACTATTTTCTGTTTATGCTTTTAACAGTGCTGTTAGTGCTGAGGCGAGAGCATAGCTCCCTGTTGTTCATTTGCCACTCTCAAATGGCTAATGAGCATGAGCATTTCTTCATGCTTGTCGCCTTCCTGGATTTGAAGCCATTTCTTTTGTGAAGTGTCTGTTTATGACATCAGACTATTTTTTTATTGAATTACTTGTCTTTTGTTGAGGTGCTGAAATTTTCTATAGATTTTTAAGGATAGTCCTTTGTCTGATATGTCATTGTCAATCCATGTTCCCCCTCCCCCAAATCTGTAAGTTCAGTTTTAATTAAACATAATTTTTAAATTAATGCTTTAATGCACCTAAGTATCTAGTTGTTCAAAAGTCCCAGCCAACTATTTTATTTTGTGCTTTTTTTTGGTTTTTTATTATATTTTATAGTGTGCTTATTCCATGTATTAGGGCCCAAAGTTTGCCCCTATGTTTCATTGATGAATTTTATAGTTTGAATTTTGTAGTTCAATTTTATAGTTGGTCATGGGACCATTTTCATTTCTGATGTAGTATGAGATATGAGTCCTGTTTCATTCTTCTCCAAATGGATACTCAGTTTTTCCAACAATGTTTGCTAAAAATATTTTATATTCTCCATAAAGTATTTCATACATTTGTCAAAGTTCAACTGTCTATAAGTGGATAGATTAATTTATACGTTCTCAGTTCTGTTCCATTGGTATGTACACCTATCACTGAATTAATACCAGGTTATTTTGACTATGGTGGCTGTATATGTGGGTCTTTGATTCATTAATTGTTTTCTTTACTACTGCTTTGCTTATGTGGGGTCTCTTTTAACTCCATGTAAAGTTGGCGATTAGTGTTTCCATGTTTTAAAAGCATGATGTTGGTATCTGAATCCAGCTTGAATTATATCTATAGATTGTTTGGGGTATTATTTATATTTTCACAATGTTAAGTCTCCCTATCTATGAGTATGGTATGTTTTTCTATATAGGTAGGTCTTTTGGGGGGCTCTTATAGTAGTGTTTTATCTTTTCCTATGTACACATCTTTTGTTTCTTGGTGTAGATTTATTCCTTTCATAATAATATTGTTCTGATTTTTTCCCTTCAGATTTCTCTTTGTTAGTATCAAAGAATTGAACAGATTTTCACATGTTGATCTTTTACCCTGCTGAATCTATCAATTAGTTCTAACAAGTTTCTTGCTTTGTCTTTGGAGTTTTCTATATATAGGATTTTATATTCTGCAAGTAGAGAGTATTTTATTTCTTTTTTCCAATGTGGATATTTTTAATTTTCCTTTGTTGCCTGATAGCACTGATTAAACTTCAGCACAATATTCAGTAGGAGTGTTGATAAAGGGCATCCCTGTCTGGTTCCCATTCACAAGGGGAATGTTTTCTGTTATTATCCTTTTTATTTCAGTTAGATCTCTTGTGACAAAGCTCATTTCATTTCTTAGTGGTATTTTTTACACTCTCCTTTTTATTTGTTAGACTTTCCACTGGTGTGTTGATTTGTTAATCCTTAACAAAAAAAGTCTTGTCTGTTTTATTTGATTGCTTAATTTGTTTCCAGTAGTACTTTCTTAATCTTTAGTATTTATTTTCTTCTGGTGCTTATTTTACTGCTCTACTTCTCATTGCTGGAGATATTAGGTTAAAAGCTGAGTCTGAGACTTTTGCTATAGGCAGAAACAACAGGATCCCCTAGTTGGCACATCTCTCAATCCTTCTCTCAATACAAACTTTGGAGCAGCAGAGACTGGAGCATCCTGGGCTCCAGAGTCCCCTCGGAGAACAGCAAACAATGGAGGAAGGTGCTGCAGGGAGAAAGAACCTGGGGAAAAGTAGAAACCTGAAAAGCCTTAGCTGCTGTTTCATCCTGGCAGAAACCCACATGGTACCAGGCTCTCTGGACCACAGCACAAAGCCCTCTCCATTTTCCCTGCTGCTAATCAGCTCCACTCCCTCAGCACAAATGGAGAAAGGCTGATTGCAAAATTGGGGAGGAAGTACATGGGCCTCTGAGCTCCAGGACTGGGAGGGGTCCGACTTGCTCATGGTGCGCCCCTGGACTGGGGGGACTTGAGCCTGCAGTGAACTGACTGCCAGAATCTGGTTGAATCTCCAAGAATTTAGATCGTAGCAGGTTCCCTCCGAATGTCGGTGCTGAAACAAGAGCGCACTTAGGGGAGATGGTCACTCTGGAGTGGGTGAGGGTTTGTGGGAGGGCTCAAGACTCAAAGTGCTAACCCCTGTCTGCCCACAGGCCAATGCCCACAGAGTAATTGGGCTCTACATCTGCAGACCTCACAGCAGGAGGTGGTTTTGATGCATGCTTAGCAGCTTCTCTCCTCTCAATATGCTGGTTTGATCCAATTGCCAGGTATCCACGTGCACCTTGAGAACCAGCTTCAAGATCAGTACTGTAACAGGGCCATATTTAGTTGTTTGCTGACTTCAGCCCCTGTTGAGTCTAGGCAGGTGTGGAATCACTTGGCCTCCCTTGACTACTCCAGTTCTCAAGTAGGTGGGTGGGGAAAACTCAGCATTCAGGGTCAAGCACAAAAAACAAATTAATAACACCGTGTCTTAGAGGCAGAAGTGGATCTCTGCACACGTGTGGAAATAGGAGAAAACAGCACAAGTAACTGCAACAAGCATGTATGTGGGTCGGGAGGAGCTCCCAGAGAAGGAGAGGTCCAGTAATCCTCCCAAAATGGAGATTACAGCAATGGTCTCCAGTTACTGTAAGCGACTGGAGGAAACATCAGGTAGACCTCGAGAGGAGGCACGTGCCATCATTCAAGAACTCAGTTGTGTCTCAAAAGAACATGCTGACAGAATGAATGATAATTTAGAAAGAATACAAGAACCAAACGCCAAAATGTTAGAAATTGCCAACGTTGTGAAAGAATAAAACAACAAGATACTAATTTGGAGTCAAGAATCAGTGATCTTCAAGATGAATCTCTCCAGAACAAAATTCAAGAAGAGCAGTTTATAAACATGGCCCTCCCCAAACCTGAAGATAATCTAAGAATCCCGTGGGATACTATCAAAAGTAAAAACATAGCCCCATAAATGTCCCAGAACTAAAAGAAGAAATAAAAACTACTGAGAAAATGGTCGACAAAATATTAAGGGAGAACTTCCCTAGCATCATGTCAGAATATAAGAGCTGAATTATGAAGGAAGTCCATAGAATACTAAACAGAACTGGCCCCAAAGGAAATCACCTTCACATATAATAATAGTGTTTTCTAATGTTAATGATAAGGAAACAATCCTAAAAGCTGCACAGCAAAAAAGAGCAATTGCATAAAAAGGCCAAGTGCTCAGGATAAGTTTAGATTTTTTTTCCACTGAAATCATTTAGGCAAGAATGATATCTTCAAAATACTGAAAGGAAATATCTGCCAACCAAGCATCCCATATTAAGCAAATTATCCCTCAACTATGAGGGATAAATAAAAACACAGACAAGGAAGAAAGTAAGGAATTTATAAAAACACAGCTACATTAACAAAAAATAAATTAAAAGGAATTCGATTGACAGAAAATCTGTAACAACAGACAGCAACTTAAAATTATAGAAAGAAATTAATATGAAGAAAACATTCTCCTGAAGCAATACTAAAGAGAAGTGCAATTAAATTACTAAATAATGAATCAGACAAAATCTTGCTATAAGGATAAAAATTAATAAACAAGGCAGAGGGGACAAAGAAGACAATAATTACTCAAATGGAGAAGATATCAAGCTGTTCACAAAATATAAAAAAAAACTACTTTGAAAATGGAAAGAGGACCACAAAAAACAGCCTACAAAAAAGTTAAAACTTCCACAAAGCAAACAAGATACAAGCAAGACTAAAATGAGATAAAAACAAAACAAAGCAAAATTATTAACAAGAAGACAGCCAAATAGCAACTTGACTGCAACACAAAGGGAATATCATGAAAACTAACATGATTAGCATCGGAAGAAAGCACATAACAAAATGACATCAACAAAACCATATTTATCAATAACACTGAATGTAAACAGACTGAATTTATCAGTTAAGAGACAGACTAATAGTATGCATTAAAAGCATGAAACTTTTATACGCTGCTTATAAGAAATGCACCTTTGATATAAACAGACTAAAAATAAAAGGATAGAAAAAATTTATATCAAGCTAATGTCAGTCAAAGGAAAGCTTGAGTAGTAATATTAACTACTCAATATTAACAATGAATAGGAAAAAAAAAGACCACCATTAATATTTTTAAAGACAGGGAAGAAGTTTTTGTCATCAAACAAGCAAGAGATCCTGGCACCTAGAACAAATTAAAGTTCAGTCTAGAAGAGGGAGGTCAAGTGACCAAGTATCAAATTGGATCCAGCATAATCAGGATTACAATGATCTATGTTTGATAGTAAGGCAGTTCCAGACCCTGGCCTGGGGCTAGAAGGGATCTGCCAGTGGCTTAACCTGACGAGAGACTCTGCCAATGGGTTTTGGGCTCCCACTGTCCTCCACAGCCCGCCATAAATTGGGTGTTCACAATTTTGGTTCTGCTGCTTTTCCCTTCATCATATTTGAACTTCATTGTTTGCATCTTTGGAGCACACAAGCTGGTGGGCTTCTTCCATGTGGGCTTAGTTGACTCCTCGCTTAGATGGCTGCTGGTTTGAGTACACGCTTTTAAGATTCCAGACACTATTCTGATTGATAGCCAGGCACCATCTGCTTTCTTCACCATACTTTGGTGTAGCACCCTTATCTTCAGTGATCATTTCATGCAGGTGAGTAGCAATTAGGGCCATGTTACCAGAAATAACTGTTTGGGGCTAAAGTTCAGTGAAAGTCCAGAATATGTCTGCTTGTCCCTGGGATATGCAAGACTCAGGTTTACTGTGGCACTTGTATCATGACAAATTCAAAACCCCATAAGCCCAGCTACCCCAACAACAGCACTCATATAATTCTCTTCCCTGTCTCTTAAGTTTGATTTTGCCATAAAATCTATTTTATAAGAAATTAATGTTCTCACATTTGCTTTTTATTGACTGCCATGTATGTTTTTTCTCATCTTTTGATTTTTGTCTACTTTTTTATATGGTATGTCTCTTACACACCACATATTGATGGATGCTCTTTTCTTACCCATTCTGCTACTCTTCATCTCTTGACTGCATTTAATCAATTTGCATTCAGTTGGATCACACTAATTGATGTGAAATGCAACATGTGGATACAGGAAGTAATGAAATTGGTATCTATCATCTTTGGCATGTATCTGTTGTACTCTATCTGAGCTAGATGATACTTAGTCATCTATGCATTTCCACCATTCCAAAATTATAGAGACTAAATGGATGTAAATTTCTCATTTAATTTCACACTGATAAGTCATTGATATCATTTATCATTTACAGTAGAAAAGGAAATTTCACATTTGGAAATATGGTAAACACACCCCCCCCACCCCCACCCCCCGGTAATCGACCACATCAGTACTTGGCAAAATCGGATTTTGACACAAAATGTCAAGGAAATTTTGCATCAGAGCTCGAACAAAACATACGTGATTTTTGTAAACAAAAGCAGTTCATGTTTCGGTCACTCAGCTTTAGTTGGGGTTGTTAGTACTCATTGATTAAACCTTTAGCGACTGTGTTCCAAGTGTTTTGCTATAATTTTCTTAGTTTTTGTGACTTTTTGTATTGCTTTTAGGTAGAAACATGTTTCCTAATAAAATTTTTTGAAAAGAATTATCATGATATAGAACTGGCTAACCATGTTATCGATATTGTTGATGATAATTTAGTAAACTCTTTTAGAAAACAGTTAAGGAAACGCCAACAGCAGTCCACTTTAGGCAGATTTTTTTTTTTTTTTAGAGAAAGCCAGCCAGGTCCTAGTGAAAACAGGAAAAGAAGGGGAAACCTCTGAAAAGCAGGTACAGTTGATTTGATGGAAGGGGATTCCCCTTCCAAACAATGACTCCTCTCCACCCCTCCTCTCCACATCCGTGTCCACAGATCCAGATCCTCATCAAGCTCAAGGTATGGGCCATGACGGTAGTTGTTAAAAATGTCTTTAGTTTTGTGGTTCTTATTTATACTATTTAACTCTGAACTTATTTACTTTGAAATTTCTGTGTAAAGTTTTGTATGAAAAGGCAAGGTTATGGTAAAAACTTGGTGGATGAGAATGAATTAATCTAGTCTCAGTTATTTCTCATGTGAGAAATTGACTCAGAACTCAACTGCTTCACATCTCAATGCTCCTTCTAGAGCAGATTCATGTTGAGGTCCAGGGTTGTACTGTAGTTTTCTTTCCTTTGAAGAGGAAATGCATTAAGCTAGACTGAGATTGTATTTGTTTTATTTTATAAAATGATGTTCCTTGTCATGAAACTCAAAATATTTTATGTAACCTCAACAAACCCTGGGATATCATACAATCTAGATTATACACTGCAGATTGTGTCAATTAATTTGAAATTGATGTAATTCTGTAAATACATCCAGAACACCCTTCCTCCCATGGTTTATTTGCTTAGACAATTGAATAACAGCCAAAATTGGAAAAGTTAATACATTTCTTAGGGACAGTCTTGAGAGCAACTGATCTATTTAACTGTGTCTCAAGAATTCATGGAAAACCAACTGAAGGTGAAGACCAAAGTTCCAGAAATTGTGGAAACCAATAGAAACATTTCCACAGATGAATATACCAGTTAAAGTGTGCATTCATCTATGCCAAAAAACATGAACATAAACTACATGTTAATTCACTAAAAGAGATCCATATCTGTATGTAGTCCAAAGAAAGGTGATCCAGAAGTGTTCAGAAACATTGCATAATATCATTGATATCACCAACAATTAAAATTTTGTTGAAAATAATTTGAAAAATGTTTGTGATAGTACATAGTTGAATTCAGAAGATGATGTAGAATGTGGGATACCTTTGCTGATGTCAGGTGGATCTTGGCTGAAACCACAGAATACCAGAGAGCTGTTTACCTGTGTTTCACTGACTATGTAAAGGCATTTGAGCGTGTGGACCATAACAAATTATGGGTGACATTGTGATGAATGAGAATTGCTGATCACTTCAGTGTGCTCATGTAGAACCTGTACATAGGCCAAGAAGCACTCATTTGAATCAAACAAGGATATATATATTTTTATATATATTTTATAAACATATATTTATAATATATATTTAATATATATTTTTAATGTGCATCAGCGTTGTCTCCTTTCACCACACTTATGTATTATGTATATTTATCAAATTATGCAGGAAATTGGCTTATATGAAAAAAAAAGTGTGGAGGAGTGTTTATTGACAATCTATGATATGCAGATCACAAAACATTGAAGACTGAAGGGGACGATGACTTGAAACATTTATTGATTAAGATGAAATTGTATATGGCCTTCAGTAAGGGTTACACTTCAAAATAAAGATTATTAAAATTTTCACAACTCGACCAGTAGACATGATAAATGGAGAAAAGATTGAAGTTGTCAAGGATTTCCTTTTATTGGGATCTACAATCTACACCCATAGACACAGCAGCAAAGAAATCAAGCAATATATTGCATCGGGCAAATCTGCTTCAACAGACCTTTTAAAGTGTTAAAGAGAACACTCATCACCGTTAGGGCTAAGGCATGTCCTACCTAGTTCAGCCATAGTAATTTCATTCAACTCATGTCATGTGAAAGCTGGGCACTAATATTAAAGGGAGGAGAACTGATGACTGAGTTATAGTGTTGGAAAAGGATACTGAATGAACCATGGGCTTCCAGAACAACACAAATATGTCTGGACACATTATGCCGGGGATACATACTCCTTTAAGGCAAGGAAGGTAGGACTTTGTCTTGTTGTTTTAGATATATGTTCGAGGGCCCACTTCCTCAAGGACATCATGCTTTGGACAGAAGGTCCATGAAAAGAGAAGGCTCAGTGGGGCCGCAGTGTTTTAAATCATAGGAAGGGTTTTGAGGATGGCACCAGACTGAGAAACACTGGGTTCTGCTATACAGAGGGTATACCAGCACCTAACAACAATAGAACGGAATCTTATGCATTTCTTAAGAATGATAACATTGTGTTGTAAAGAACTATCGTGTTTGCTATTTTTTTCCTTTTCAATATAAGCACATCGAATTGACCACTTCTTTTATTTGTTTGTTTTTGACCATCCTTTTAAAACTCTGTCTTGATATTTCTTTATTTGCTTAATACATGGAGTAGCTCAAAAATATATCAAAGGCAAGACACCTTTTTACCGGAACAAGCTATGTACCTCCCTCATTTGCATTTGCTAAGGACCTGGAGGATATGGCTGCTCTATCTACCCAGTTTAGATAGCTCTCCTGAGCTTAATCCCAAACTTTATAAATGTAATAAAAGAAACATTTTTTTTAGAATCCCTTTATTGGGGCTATTCCAGCTCTTATCACAATCCATCCATCCATCCATTTTGTCTAGCACATTGGTACATAGGTTGCCGTCATCACTTTGAAACATTTTCTTTCTACTGGAGCCCTTGGTATCAGCTTATCCCCCCTCCCCCCTCCTTCCCTCATGAACCCTTGATCATTTATAATTTTTTTTCATGTCCTACACTGGCCACTGTCTCCCTTCACCCACTTTTCTGTTGTGCGTCCCTCTGGGTGGGGGTTATATGTAGATCATTGTGATCTCTTCCCACCTTACCCTTACCGATCTGGTAACACTACCCTTATTATTGGTCCTGAGGGGTTTATCTGCCTGGATTTCCTATATTTTCAGCTCATATCTGTACCAGTGTACATGCTTTGGTATAGGAGGATTTATAAGGCATTATTGGGGTCATGATAGTGAGGGGGAGGAAGCATTAAAGAACTAGAGGACATTTGTATGTTTCAAGCCCCAAGGATGATATTCCTGCTCAGAGCAGCCAATGCAAAGAGAGGCCATAGAGCCGACCCCACCATGAGACACAGTGTCCCTCACTGACCCATAGGAAACCTTATTTATCTTAGAAATAGGTACAAGAAATCCCATGTAAGGAAAGGTTGCTTTTCCAAAAATCACTTTTGCTGTTTGGTTGTGCTGTGTAACAGAACTTCAGGCTTGTTTCCACATTCATATAAAAGATGGCATGTAATTTTTATGCTTTCATGGAAACAAGGAAATAATGCCACTTGAGTAATGAACGCGAGGGAACTTCAAAGACAGATGAAAATGATCATACCGAAGAAAGTCTTAATACACTGTTCCTATAAATAAACAATTATTAAGAAAATTGCTTTATTAAACTCTATTTTAAACCCTAGATTCTTTTGTACAATTTGTGGTAGTTGAATGAATTTATGTCAACTTGAATTTATATGAAAGTATTGGAGAGGAATTCAACCTGTCAATCATATCTAAGCCTGATGTTACCTCCTTTCAAGTGTGGTCTGGTTACAAGGGAGAAGCTGGGAACTTTCTCTCTCTCTCACCCCCCACCTCCCCTGCCTTCCTGCTTGCTGGTACTCTGGGTCTGCCTCCAAGGGTGGCCCCCTGCGGGCCTCCCGATCCTAAGAGCTGTCATCACCCTGCTATGTTTCCACCAAGCTTGGATTCTTGTGACTGCACCCACCATTGAGTCATCTTCCGACATCCAGCTTCACCTTTCTGCATTGTCTGCCAGCAGGTATGTGGTCTGAAAAGGACCCAGCTAGCATTGGACCTGAGGACTTGAGGTAGACAGGGCTGGGAGGATTTCTTGATATGTTTACTTCTTTCTCTTACACAAATAACTGTCACTAGTTTGTTTCTCTAGACAACCTAGCCTAACATACAAGCAGAGCTCTTTTGAGAATATAATAAAAAGGGATCAAGAGAGGACTAGTTATTTGGGATGTGTGAAATAATGGTTTGATGAAGCCAGGTTGCAAAGTGGACCTGCAACATCATAGAAGATGAGCAACTTGTGCCCCAAGCTGCTGTGGCAAAGGAGCTCTCTTGATAACAGCAGAACAAAGGCAAAGGGCTTTCAAGTGTTGGGAAAAGGAACCTGGGTTTTATCTTTGCCCCACCAATGCCAGGAAGGTTTGTTTCACTTGTTCTTTGTATAACACAATAAACAGTGAGGTAATGTTATACTTTGGTACCAGTCAGTTTATATATTCTTTCTTACCAATCAGACTCTTCCACAAGACAACAGTGTAGTATTTGTCAAATTCCTTAGTTCACTTTGACTCAGTATCCATAACAGTCCATTGACATGAGTGGCACACACATTAAAGTGTTTCTTTGATATTTGAATGACATAGCCATATAATATATTTGTCAGAGACTCACATATAGAAAGTGTTTAGTAAATTATAACTTCATTGTTATTTATAATATTATTACTACAACTATCAAAGATATTCAGATATTGGCTAAGAAACCTATAGAAGAGCCTATTGACCTTGAAAAGGAACATTGAACTTGAGAGTTCAATGTTTAACATGAAAGTTAGCATTAACTATCAGAATAAAAATAGAACAATAGATGAAGATTTGGTCATTTTTCAATACTGCATTCTGACATTTAATGTCTTCTAAAATCTTAGCTGTCTTACCCTGGATTCCCTAGAGAAACAAAATCCATGCTGCTTTTACATGTGAATATACAGGAATGCTTATCTCAAGAAAATGGCTCACACAGTCGTAGGGAGGGTAAGATTCATGCGTCAGATGTCAAACTTGAGGCTTCTCCTAACTGATTTCACTGCAGGAGCTGATGAATACAAGTTTAGAAGATCACATTTCAGGCTTCTGACTGCAGAGGTGAGAGAGCCCAAGGTTGGCAGGTAAAGTGTCAGGCTGCTGATGACTGCCAGACTCCCTATATAGGAACAGGACCCAGCAAAAAGCATCAACCATTCCCAGGGTACACATATATTAGAAGCAGTCAACAAAACATTGAATGATGCAAGAAGCATCACACGAAGATGGAAAGAGGGCAAGGGAATATATCTAAGAGAACAAGAGTCACTGCTGTGCAAAAAAACCCCCAAACTAGTTGACATTCCACCATTTCAGAAAGTAGCCCATGAGGAAGAACCAATAGTGCTGCAGAAAGAAGTTCAAGATACACTGAAAGCAGTAGCCAAAAACGAGGCTCCAGGAATTGCTGAAATACACGTTGAAATGTTGTGACAAGCTGATGAAGCACTGGACGCACTCACTTATCTATGCCAGGAAATTTGGGAGACAGATACTTGACCAACTGACTGGAAGAGATCCATATTTGTACCCATTACAAAGAAAGGTGCCCCAACAGAATGCTAAACCTATAGAACAATATCATTGATATGACATATAAGTAAAAGACCATCCAACAACAGGTGTTACATTACACAGGGAGCTGCCAGAGGGTTAGCCCAGATTCAGAAGAGGACATGAAAAACATAGGATATCAGGGATGATGTCAGATGGATCTTGGCTGAAAGCAAAGAATACCAGAAAGATGTTTACTTGTGTTTTATTTGTTTCATTAACTATTTGAAGGCATTGGGCTGTGTGGATCATAACAAACTATGGACTACTTAGAGGAGAATAGGGAATTCCAGAACACTTCATTATGCTCATGCAGAACGTGTACATGAAGCAAAATGCAGTTGTGCAAACAGAACAAGGGAATACTTCATAGTTTAAAATCAGGAAAGGTTTCTGTCAGGGTTATATCCTTTAATCATATTTTTAAAGTTTTATTGGCACACAATCAACATATCATACAATTCAATAGTTGAGTCATTTTGAGAAGAGTTTTACAATCATTACCACAATCAATTTTGGAACAGTTTCTTCTTTCTTGTACTCCTTGTTGCAATCTCCATATTTTCCCCAAGCTCCCTTGCCATAACCTCAAGAAACTATCCTCAAGAATCCTCATGAATCTTTATATATATATATATATATATATATACCAAAAAGTCATACCAAAAAAGTAAACAAAAGAGCTATCAATAGCAAAATGAAATAGAGAAAAAAACCTCAATGTAAAACAAAGCAGAAAATATTAAAAACTACAACAACCTTAAAATGAGTAAAAGTGAGATGGAATCATGAGGTATTAAGCATAACCTTACTATCTCTACCATGATCCACTTTCCAATGTTCTGTGAGTGACAGCAAAGCTGTACTCCGCTCCCGTCTATGCTTAGAGGGTATACACCAGAGGCTTACTCCATGTGTATTTGCTCGGCACTTTTTTTAACTGACATGATTTTTAAGTAGGTCAAAGAGGAAATTAAATAAGATATTACATTTTAATGTTTTAGTTTCCATGTTAATAATAACAATATCTGCTATAATTCTCTCTGTCTGACAGGCTACTCACAGCCCTGGACTGTGGTTAGAGGGAATTTCATAGGGGTTTAATCGATGTGTGGACCCTGCAAGTGGATTAAGGCCTTCCACTGTCATCCGTTCACCATACTTACTCAGTCCATATGCTGAGCAAATCAGCAGAGAAGCTGGATTACATTAAGAAGAATGTGGCATCAGGATTGATGGAAGTCTTAATCACAGCCTGTAATATGCAGATGACACAGTTGCTTGCGGAAAAGGAGGGCGAATTGAAGTATTTGCTGATGAAGATCAAGGATTGCAGCCTTCAGTCTATATTACAACTCAATTTAAAGAAGCCAAAATCCTCAAAACTGAACCAACAGGGGACATCATGATAAGTCGAGAAAAGTTTGAACTTGTCAAGGATTTCATCTTGTTTGGGTTCATAATCAATGCTCATGGCAGCAGCAACGAAGAGATCAAAGGTGTGCTGCATTAGGTAAATTTGCTGTACAAAACCAAGACTCTTGAAAAGCAAGGATGTTGAACTGAGGACTAACCTGTGTCTGACCCAATACATGGTATTTTCCATTGCCTCCTATACATGTGATAGCTAGAGAGTGAATAAGGAAGACCCAAAAAGACTCCGTGCCTTTGAATTGACGTACTGGCCAAAAATATTGAAATTACCCAGGCTATGTAAGAGGACAAACCGATCTGTCTTGGAAGAAATATGACCAGTGTGCTCCTTAGAGGCAAGGATGGGGAAACTGTCTCATACACTTTGGACATGCTGTCAGGAGAAACCAGTCCCTGGAGAAGCACATCATGCTTTGCAAAGTAGAGGGGCAGTGAACAAGAGGATGGCTCTCAATGAGATGGACAGACACAGTGGTTGCAATAATGGTAAGGATGGCAGTGTTTAGCTCTATTGTGCACAGACTTACTATGAGTTGGAACAGATTTGTTGGAACCTAACTAAAATAGTTAACAAGCCCAGCCAGCTTTATATAAAACCTTAACTGTTAACATTACAAGAACAAATAAGTGAAAACACAATAAATGAAAGTTAGCATGAGGCCAACAGAAGTAGTCTATCAATGGAAGAATTTTAGCTTTCTGTCAAGGACTCTCATTACATTTACAGTCAGTACATCTTAAATGCAGCCACCACACCTCTGTGAGTAAAGACTGTGTTTTGTTACAATGCTGAACAGGTTTCAGGTAACCTATCAGCCTAAAACAGACTAAGAAGAAAGACCTGGTGATCTAATTCTTATGGAAAGAAACCAAAGAAAGCTTACAATTAGCTGATTCACAACCAATCATGGGAATGATGGAAGATGAGACAGCATCATATTCCACAGTGCGTGGGGTCACTGTGAAATGGAAGCTGATTTGCAGGCAGCTAACAATAATAACAAAACAATGCAGAATAAGCAGAATTGAAACCAGAGAAGGTAGTCTCGATGGGAAAATCTTGATTCCTTGAGATTGAGAGGTAGAAGTTCATGAGGCTTAAGAGCTCTTTGAGGATCGGATCTCCGGTCAGGATGTAGGCACCCCTAGGAGGAGATAGTGGGCGTGTGGGGGAGCAGGGCTGGAAAATGAAGGGAAGAATCCAAACATGAACGTAATATTGGAAGACCTCCGAGCCCCAACCTGATCCCGTGGTTCAATCTAAAGCCTGAATTATAGCCTACATTTTGCCTCACTTTCATTACCCCAGGATCCTTGGGGGAGTAGTGATTACGCATTGGGATTCAATCCAGAAAGTCCTCAGTTTGAAACCACCATCCATTCTGTGGGATAAAGATAGGGCTTTCTACTCCTAGAAAGAGTTACCTTTTGGGAAACTCACATGGGACTGTGCTAGCCTGTCCTCGGGTCTCGGCGGGCGGGTCAGTGTTGACTCAATGACAGTGAGATTTTGTCTTTTGTTCCCATGGCACCTGCCAGTCTTTGATATGTTTCACCTCTCACTATGTGACAGAAAGTAGAAGCAGGGTAGAATTAAGGCTAGATACCTTGACCTTACTTGTGGGTTCATATTCACTAGGCACCCTCAGGATAGGAATCACAAGAGTTAGGCACTCAATCAATCCATAACCGACAGATTGATCCCATTCAGTATTGCCTCAAAAGACAGACAGGGACTCTTGGTGAAAATCTTGTGGAACCCAGTCCCACTGTGACACAAAAGTGGTTACAATGATTTTCAATTGACTTAAAGGCAACAAATTTTATCCTGAAGCTGTATCAACTGGATCATCAAACCCTGAAATCCTCCTGTAAACGGAAAGGTTGGTAAGTAGTCGCTGCAATGAACCCACATAGTGTCTTATGCTCACTCTTCCTGCTTCAGATCAACTGTTAAGCTGCTTCTCTGCTCTGATTCTTCAGTTTCCTCCCATAGATCCTGAGGTTTGGAATACTACCCATAGATAAAAGACTTCCAGACCATTAGCATACAATTTAAGGTGCTGCTTAACCGATCTTGTTTCATAACTTTTGTCCTTTAGAAGATAAACTGTCACAGTACTCTGGCAGGAAAAGCACATTTGGGGATTTCAATGGGTGATTTTTTTCCTACCTTATCTAGAAAGGTCAGGGCATTTTCAATAATGTCCTTGGACCGATTAGTAAAGTGTCTTTTAATGACAAGTCATCTCATTTATCTTCTAAACCCAGATATTTGATTGGAGACTTCAGAGAATCCCCGTTTAGTGATATGCTCCACGAAGGGAGAGGAAGATGCTGTTCCATCACTTAGTACGAGTAGGCATGCGGCTAACAGTTACTCCTGTGTGTTCCACTGAGGCTCCTTCAATGACTGTTTTGCTGAGCTAAATCTGCCCAGCATCCAAGGTGGTAAAGAGAGCTGCTTTAGAGCACAGTAGGAGGAGGCTGCACCTGCAAGCACTGATAGGGAAACAAGGAACACAAACAAGGATGGAGAGGCTCACTTCTTTCCATACTTCATTTGCATTCTAGTCAGTTTCCAGGGAGAAGCGAATTGAGACAGGGTCCTGCTCAGTGGTGCTCAAGAAGAGGTGAAACATTTTGTTCTTCTATTGCAGGGGTCCTCAAACTATGGCCTGCAGGCCACATGTGGCCCGCCGAGGACATTTATCTGGCCGGCTGCGTGTTTTTCCCCCTTTTGTTTTTTTACTTCAAAATAAGATATGTGCAGTGTGCATAGGTATTTGTTCATAGTTTTTTTTTTAAACTATAATCCGGCCCTCCAACGGGTCTGAGGGACAGTGAACTGACCCCCTGTTAATAAGTGTGGCTTCTAGGTGACTTCTACAGCTTTGCATGGTAGCATTCCTCCCAATCCCAGATGAGTGTGTTTGTGTTGTACTGAGATATGAGGAAATTGTCATAGACGAGGCTCCCCCAGTTCAGATTATAAAGAAGAGTTCTGAGTTCCCACAGCTTCTTTGGGAAGTGATTTCAGGAAGCACTGGGAAGGGAGTGGAGAAGTGAGTAAGGAAGGAACAGAATGTGTCCTTGTCAGAAAGTCTGGAGTCCAGTAAAATTGTTGGCTGCTCAGACTTGATTATGCTGCTAGAGTCTGTTAAACTAGAGAACAAATCCATTGATACTCATATATGAAAAGAAAGACCTTTCTATCAAGACGTAATAATATATAAGAAAGTATCCCAGACCAGTCAATCTGAAGTCCATTAGTCCAATAATAGTTCAAAAGTCCCTAAACACACCCATGCAGCCACATGCAATTAGGTAGGATACAGGGAGATCACAGGCTGGTAGGTGCAGAATCATGTGGAACTAAGGTCCTTGGGAACATGAGAAGACTCAAGAAGCTCTCAGGGTCAGTAACAGAGTCCCAGAAGCAGGAAAGTGAAGGGGGGAGAGAGAGACAGAGACAGAGAGAGAAAGATGAAGAAGAAGAAGAAAGGAGAGGAGAGGAGAGGGGAGCAGAGAGAAGGGGATGAGAGGGGAGCAGAGAGAAGGGGATGAGGGGAATGGAGAGGAGAGAACAATGCCCAGTGTCTCACCCTCTTATACCATGAAGGATTCATTAGGCTGCAGCTTGATTGACATGTTTGATTCCACCCCTTGCCAGGAATGTCTAGTTGACATAAAATCACCTACGTACCACAGAACACCCTTTGTCAACTTGCACTACTCTTTAACCATGCATAATCTCAAAACAAAGACAATAATAAAACATGTTTGTGCCTAACAGGATAAAACTAAAATGTGTACAACTCAAAATGAGACACCAGCCTCATTTAAACCTTACATTCTATAAGTGAACAAAACAAAATTATTCTATGGCTAACAATTGCAGTTATATGAACACCCACACCGTAATTCTGTAATCCTATCAACAGCTTCCCCAACCAATAAAAGTTTATAAACCAGAAACTTCATGCCTTTATTTCCCCCCATTTTTGGTTTCCAATTGCTACACTGCCTGTTGTAGTTACATCTTCTGGTGTCAACTGGTGAAGGGGTGGGGTCTAGCTTGTCAATCAGGTCACAACTTGATGACCTCATTTGGAGGCACCATGGAAATAACTAGCTCACTGGAAGCCATATACACTCTCTTTAAGACATTCCTGTTGACAAGCCACATGGAGCTATACTGATGGCAGCCAGAGCCTTCGAGCTGGAGGAGCCACGTGGAAACTCACACCAGCACTAATATGCTTCCACTAACACTGAATCTACAAGACTTTCCACCCACTGGTCTGTGATCTTCCTGCATTTGGCACCATTGCATGTGTTGCATGAGTCTGAAGAGGAACTTATACATTGGTATCAGACATAAGGGCTAATATCCTACTTATGAACTCTTGAGCTGGACTGTGCTAGGATATTTTCTTAATGTACAATTACTCTTTGATATAAAACTTTCTCTTACATACATACGAGTGTCCATGAATTTGTTTCTATAGTCTACCCTGCCTAACACATGGCCCATTTATATTATCAACCTAGTGCTCTAAGGAGACAAGAATGTTCTTTGATGTGAAAAAACTTCATTCTGTTGGACCCTTGTGAATCTGCTTCCATGCATCCACAAGCAAAGTCAAATCAGGACAAACCGTTCAAGTCAGCACCCCATATGCACCAATTCACAGGCTCAAAAATCTTATCTTCGTCTGGGTCAAACTGCAGCAAGCTAGTTCCCCACACAACTCCCTGTGCTTTCAGATCACTGGCTCCTTCACATTTCTCAATACCACTAGCCCCCTCAGATTGGGTCATGCCATAGGCTCAGGGTCCACAAAGCTCTTTAAACTTCAGACCAGTCAGCCTATTTTAGTCTCTCTAATCCAGCGGTTCTCAACCTGTGGGTCGCAATCCCTTTGGGGGTCCAATTCATAACAGTAGCAAAATTACAATGATGACGTAGCAATGAAAATAATTTTATGCTTGGGGTCACCACAACATGAGGAACTGTATTAAAGGGTCGCCGCTTTAGGAAGCTTGAGAACCACTGCTCTAGTCCCTGTGAACCAGATCCAGGGGCTTATGTGGCCAGACTCAACCTGTCTCTCACGTGCTGCATTACCCCTACTTCCACTCAACAAATGGATCAGTTGGTCACCTAGTGAGCATTACGGGCTGCCCACAGGATTCCTTTAACTTTCACTCATGAAGGGGAGCGTGCTCTCCTGATTCTGGACATTCCCAGTTTAGATGCAAACCAGTTACTCAAAATTCAAAAAAAAAAAAAGTACCCTCTTTTTTGTTTTTTCTTCCCTTTAGTTAGCCAACAGCTCTTGTGGCAAGACTTTTCAAATGAAAATGTCCTCGCAATAAATACCCTGGGTGGAGAATAGCTTTCCTAAACTTTCTTTGTAGACAATTTCTACTACCCATTTAACAGATCCAATTTACTGTCTGCAGGCTTACAAACACTCTCGAATCATACTTCCCAATAATCATTTTTAGCAGTATTGTTGGCACTTCTTTCACCTATACAACTCAGTACTTCAAACATATCAAGAAGAATTAGACAATTTTCACCACAATAAATTTGGAACATTTTATTTGCTCCCAATACTCATTGTTATTCATGTATTTTTCTTTCAATTTTGGCAAAAATATACACAGCAAAACATTCTCCAATTCAACAACTTCTACATGTGAAATTCAGTCCCACCGATTATACTCTTTGTGTTGTATGACAATTATTGATATCCCTCTCCAAATTATTGCCAATAATCATTTCTATCACACATTATATCAATAATAGTAGGTAGAAGAAATCAATATAACCCTAGTACAGTTAGATCCCAAGCACCATTATTAAAATAATCCAATCCAATCCTTTCTTATCCCACTATCTCATGCATGTGCAATGTGGCCTTATGTCTCTGGCTGGATCAAGCCAGGGCCAAGCCTCCATCAGCCCTTTTTACTAAGCAGTTGGATTTTGCCTCAGAGAAGTTCAAGAGATGTTTACACCCCTTGACCTACAATTTAATATCCATTACATTCATTTGCTCCATTTCAGGTAGGAACAAACAAAGATAACGTCTCAAAATCAAACTTCTAAAAGTCAAAAAAGAAAAAGGTATTTCCCATGCCTTTCCCAGAAAACATCTGTGTAAATCATGTAGCCATGTCTGATCTTCGGCTGTCCAAAGAAGAAAAATTCAATTCCATTCTTCATGATGTTTTTCTCTAGCACCCCACTCCCCAGGCACCATAATGTGTTAGGACAAGTTGACTAGAGAAACAGGGACCCATATATATATTTTTGAGAACTTTATATCAAGAAGTAATTATAGATTAAGAAAGCATCCCAACTCAGTCCGACTCAAGTCTGTAAGTCCAATGCTAGTTCATGAGTCCTCTTCAGACCCATGCAGCCACGTGCAATGATGCAGAATTTAGGAAGATCATAGACTGATGGGTGCAGAACTACGTGAATCCAAGGTGGGAGGAAACATGGCAGGACTCGGGCAGCTCACAGAGGTGGAGACAGAGACCCAGCAAGCAGGAAGGTGAAGAGGGGGAGAGAGGGCAGTTCTCTAAATCTCACAATCTTACACTACAAATGAGTCATCAGGCTACCACTTGATTGACAGCGTTGACTCCACCCTTAGCCAGGACTGTCTAGGTGACTTAAATCAGCTAACTCCCATGGAGCCTATCACGGAGCTGGTTGCACGGGGCTCAATGACATCATGAGAGATTACTGCCAAACTGCTGAGAACCCTGGCCCAGCGAATATGCCATAAAACTTAACTATCACACTCCATTTCATTTGTGTGTGTGTGTGCCTCTTTCAGTTTGCCTCTGTAACTATTTTTACGTAGTCTAACAATGTATATGCTTTTTTTTTCATATAGCAGTAAGAAAGTGAACAGAAAAAGGTGCAGTGGTGAGGGTTTATGTCAACGTGTACCTGAATGAAAAGTGTCAGGATCGAGTCCAACCCATCGATTAGGTTACAGACTGAGGATGCTTCTTGGGTGTGTGGCCTTTTTAATAAGAGACACACTGGGAAACGCTTGCTTGCTCACTCTTACTCTGTATTTCTCTTTGCTTGGATTAGGTTATCTGCCACCAGAGGTGGTCACTGACCCAGGGAGTTGTGGGTGCCCTATCATGCTTCCACCCATCTCGGGCCCAAGGGACTCTGCACCCACCGGCCAGTGACCTCCCTGCTTCCTGCTTCACCTTTCTGTGTTCTCGGCCTGCAGCTCTGTGGATATACACAGGCCTCCAGCTAGCATCGGACTCAGGGACATGAGTCGGACTGGTCTGGGACGAGACTGGTCTGGGATGTCTTCTAGATATGAAATTACTTCTTGATATAATGTTCATTCTTATACATCTGTGGGTGTCACTGACTGTTTCTCTAGACAACCCAGCCTAACAGAGATGGGATGACTCTTTTAAAAAGTTTAAAACCCTTCCATATGAACAGTGATTGGACATCTTCTGCATAGATTCAAGGGAATAAAATGAAGAGGCAACATAAATTTTGCTTAGATTTATGTGGGACAAAGTTCATTTTTCACTAGAGAAGTGTTTGAGCTTGAGTAGAGTGCAACTGGGAAATGCTAAAGAATTATGAAGGCAATATAATGTCACTTCATGGTTGGAAGTATATCCTTACCATGGTGACACTTTGACCATTATCTTATAAAATCACCAATGTTATGACTCCAATACCAATGACGAGCACAGAGCAGCCATTTCCACCTTGCATAGAACTCTAACAGGGGAGACCGAGGGCATAACTGGTGACCTTGCATAGCTACGCTCCAGACAGAGGAGAGAATTAAAAAGGAAACAGTTTTCATACTCTTTTCAAAATCTCTATTATTACCTACCTTAGGTTGTGTACAGTTTGTATGTTTCTTCTAGTAAGTTCAAAGGAGTTCATTTTATCACCTTTCCATACTTCTTTTGAAAAATTATATATAGGCATAAAATGCCTTCCTTTTGTCTTATTAATAACTTGCATGATTTTTATAAGCTTATCTGCCGTGCTTTTTTTTCCTTTTTCTTTATTTTAGTGCAATTCTTTGAAAAAACATTCTAATGTGCCCAGTAGTTAAATTGATCTACAACAAGAAGCCAAAATCTCTTCTACTTAAAGAACCATCCAGAAGGAGACATTTGGGTATACAAGATCCTTGTAAAATGATAGAGCATTAGTAGGAGGAATTAAATTCTATTACATATTTCTGCAGAAGGCAGTTTAGCAAAAGCATTTTTCCACCAAATTGCTCTTTAAAGGTTTACAGCTGAGGTTTTAGATGCAAATAAAGAAAAAAGGCAGAATTTCAGGGATATTTTGGATGGTCATACTTAGTCAGGAGACCCATTTTCTCCGGGAATTTGGGTGCTTTTATTTCTATCTGTTGCAGCAATTATTATATAAAAATAGCTATGTGATATGTTTAACTCTTCATTTTTGCATATACTTATTTTTTAATTTTCTGCTATCTTAAAATAATAGCTTTAAGAACTGGAAATTAAGATGATGTCCATCTGAAAAGTCATCAGTTTCCCCAGAGACATAGAATAGTAATATCCATAGTGAGACTTGATCCTAAGTTGTCTTCTCTCCAATTCAAGTTTTTTCTCATATGCTTTATTTTAAAATAAATAGTTCATCAATTTGAGTCGGTAGAAATTTACATGTATGTAATCCAACTGTAGTCTAGAACTGACGACATTTAGAGGAAAATAGTCCGGCGTATAGGAAGAGCAGGGAGCAAAAGATAAAAGATTGGTCTCAGGACTTAGTTCTCTGTTACTTTGAATGAATTAGATAAGTTGGCCACTTTGGCAATTCTGAAACTTATTTCCTTGCATTCTTCCTTAGGTAAAACAAACAAACTTATTGTCGTTGAATTCCTTCTGACTCGTAGTGACCCTATAGGACAAAGTAGAACTGCCCCTATGGGTTTCCAAGACTAAATCTTTATGGGAGTAGAAAGCCTCATCTGTACATCCTCCCACCCCACCCCCAACCACATCCCCCCCCCTTTTTTTGTCTTCCCTTCAATGTAAAAAAATTAAAAAATAATAACCCAAACCCTCTTCGGTCTCAATCTCCACATCTTTCTAAATCCTTTCCAAGGTGTTCTACAATTAGATGATAATCTACAATTAGATAGGCAATATCTAATAGCCTAGAATGGTGAATAGCTAGCTGTGCTAGTTGATGTGTGCTGGAAAAATGTGTACATACTTCTATAAAGGCTATTTCCCTACTATTCTATAGAAGAACAATGTGGAATATAGTAATGGAGTATTCAGCAGCATCAGTCACTCTAATGTAACTCTAGGTTAATAATTACATTCATATTCTTATTTTTGTAGGTACCACATCATTTCAAGCATGTTTAAATTCTCTACATTGATAACTTTCAGGAAAAAATTAAAAGCAAAGCCCCTATTCTGCAGGACTCCATCGGGACCCAGATTGAAAATCAGTGCAGTGTAGTTAGGCTGGGTTTACTAGAGAAACAAAACCAGTGACATTTGTATGTGCATAAGAATTTTACATCAAGAAAGAAATATCAAGGAAGAGGCCCAGTCAGTCCAGATCAAAACTCTGGGTCAGATACTACTGGGAGGCAGCAGCTGGCCAATGAAGCATGAAGGGGAAAGCTGGGAGATCACAGGATCCAAGGTTGGCAGGAAGATGGCAGAGTGCCAACCACTTCCAGGGTCAGTAAATCACATATGCCACCTGTCCCAGAAGCCTGATACAGGAATCAAGAAGCAGGGAGGTAGAAGAGGGGCAAGAAAGAGACCAATTGTTCACAACATCTCCTATTAATAGGCCCCACGTGCAAGGAAGCTTCTTAGGTTGTGTCCTGATTGAGAGATTGGATTCACCCATACTTACCCACAGGAGTAACTAGTTTACACAAACTTAACCCATCACGGTGGCACAAAATCTGGGGAATTCACAGTTGATAATACTTCCACACAAATTGTTTAAATGTTCTGAAATTTTCTGAAATAAAAAAAATGAAACATTGTTTTCTGAGACATTTGTATATTCATATACAATTGTAGGCAATAACCCATGCAAATGCCATGTGCCATTTGCCCAATTTCCTTCCATGGTAACATCTTATAAAACTTTAGAACATTGAAAACCAGGACATTGACATTAATGCAGCAAATATGCAAACACTTTCATCATACCAAGGATCCTTTATCGTGACCTTTCATAGCTTAGCTGTACGTCCTTCCTTATACCCACTTATTCCTGGAAATCACTGACCTATTATCTGTTTCTGTAGTTTCGATTTTTAAAGAATATTATACAAATAAAATCATAAAGTATGTGATCTTTTGGCACTGGTTGTTTCCACTCAGGTTATTTTTTTTAAGTTGTCAAGGATTTCATCTTTTTTTAAAAAATCATATTATTAGGGGCTCATACAACTCTTATCACAATCCATACATACATCAATTGTGTTATTTTTTTGAAGATTTATCCAGGTTATTGCATGTGTCAATATTTGGCTCTTCTTAATCACTGAGTAGTATTTCAGGTATAGATTTACCATTTCATGGTATAGATTTACCAGTTTGTGAATTTATTGAAGGATATCTGGTTTATTTCTAGTGTTTACATAAAGAAAGCTACTTTAAGCACTTGTACACAAATATTTATGGGAACACGAGTCTTCATTTTTCTGGGACAAACATCCAAAAATGCAATTGATGGGTTGTATGATCCCATTAGGCATAATGGGTGAAGCAGTGACTGCTAATCAAAAGGGCAGTGGCTGGAACCTACCAGGTGCTCTTTGGCAGACTATTGAGAAAGTCGACTTCCTACACATCTACACTGTCATAAACCTGTGGAGCAGTTTCTACTCTGTTTGATGAGCATGAGTACGGTGAGTCTATGTTTACCTTTAAAAAAGAACCACAAATAGTATTTAAATTTTTTCTATTTTAATTCTCAATAGCAATTTATGAGTGATCTGGTTCCTTTGCATTCACATGAGCACTTGCTGTCATTTTTCTATTGTTTCACATTCTAATGGATGTGTAATAGTATCTCATTGTGACTTTAATGCGCATTTCCTTAATGGTAATGACATTGATCATCTTTTCAGGAGCTTATGTGCCATCTGAATATCCATTTAAGTGAAATCTCTGCTAATTGAAAATTTGTTATTGAATGTTCAAATAGTTTACTGCTGAGTTTGAGACTTCTTCTATATGCTATCTACTAGTAATTGGTTAGCTATATGGTTAGTGAATATATTTCCTCAGTTGTAGTCAGTCTTTCCATCTTTCAAAAATGTTCTTCAAGAGAAAGAAGTAATTTGGTTGAAGATCAAGTTATTGATTCTTCATTCAGGGATTGTGCTTTTGTAATCAACACTAAGAAGTCCTTGCATAGCTCTAGATATCAACAATTTTATCTTTAAAAATTTTTAATCATTTTATTGGGGGCTTGTACAACTCTTATCACAATCAATATATCCATTCATTGTGTCCAACACATTTGTACATTTGTTGCCATCGTCATTTTCTAAACATTTTTATCTTAGAATTTTATCTCATATATTTGTTGCTTTATTTTTCTAGCTGTTTTGTAACTTTGCAATTAATCCATGACCCACTTGAATTAATTTTTGTATAAGGTATGAAACTCAGGTAGAAGTTAATTTATGTTTCCTTAAAAGATGTCTAATTGTTCCAGCAACACTTGTTTAAAGGCTATATTTCATATATGGAAGTGTTTTTGCTTTTCAAAACTCAGGTGGACAAATATCTGTGTGGTTCTATTTCTTCTTCCTTCCTTCCTTCCTTCCTTTCTTCCTTCCTTCCTTCCTTCCTCCTCTTCCTCCTCCTTTTCTTCTTCTTCCACCCATTCCTCTTCAAATATCAATATAATTGATTACTGGCTCCTTACTTCTGGACAGGGTTTAGGGCTCCAGTTCCCCACATAGTGTGGGAACCAACCTCATTTTACATGATGATACCCAGGTACCTCAGGTCTTCTTTCCTTTCATCAAGCAAAGTTGTGATACCTACATATTGCAGGTTGCTAATAAGCCTTCCTCCAATCCGGATTCCACATTCTCCTTCATATAGTTCAGCTACACTGATTATTTGCCGAGCATACAGAGTGAATAAATATGGTGAGCACTTACCACCTTGACACACAACATTCTTGATTTTTAACCATGCCGTATTCCATTGTTCTGTTTGCACACTGTCCCTTGATCCATGTACAGGTTCATCATGAGGAAAGTGAAGAGTTCTAGTATTCCTGTTCTTCTCAAAGCTACCCATAGTTTGTTATGAGCCACACAGTCAACTGCCTTTGTATAGTCAATAAAACACAAGTAAACATCTTTCTGCTATTCTCTGCTTTCAGGAAAGATCGTAAGTCAACAATAAAGTCCCTTGTTCCCTGTCCTCTTTTGAATCTGACCTGAACCTCTGGCAGCTCCCTATCAAAGTACTGCTGCAACCATTATTGAAAGATCTTCAGCAAAATTTTATTTACATGTGATATCAGTGATATTGTTCTACAGTTCTCACACTCAGTTAGGTCACCTTTCTTTAGAATGAGTTAAAATATGGAGCTCTACTAGTCGGCCAGAGAGCTGTCTTTCAGATTTCTTGGTATAGACAAGAGAGTGTTTCCACTGCTGCATCAGCTTGCTGAAGCATTTTAATTATGTTGTGTGGTTGTGAGTACCCTCCAGTCAGTTCCAATTCATACCAACCCTATGTACAAAATAACAAAAGAAACAAGTTATTCCAATGCTTTACCCATGGTTACAGTCATTGAGTACCTTTCTTTCTTGTTTCTTGGTATAGACCTGTGAGTGCTTCCAATGCATCATAAGCTTCTTGAAACATTTCAGTTGGTGTCCCATCAATCCCTGGAGCTTTGTTCTTGGGTAATACCTTCAGAACAACTTGGATTTCTTCCTTCAGAACCATTGGTTCTTGATCATGTGCTACCTCTTGAAGTGGCTGGATGTTGACCCATTTTTTTTTGGCACAGTAACTATTTTTCCAGCTTCTTTTGCTGCTTCCTGCATCATTCAATATGTGCCTAATAGAATCTTTCATCGTGACAGCTCAAGAGTTGAGTTTTTACTTTAATTCTTTCCATGTGAGTATGCTGAGCTTGTTTTTCTAGTTTTCTAGTCTTTGCACACCTGACTATATTGACTTTGTCTTCTCGAGCTGCCCTTTAGAGTTTTTGATTCCGTTTTTTGACTCATCACTTCTTTCTTTTGCCTTAGCTCCACTATGATGAATAGCAAGTTCCTGAGTCTCTTCTGACATCCACTTTGAATTTTTTTTCCTTTCCTATCTTTTTAAGGACCCTTTGCTTTCTACGTGTGTGATGGTCTTGATGTCATTCCTCAGTTCCTCAGTGCTTCTGGTTCTTTGCATCAAATCTGTGTGGAGGTGTTCTCAAATTCAGGTGCAATCTACTCAAGGTCACATTTTGGCTTTCATGGATTTGTTTTCACTATCTTCAGCTTCAATTTGAATTTGCATATGAGCAATAGTCTACTCCACAGTCAGCCCCTGTATTGGTTTTCACTATTTATAAGGAGGTTTATCAGTGTCTCTTCCCACAGATATAGTGAGCTTGATTTCTGTGTATTCTGTTTGAAAAAGTCCACGTGTATAATTTTCCTTTTTTTGCTGTTGAAAAGGATGTTTCCAACAAAGAAACCTTTGGTCTCGCAATGTTCTCTTTTCCTGAATCTCTAACTTCATCTCTATCACCGACGCCATACTTTCCACTTTTTCAACTTTTGCATTGCAATCACCATTAATTTTTAGTCCATCTTTATTGCATATTTTATCAATTTCAGATGGAAAACGTTGACAGGATTTTTTGTATTACTAGTTGTAGGGGTTGGTGGAATAAGGCACTGAAAACTTTGTGAATAGCAGGGAAACGTTGTGAGATACTGAAATCTCCTGACTATTTGTGGTAGACCACCCTAAAATGGGAACTGACTACCCTTGTCCAATCCCCTCTACTTGAATATGCAGTGGACTAGTGACTGACTGTGATTTCGCAATTAGGTTTACGAGTTGTACAATCAAAATTGGTCTTTGTCTTTGGTTTCCAAAATGTAACCATGAAAACCTTGGAATTTCTCCAGAGGTCAAAGACCTCGATATCAGAGATAAAATAAGACCTCAAGATCACAGGAAGCTTACACTAATGAGATGACTCAGGATAAGGCTGGCTAGGTCAGAAATACCCAACATATGATATCAATTCAGCTTGCTTATGTATTGAGATCCCAGTAAAACCTGTGGACACAGAAGCTCCCTGGTCTTCCTGCTTGGTGATACATATTAATACAGCTAAGAAGGTAGCATGTATCTTTTGGGGAATGTGGAAATCTGTGTTGGGAGCCTAGCCTTATGTCTCCTCCAGGTGTGTGTGTGTGTGTGTGTGTGTGTGTGTCTGTTTCTTTTCTTTTTTTCCCTTTTGTTGTTTGCTTTGTTCTGGTTTTCATTGTAGTTTTTCTTTTCTGAAATAAAGCTCATCTGAAAAAACTGATAAGCTCAGTTACAGGGCCTAACTAAATGACCTTGGATTTCTGATTTCCAGAAACTGAGAGATAATAAATGACTGTTTTTTATGAAAGACATTATTTTGAGGGTAGTTCATTAAATGGCAGTGGATATCTTATGACTGAATCAAAATAATAGGTAATAAGGGCTAGGCTTGGTTCACAAAATACCGCAAAAAAAAACAAAAACAAAAAAAGGTCACCAAATTGATGATGACTCAGGTCAACTTCTTGTCTTTATCTGTGCTGAGCAGATTGGTGTTCCAAAGAACTTTCAAGCAGGTCACCAGGCCTTTCTTCTAAGGCACATCTGGGTGGGTGTGAATCACTGGCCTGTAGGTAAGTTGAGAACTTACCTCATGGTGGCACCCAGGGATTCCTAGTAGCTCACTGGAATATTTATATTGAGGGACCTTTCCACTATGGCTAGATATGTACATTTAAGCAGGGGAGAAGACTAGACAGGAAGGGTTTGTGCCTGCTGTACTGTGCTAGCTAGCTGACACTCCACCTGATGTTTGTCTGATCAAACACAAGTTGCAATAAGCACACTATTTAAGCCTGAACACAACAGGGTGGCAAAGAATGAGAGAGAAAAATTATGACAGACATTTTATATCTTTTTGAAAAAAAAACCACTGACCTTTTGGAAATATCACTGTGTACATTTAAAATATTAATAAAGGCTCATGCTGTTCGTAGGCAAAGGGTTGTTGTCATGTGTGACCTTTTATTGAAGTAAAAGAAAATTGACGGTTTTATTAGCAGTAGAAGATTACAAGGGAATATGTAAAGAAGGAAGAGAAGCTGTCATGGTAGTAATTCGTTACACAAGCTGCATATTCCAGTGGCTGGGACAAGAGGAGATTAAATGTGACTTTTGAACCTCACGCATGGAAGCTTGTATAAATCACCACTAGTCTGGGAAGGTGCTATACCTAGTCTTTCTATCTGTCTGTCATTCTCTCTCAGCAGAACTGTGTCTTTATTTCTCCCTCTATTATGAATTCAACTCTATCCCTCCAAAAAGAAGTATTGTAGATCCTAACCTCTGCCTGTGGTTCTGATCCAGTTTAGAAATAGATGTTTTGCTAGTGAAGATTATTTTTCAGTCCACATCTTTTTCAATATAAAATAGATTTAACAAGCAAAAAGAAGAGAGGTAAAAAAAGAAAGATCCTAAGCCACATGCGGACTGTCCATGAGCAGAAGCTCAGAAGAAGGAAGGACCTCCCTCCAGGAGGAAAAGAGAAGACCTGCCACTGGAGTCAGTAATCGAAGTTCAGGCGTCTAGACTCCTAAACTGTAAGAAAAGAAGTTCTGTTGTTAAATCTGTCCACTTGTGATATATCTGTTCTAGCAACACGAGATAACAGAGATCTCCTTTCTCTATATTTTAGTCAGAACAGCCCTCCCAAATATACAGAGTAGCCTATAATCTACTAATATTTTGATTTATTTATTCATTCATTCAACAAATATTTACTAATGTCATTAGGTGCAGCCCAGTTAGTATTTGCTCATGTACAACAGACTGAAACATTGCCTACTTTTGGACCATCCTCAAAATTATTGTATTTGAGCCCATTTATGTAATCACGGTGCCCATCTATTTCATTAAAGATCTTCCTTGTTTCCATCGACCCTCTATTTTCCCAATCAAAAGGTCCTTTTCTAGGGATTGGACCCTCTAGTGACATGTCCAAAATATGTGAGGCAAAGTCTTGTGTCTAAGGATCATTCTAGAGTGCTTTCTCCAAGACAGGTTGATTTGTTCTTCTGGTAGTCCAACATGGCTTGAGTCAGGTACACCTTAAGTCTCAAATGATATCTTCATTTCTCAATCATTTAAATAGGTCCTGTGTAACAAATTTCCAAATTCTTGTCTCTCCTTCTATGAGCATGAACTGTGGATCCAAGTAAGGTGAAACCCTTGATACCTTCAGTTTTGCTTCCTCTTCTCTGTTGTTATTGGTTCAGCTGGGAGAATTTTTCCTTTCCTTTGGGTTGAGCTGTAATTTATACTGAAGACTGTACTATTGGATCTTCATCAGTAAGTACTTCAAGTCCTCTTTGCTTTCAGTAAGTACAGTTGGGTCACCTGCTAATTGGAGATTATTAATGAGTCTTTTTCCAAACCTGGTGTTGCTTTCTTCCTCATATACTCCAATTTCTAAAGTTGTTTGTTCGGCATACCAATAGAGTAAGTATGGTGAAAGAATATAATACTGATGCACAACTTTGTGGATTTTGAAACAACCAGAGTCCCCTTGTTTTGTTTGAAAGACTACCTCTTAGTTTATTTCTAAAGTTCTGCATAAGCCCAATGAAGTGTTTTTCAAAAGTTATCAATAGCCTCCACTCAAGCTCTCCCTCAATGCAAGAATACTTTCTTCTATTAAATTGGCATTCTATGATGCTCACCTTCCTGACACAACCGCTGAAGACAAAGCGGGTGAATAAGCAAATGTGGT
>NW_022109491.1:39733224-39785998 GCF_000313985.2 Echinops telfairi
CCCCTAATAAAACAATAAAAAAAAGAAAATAGTTATTATTCACACATTCAAATACTTTTGCGCATTCAATAAAACATAGGTAAACATATTTTTAGTCTTCTCTGCTTTCCGCCAAGATCTGTCTGACATTAGCAATATCATTCATTTCACTTCATCTTCTGATTCCAACTTAGTAGCTGCAACTGTTTTTGAATTAGCATCAGTGAAAGTTTGCTTGTGGGTGGTATGAATGACATTATTCAATAACGTCCAGATTCTGTTAGGCCACCTTTCTTTGAAATGAGCATGAATATTGATTTCTTCCTGTCAAATTTCTTGGCATAATCTAGTAAGTGCTTCTGGAGCTGCATTAATTTGTTGAACTATTGGTATATTGTGAACTCCTGGAGACTTGCTTTTTGATTGTTGCTTCAGTGGTGCTTGTATTTCTTTTGTCAATACCATCAGTTCTTCATCATATGCTACATATGGAATGAATGAATGTCAACCAATTCTTTATGTCAATCAATTCTAATACAATCAGTAACTCTGTATTTCTGTATTTTATATTTCCTCCATCATTCAATATTTTGTTCATAGAATTCTTCAGCATTTCAACTTGAATTTTTCTTCAGGTCTTCCAACTTGAGAAATGCTGAGCCTCTTATTCCCTACCCTTCCCCACCCGCTAACCTCATGTCTTTACACATTTAACTATATTCTTTACCGTGTCTTCCTCTGTTGCCTTTGGAAATTATATATTTAGCTCTTATGCTTCATCATTTTTCTTCATACTTTCTTCCAATTTTTAACTATTCTATATTCAAGAGTATGTTTCAGAGTCCTTTCTGCAATTTTTTCTTTCTCTCCTGTGATTTTGTTTTGTTTTTGTGACTAATCACTGTGCTTTAATTATGTTCAAATTTTTAAAAATGGTTTTATTGGGGGCTCATATAACTCTTATCACAATCCATACATCCATCCATTGTGTCAAGGACTTTGGTACATTTGTTTCCTGAGCCCTTGGTATCATCTCCTCATATTTTCCCCTCCCTCCCCTCTCCCCATGCCCCCATGAACCCTTGATAATTTATAGATTATTATTATTTTGTCATATCTTACACTGTCCGAAGTCTACCTTCACCCACTTCTCCACTGTCCATTCCCCAGGGGGGAGGTTATATGTAGATCTTTGTAATCTGTTCCCCCTTTCTCTCTCACCTTCCCTCCACCCTCCCCGTATCACCACTCTCACCACTGGTCCTGAGGGATTCATCTGTCCTGGATTCCCTGTGTTTCCAGTTCCTATCTGTACCAGTGTACATCCTCCAGTCCAGCCAGATTTATGAGGTAGAATTGAGATCTTGATAGTGTGTGGGAGAAAGCATTCATGAACTAGAGGAAAATTGTATGTTTCGCCATTGCTACACTGCACGCTGACTGGCTCGTCTCCCCCGCAGCCCTTCTGAAAGGGGTGTCCACTGCCCACAGATGGGCCCTGGGTCCCACTCTGCACTCCCCAACATTCACAATGCTATGATTTTTTGGGTCTTTGATGCCTGATACCTGATCCTTTTGAAGCCTCCTGATTTCACAGGCTGGTGTATTTCTTCCATGTGGGCTTTGTTCCTTCTCAATTAGATGGCTGCTTGTTTATCTTCAAGCCTAAAGGACCCTAGACTCTATATCTTTTGATAACTGGGCACCATCAGCTTTCTTCATCACATTTTCATGTGCACCTGTTGTCTTCATCAATCGTGCCAGGAAGGTGAGCATCTCAGACTGCCACATTTTTAGAACAAAGTGTTCTTGTGTTGAGGGAGTACTCAAATAGGGACCCACTGTCCATCTGCTTCCTTAATACTAAACCTATAAATATATGTACATAGATCTATCCCCCTCTTGTCATATATAAATATATTTACATCTGTATATGCCTGTATTTAGATCTCTATAAGTGCCCTTTGCCTCCAAGTTCTTTCCTCTATCTCTTTGTACTTTCCTATTGTCCCACTATCATGTTCAGCCTTCATTTAGGCTTCAGGAATTCCTCTCGGTTACATTGTCCTTGATCCTGCCCTGCCAGACTTCCTAGACCATCCTTGCCACTGATTTTGGATCACTTGTTCCCTTGTCCCTGGGTTTGTTAACACCCACTTCCTTTACCCTGCCTCCCCCTCTCCCAGGTCCCCCGGAACTGTCATTGTGTTGTTCTCTCTTCTGGCTTGTTTATCCAGCCTATCCCTTCCAAGCAGACATGCAGTGACAACAATGTGCACCATCACAACACCAAGTACAATGAAGCAACAATAGAAAATAAAACAATAGCTACAAAAACTACAACAGAAACAAAAAAAAAACCCTATAAATAGTTCAAGTTCTATTTGTTGTCCTTTATGAGTGCTTTCCAGTTGAGTCTGATGGGGTGCCATGTCCTGGCCCCACATCTATCCGTGGCATTCCCTGGGGAATTCATTGGTCTCCTCCCGCCACCACTCTGCTGCACACCCCCAGTGGCTGGCTTTGGTGTAGTGGGCTCAGGGCAAGCACAATTCCCACTGTGTGTCTCTAGGGTTGTCCCCCATGGTGCTATGGGTCAGTGAGGAATGCTGTGTCCCGTGGTGGGGTCGACCTTGTGGTTGTCTCTGTGTTTTTAATGACCATTTGCTTTCTTTGTCTGTGATGTTTTTGATGTCATCCCACAACTACTCTGGTGTTAGGTCATTAGGTCATATGTCAAATCTGGTCTTGAGATGGTCTCTAAATTCTGATTGAGTATACTCACAGTTACATTTTACCTCTTATGGATATAATTTTCTTCATCTTCCACTGGAACTTGCATGTGAACATATTGACTGCATAGTGATTGTCTATTCTACAGTGGGCTACTAGCCTTGTTTGGCTGATGATACTGAACTAAACTCTTCCCACATAGGTAGACTATTTGGCTCCTGTGTTTTCTATCTGGTGAGTTATATGTGTATGGTTGCCATTTATGTTGCTGAAAGGGGTATTTGCAGTGATAATTTATTAGTCTTGCAAAATTCTGTAATGCAATATCCAGCTTCATTTGTATCACCCAAGCCCTACATCCTAATTACTAATTTTTTCTTGGTCTTCCCAACTTTTGCATTCCAATTCTCCATTAATGATTAATAATGTTTGATATGTACGGTAAATATTCAAATGAAGAAGTTAATGGAATTTTTCAACTTCTTCATCGTGGACTACTATGGTTGTATTAACTGATCTTCTCTATAGACTAATTCCAGAAGTGGCTCACCTCTTTTCATATTCTGTCTTAGCTTGGAAGCTCTGGTGAAACCTGTCCACTCTGGTTCCCCTGCTGTTGGTGTTTGATATGATATACTGTCCAGTATAACAGCAATATATAAGACATGATTCTGGGGGGGATATGGGAGAGGGGTAGGTGGGGGAAAGGAAGTGGGTGTTAATAAACCCAGGGACAAGGGAAAAACAAGTGATCTAAAATAGATGGCAAGGAGGGTGGAGGATGTCTCTGAGACTTGATCAAGGGGAATGTAACTGAGAGGAATTACTGAAACCCGAATGAAGGCCAAACATGATAGTGGGACAAGAGGAAATAAAAGGAAATAGAGGAAAGAACTAGGAGGCAAAGGGCACTTATAGAGATCTAAATACAGGTATGTACATATGTAAATATATTTATATATAACAACAGGGAAATAGATCTATGTACACATATTTATATGTTAAGTATTAAAGTAGCAGTTGAACACGGGCCTCCACTCAAGTACTCCCTCCAAGTGAGAGCACTTCATTCTATTAACCTGGCATTCCATGATGCTCACCTTTCCAACACAATCACTGAAGACAAAATTGGTGCATAAGAAAATGTGATGATAAAAGCTGATAGTGCCTGGCTATCAAAAGATATAGTGTCTGGGATCTTAAAGGCTTGAAGATAAAAAAGCAACCATCTAGCTGAGAAGCAACAAAGTCCACATGGAAGAAGCACACCATGCTGTGTAATCACGAGGTGTTGATGGCATCAGGCATCAAAGACCCAGAACAAAAAAATCTATCAATGTGAATGAGGGTGAGTGTGGAGTGGAGACCCAAAGCCCATCTGTTGACAATTGGACATCCCCTTACAGAAGGTCACAAGGAAGAGACAAGCCAGTCAGGTTGCAGTATAGCACCAATGAAACATACCACTTTCCTATAGCTCTTTAATGCTTCCTCCCACCACTATCATGACCCCAATTCTACCTTACAAATCTGGCTAGACTCAAGCATGTACACAGGTACCGATAGGAGCTGGAAATGCAGGGAATGCAGGACAGATAAACCGCCCCCCAGGACCAATAATGAGAGTAGCAATACCAGGAAGGGAAGGGGAAGGTTGGGGGAGAATGGGGGAATGATCACAATGTTCTATGTATATTCCCCTCCCAGGGTGACAGACAACAGCAAAGTGGGTGAAGGGAGTCATTGGTCAGTGTAAGACATGAAAAAATAATAATAATCTATAAATTATCAAGGGTTCATGAAAGAGGGGGGGTAGGAGAAGCTGATACCAAGGACTCAAGTAGAAAAAAATGTTTTGAAAATGATGATGGCAACAAGTGTACAAATGTGCTTAACACAATGGATGGATGGATGGATGGATTGTGATAAGCGCTGTATGAGCCCCCAATAAAATGATTATAAAAGTAAAAGACAACACAGCATGACATACTGACAGACAAGTTATAGAAATATTTATTATCAACCATATGCTTGACATAGGTCTAGGTTCAGAGGAATCAATGTTGAATAAATTAGATCATGTCTTTGATTTGGAGAAACATATTCCAGTGGGGAAGATAGAAAATAACAAGGTAAATTTTGGGTTCAGTCCATTAAAAATGTTTATTTTGCTCAATTTTATTTTCAAGTAATGCAACAGTTGCTTAACAGTGTATTTTCTGCCCCATCTAGTTGCATTCTGGCCCATCTAGTTGTATCTGCCCCATCTAGTTAAATTCGCAGATTTTCAGATAAGCCAAACAAGAAACAGAATAGGCTCCAATTAACATCCTATCTAATAACTACCTATCCATCTAATTTATTTCAAGTAGTGATAACAGCAATACTAAAATTAAATAATGTAAAGGTCACGGTGTATACATTATTGAGGTGACAAGAAAGTATTGTTAAGGAGGTGATGTACTGCTCTATGCAGTACTTCAGGGGTTTTAAAAAAAAGGAATTATGGCATTGCTATGATCTTGAATAGAATTTAAGTCCCTTGAAGTAACAATTCATGACCTATGCACCTATAAACTTCCTATGATCACAGGACTGTACTTTTCGATTGTCAATGCTCTATAATTTTTTGCTGACTTACAAATGAGCTAATGGTTCAAAATAAAACAAAAGCCTGAGAGGTCCCTTAGTGATATTTTTTTACCATATGAATAAATATCCATTGAAATACAACATGTACTTTGTTTGATCCGGTCTGAAAATTGCTCCTTCTGTTCATATATTCCCTTGCTACAGTTTTTAAAAATGTGATGTGCATTAGTATGATGATTCATTTCAAAGAATATCTCAGAGAAGAGTCTGAATCTGTCTTCATGGGACATATAATTCTTCTTTTATTGTTGGTTCCAGCTCATAAGCACTCTGTGGCCAACAAAACAGAAGACTGCCTGGTCCTGCACCATCCTGACAAGTGTTCTTATGTTTGAGCCCCTTGTTGCAGCCACTGTGCCCATCTCTCTCTCCTAGGTGCCTCTTGTTTCTGGCCCTTCACTTTATCAAGCAGGATATTCTTCTCCAGCAACAGATCCCTTGACAACATGCCCAAATTACATGAGCCAAAGTCTTGCCACCCTTTTTTCTAATGAGGATTCTGGCTTTACTTTTTCCAACAGACAAATTTGTTTGTTCTTTTGACAGTCTATGATACTTTCAATATATTTTCCCAGCAACTCATCGAAACAGATTTTCCCTCAGTCTTCCTTACTATATGTTTAGTTTTCACCTGCATGAGATGAATGAAAATACTATGACTTGGGTCAGGTGCACCTTAGTCCTCAAAGTAGCATCCTTGCTTTTCAACACTTTACAGAGTTCTTGTGAAACAGATTGACCTAGTGCAGTACACCTTTTGATCTTTTAACTACTGGTTCCATGAGCATTCACTATTAATCCAAGCAAGATAAAGTCCTTGGCTTCAATTTTTTCTCCAGTTATGATGATATTACCTATTGGTAATTGCTGACTTTTGGTAATATCATTTGATTTTTTTTGCATTGAGTTGTAATCCACACTGAAGGGTGCAATCCTTGATCTTCATCAGCAAGTGCTTTATGTCCTCCTCACATTCAGCAAGCAAGGCTGTGTCATTTGCATATTACAGATTGTTAACAAACCTTCCTGAAATCCTACTCCTGCCTTCTTCTTCATATAATTCAGTTTCTATGATTGTTTTCTCAACATACAGATTTACTGATACACTTATGCAGAAAGGAAGTTTAGAGATTGTAATAAAACGTTTTGATGGTGACTATTTGATGAATGCTTATCAAGTAAAATGAAAAGACTCAGGGTTTTACTGCAGAAAAAAAATAGCTATCATAGTAACCAGAGTCAAATGGGGAGATTTTAAGAATAAGCTAAATGAAACTTACTTATGAACAAAGCATGTCTTCATGGAGGACCCTCAGAGAGCCAAGCTAACAATGCCTGTGTGAATGGCAGGCTCATGTCTTGTCAAGGGATTCGTGTCACTCAATAAGCTTCCAATTAAGTTTAGAGACAAATATATATTTACATAACTTAAGAGTTAAGTGTATTTGATTAAAACAGTTGGACTCTTATGAAGCTGTAAGAATTTAGAACCAGAGATGCAATCAAAACGATGCCATTGCTGTACACACCAGGATAACCCCTTGAAAAAAATATCATCTTCTAATTCCAGAACACCAATTGGGGAAGTAAGTAAACAGATCAAGAAGGCACTGATTGAAACAAGAGGCAGAAATGGACCAACATGAAAACAGATTCGCCTGTCTGCCAGTGCAGAGCAACATGGTCATTTTGGAATCACATAGAACAACAATCCGGATTAAGAAAATAAATCACTATGAGTACACAACCATTGGTAGAGAGTAAGTACAAACAACTGTGCAAAGAAGTGGCAAGCTGGGCAGAATTTAGCCAGAGACAGGGAAGGGTAGAGGAAGAGCAGAATAGATTTATAAGCAGGGAACCATGGGGAAGTGCATAGAGCACTAGGGAAGTAAACTAGGTCACCTGCTCTTGAGTGATGGAAAACGTATAGGCAGAGAATGCATAATTATGGAAGAGAAAGTGGAGAAAAACAGGGATGGGAGAAAGTTTCAGGCAGTACACTGCAAGAGTGTGAGAATAGAGCAACTTGTGAATACACCCACCCACATCTCACCCACTGACTGGGAGAGCAGCTGCACGCCCCCCACCTTCATCCCCCACCCTTCCACCCGAGTTCTCACTGCTTACTGGGTGAATAGTAGCAATTATACATTTCCACATATACACTTACCCACCACCCTGGACCTGAACCTGCACTTCTATACATTTCTCTGTCCACCTCCAACTCCCCTGACCCAACACTAACAGCATCTATGCACTTCTACCTTCTCATTAACTTGCCAGCCTCGGCACCCATGCCCACTCTGGCCCTACCACCTCCATTATGCTCCCCAACCTCCTCCCCTGACCCAGAGAGTAGAACCAACCACATGGAACGCCTCTTGCTCCCAGCCTGTCATCCACCTCTACCCATCAATTTGAAATATGGGAAAAAGAAAGCTCCCATTACGCACTCTTAGCCACTGGTCTGGAGAGAAGTGGAGAGCTGTTGGTGGTTCAGGTTGGATTCTGAAGAGGATGTAGAACAGGGATATTGCTGATGTCAGGTGGATCTTGACTCAAAGAAGAGACTACCAGAAATGTGATTACTTGTGTTTCACTGACTATGCAAAGGTCTTCAACTGTGTGAACCATAATAAGCTATGCATAACCTTGAGAAAAATGAGAATTCCAGAACACTTTATTGTGTTCATGAGGAACCTGTACATAGATCAAGAGACAGGTGTGCCAAGAGAACAAAAGCATACTGCACAGTTTAACATCAGAAAAGACATGCAACAGGATTGTTTCCTCTCACCATATTTGTTCAACAGGTATGCTGAATAAATCATCAGAGAGGCTAGACTTTATGCAGAAGAATGTGGCATTAAGATGGGAGGAAGAATTATTAACAATCTGCCATATGCAGAAGACATGACCGTGCTTGCTGAAAGTGAAGAAGACTTGACGCATTTGCCGATGAAACCAAGGATTGCATCCTTCAGTGTGGATTACAACTCAACGTCAGGGAGAGCAGAATCTTCACAACTGGACCAGTAAATGGAGAAAAGGTTGACTTTAGCAAGACTTTTGTCTTGCTTAGCTCTACGATCAATGCTCAAAGAAACAGCAGTCAAAAGAGCAAAAGACGTATTGCATGGGCTAAATCTGTTGCACACGACCTCTTTAGAATATCGAAGAGCAAGGATGTTACTTTGAGGACTAAAGTGTGTCTGGCTTGGGTCTGTTCTTTGCCTCATATACATATGAAAGTTAGACAAAGAATAAGGAAGACTGAAGTAGGATTAATGTATTTGAATTATGGTGTTAAAGAAGACTATTGAAAATACCATCGACTGCTAAAAGGACAGACCAATTTGTATTAGAAGGAGCCAGGCCAGAGTGGTCCTTATAGTCGAGGATGGTAAGACTTTGTCTTGCATACGGGAGGTCCTCGATGAGATGGGCTGACAGTGACTGCATCAGTGGGCTCAGGCACAGAAACTATTGAGAAGAGGGCACAGGGCCGTGCAGTGTTTTGTTCTGTTGTGCACAGGGTTGCTATGCATTAGTGCCTACTCTACGGCACCTAACAACAACAACAACAACAACAGCAGCAGCAAAATGGTAGAGTATCTACAAAATGTTAGCGACATACAAAAAACGGTTGGGTAACTCAATACTAAAAAAGATAATTATAATACATAACAACGTGGGGGGCACATCTGACTTCCTCTGTCTTCCCTATTGCATGAGGCAGAGATCAGACATGCCTCCATCCTCAATTTTTCTTGACCTATTTTAATACTTATCATTCCTTTCACCACGTTCTATTTCTATTCTTAGCTATTTCATTGTGATAGCCACACAGATCCCACAGACAGTAATTGCTGTTCAGGGCGGGGAGGGGTTATAAGGGAAGCTAACAGGTTAATAAATGCTAGCATCAAAAATGTTAAGGATCGAAAGCCTGAAGGACACAGTCATTGGTCCACAGTAGCATCTCGCCTCAGCCCATATCCACGCCCTTCTTTCTGGGTCTTAGCCCCGTGGTATATTAGCCTGGTCTCTGCTTGCCAGGTAGCCAGCATGCTGCTCTGACTCACACTCATAGTCTTAGTGCTACTTTCCTAGGTTTTGTTTTGCTTTTTCATGATTTCCTGGCTTTGGTCTCTGGTCACTCTAGTTTGTGTCTCCACCACTTTAGACAGAGGTCTTGAGCGTGCTCTTCTTCCAATGGTTCTGGCATTTCTCTCTCTGTTCCTGCTCCAGAGCCAGCTCCTTAGATCTGAAATAAACTTGGGTCAGGTGCAACTTAGTCCTCAAAGTGATATCCTTGTTCTTCAACACTTGAAAGAAGTCTTGTGCAGCACATAGCACTGAAAGATAAGTCCCTCACGTTAGAAAGTCCTCAAAATACCCCTGAGGAAGAGCTGCTTTCTTAAAGTAGAGTGGGCAATAATTTTCTGGGTAGAACAAAGCTTCCAGGCCTTCATTTTCTGTTAGGGCATGACCCAAAATAAAGGGCATGACTCAAAATAAGAAGAAACAACTACAGGTATCTATTAATTATTGGAATGTGGAATGTACAAAATATGAATATGGAAAAATGGGAAGTTGTCAAAATGACACAGAATGCATAAAGATCTATATCTTATGCATTATTAAAAAGTGGACTGATACTTGCAATTTGAACAGAAAATTATATGGTTTACTAGGCCAGGAATATCAAATTCAAGAGAAATAGTATCACATTCATCATCAAAAGTGATATTTCGATACCTATCTTGAAGTGCAATGCTGTCTGTCATAGGATAACATTAATATGTATATAAAGAAATTCAGTCAATACAATTGTTATTCAAATTTATGCAACAACCACTAAAGTCAGTGATAAAGAAGTTGAAGGATTCTATCAACTTCTTAAGTCTGAAATTGATCAAACATGTGTATCAGTGTGGGTACTTTAGAGAAACAAATTCACAGAAAATCATGTATAAGAGAGTTTTATATGAAGGTTAAGTGCACATCAAGAAAACATCCCAACCCAGTGCTGCCCAAGCCCACAAGTCCAACATTGGCCCATTAACCCATACGTCCAACACCAATCCACAAAGTCCTCCTCCATCTCACAAAACACACGCAATGATGACTGCATGTGGAAAGCTGATTCAGCGAATGTGTAAGCATCTCAGCGCTGGCAGGGGTCTCCACACGGCTGCTCCAGCACCCAGGGCTGCATCAGGGTAGGTCCATGCGGCTTCTCCTCAGGGATGTCTTTCCGGAAGTGAGCCTTGCAAGCTAAAGCAGGGAACTGGCTAAGGCAGCTGCACCCTGGTCTGACTATCAGAAAGCAAGAGACCTGAGAACTAGAAAGGCAAGGCTCACCAAGCCATTTATCCCTCCGCCCTTCAATTAATCCCACATGTGTTATCGGCCAGGTTAGCACAATAAACTAACTACCTCACATTCAATCAAGACATATTGATAATTATTGGCTTTGGGAATATTAATGTTGGAAGCAAAGGAAAGAACCATGGTTGAAAACTAAGACCTTGTTGATAGAAACAAATATGGAACTCATATGACAATATTTTGTAAGGTCAATGACTTCATTGCAAATATCTTTTTCAAAAACTTAAATAGTGACTATATAGATCAACTACAAATGACTGAATACACAGGAATCAAAATTACTTCATCTGTGCGAAGAGACAAGAAGCTCAATATCAGCAGCCAAAATGAGACTGGGGGCTAACTATAGAACAGTCCTTTGATTGTTCATCTGTAAATTCAGATTAAGTTTTCCTGTTGGCATAGTGATCAGCTAACCCGAGGTCATTGGCTTAAACCTCAGTTGTTCTGAGGCTAAAAGATGACACTGTTACCCTTAGTAAGGATTTACAGACTCAGAACCCCGAAAGAGTAGTTCTACTCTGTCCTCTAGGGTAATTATAACTAGGAAGTAACTCAATGGCAGTGAGTTTGCTTTGCTGTTGAGTTTGAAGAAATTTGAAGAAATTTAAAATGTGTACATAAGAACCAAGTTAGGATCTTGAGTATAAACCACCTGAATTTTGAGCATATCTAAAGAATACGTTTGACTCATTGAAACACTTAGGACAGAAGACCTGACAAGCTACAGGAAACACCAAGAACATCATATATGAAAAAATCAAAAGGCCTGTGACAGTTATATTTTACGTTGATTCAAAATTGTGTGATTGTGTAAGGGTAGATTCCAATTTGTCATTCAGTTCACAGCCTGATGATGCCTCCTTGAAGATGTGGACTTTTCATAAGAGAGACTTTGGGAACTTCTTTCTCTCTGGACCTTCTTCTTCCCTGCTTCTTCGATTTTGAATCTGCCTCCAGGGGCTGCCAACCCATGGAGCTGCTAGCACCCTGCCACGTTCCCCGGACCTCAGATCCAATGGCTGATGCATTCCTGGGCCTGTAATCTCCTTGTTCCTACTTCATCTTTCTGCATTATTAACATGCAACTACATGAGTCTGGAGAGGGATCAGCTAGCATCAGACCCATGGACTTGGGCTGGGTTGGCTAGGATGCCTTCTTGATATAAAGTTCTTTCTTATACATCTATGAGTGTCACTGGTTTTGTTTCTTTAAACAACCCAGCCAAATACACATTCATTTAAAAGACATGACATAAAGAAAATATCAGAGTAAATGTCAATAGGAACTCTGAAACTTACTCTTCATCATAGAGTGGGTAAAACAAATAGAAGAAAGGATGAAGTACAAGAAGGCAAAGTAAACTATAATAACAAAACATGCAATGACCTGGAGTAAGAAAACCCGAAAGACAGAAAGAAACATGTTCATCATATCTCAAGCTTAAAGAACTGAAGAAAAGTGGAGCCTTAAGTTGAGATATTAAAAGATTGTATGGGCAAAATATTGATTGAGGCAGGAATCATTAAAGAAAATGGAAGGAATGTACAGTATCACTGTACCAAAAAGAACTAATCAACATTCAACCATTACCAGAGGTCTCATATGATCAAGAACAAATTATATTGAAGGAAGAAGCCCAACGTGCACCAAAGACATTAGTGAGAAACAGGTTTCCAGGAACTGATAGAATTGCAATTGAAATGTTTCAGCGAACACTGGGAGCACTCACTGGTCTATGGCAAGAAATTTAGAAGTCAGCTATCTGGCTAACTGACTGTACAAGAACCAGATTTATACTCAATACAAGCAATGGTGACCCAACAGATTGCAGAAATTATTGAATAACATCATCAATATCAGGTGTAAGTGAGTTTTGTTGAAGTTAATTCAGTAATGGACAGTCATTGACAGGGAGCTGCAGGAATTCAAGCCAGATTCAGAAATGGAATGGGAATGAGAGATATCATTGCTGATGTCAAATGGACCCTGACTCAAATCAAAGAATACCAGAAAGTTTTATTGACTATGCAAAGACATTTGATTGTGGGATCATAAAAACTATAAATACATTGAGCTGTGGCATCAAATTTGATTGAAGATTTATTAACATTTGTCCAGTTCAGATGATACAACCTTGTTTGCTGGAAGTGCGGAAGCCTTTGAAGCGCTTGCTAATGAACATCAAGGACTGCAGCATTCATTATAGATCACAACAGCAAGATAAAGCAAAGCAAAAGCCTCACAGCTGTGTCAATATGCATAGAGTGCCCTGGCCCCAGCCACTCCATAGGAGAAAGGTGAAGCAAGGTCGTCTCGTAAAACATTACATTTTTGAGTGGAGGAGTCAGTGGGGATCTGACTACCATAGCATAGGTAGGTCTCCTGAGCAGCTACCAAGTAGGTTCTACCAGGAGGGAATATCTACTTCCCTTGGAAGCTAAGGGCAGAAAATAACCCAAAAAGCTTAAAAGCTAAGAACACTGAAATTTCTTAGAATTGGAAATCACTCTGTTGATAGTTACTGACTCCTCTTCAACATTGATGAACAGCACAAGCTGTTTCTGTGCACCCACCCTCCCCTGCATAAGCTGATCCTTCCTCGGCCCCATTGAAATTCACCGCAGCCAAACTTCTTGACTTTCTGGTTTCTTGCATCCCTGGGTGAATAGCAGACTGTGCGTACAGCTTGATGCAGACATATTGACCAATCAAGCAACACTTTTCCCCATTAACATATGTTTTCATATTTCTTCCTTCTCTGGCACCCTTAGCTTCGCCCACACCACCCATCATCACAGCAGATTCACACATGAACCCACTCCTCCAAAGGATCAGGAAACCCCACCCCGTGCGGGTACAGAGTACAGTTTTTGTATTTTTACCTTCTTTTATTCTATTTTCCTTTGTGACTCTCATTTTCTCTTACCACATGGCCCTGCCACCTACAGACCTAAGCAAGTAACACCCACTCAAACTATTTTGTTTTTAATTTTAGACCAGGCTTTTTTCCCTCTTGGCCTGAGGGAACAGACCCGCTCATGTTTATACTGCCGTAGCAACAGAACTCCATATCCACATCCAACTCATGCCAGCGTTTTCCCCTCTCTTCTGTCCTCTGAATATATAAATTTTTGTTTTCTACCCCTTTGTGCTTTTTCCTTCACTCGGTATTTTTATTTTTTCTCTTTCATTCTTTAATTCACTTCTTTTAAAATATATAGATATTTAATTTAAATATAGAGATATATAATTTCTCTTCTTCTGGCTAGATTATTTGTTTAAACTTTTGTCCTGCCCAATCACAATCTCTTTTCTCTCTCTCTCTTTTTCCTGGTGAAATACAATTCCACAATATTTATTAAGACTATTACTACCCTTCTATGCTATTTTTTTCCTACAAAGCTTTTGGTTTATCCGGAGTTCCCTTTGTTATTACTACTATTACTTTTATTTTATTCTCTCTCTCCAAAGCCCCCACCGTCCTCAGTTACCCACTTCTCCCTTTTGCACCATTTCTGCACCATATGATTTTGGTTATTAAACCTCTCTTCTTTTATTCAAGAGAGCCAACTACCAATACATGACTCAGCAGTCCATTTACATTAATAGCTGCACTACAATGCAATAGAACCTCAGTCAACTACAGTACACACACACACACACACACTCAAGAAAAAGAAACTCAAATAACCAAAGATCAGCCAAGACCAAAGGAGTACTCTGTAAAAGAGACTGTGAAACTACCAGAAACAGAATTCAAGAGAATGTTTAGATACCTTAAAGAAATGAGGGAAATAATTTTGAGGAAAAAATGGCAAGAATGGAAAACTAGAAACCCTCCAAGAAAAGAGAGTCAGAAGAGAAACAATAATGTAACAAAAACAGACAACACCATAAAAGACTGGAAAAACTGACTGGAAGAAAAGGGAAATTGAATCATTGAACTTGAACACAAACACTCAGATTCCAACTGACGAAACAGTCAACAAGAAAGCAAATGAGTCCTAAGAGGGCTTAAGAATGATGTGGGACAGTATCAAGAGAAACAACCTACATGTTATTCGTACCCTGGAGCAGGAAGAAACAAAAAAATATGAGAAATCATGGAAGAAAATATCCCCAACATCACATAAGTTGAGGAAATAACCAATCCACATGCTGAAAGAACTCCAAACAGGATAGATCCCAAAAGAAAAAAAAATTAAGATATATCATAGTGAAATTCTCCAATTTCAAGGAAAAAGAAAAGAATCCTGAGTGAAACTAAGTAAAAAAGAACAGTGATGTATAAAGTAAAACAAATAAGGATAAGCTTGGGCTGCTCATCAATAACTATACGGGTAAAAAGAAAACAGAGAGAGAGAGAAAGAGTTTGACAATAATACTAGGAGAATTCAATACGCCATTAATAAGGAAAGACATATGAAGGAATTAACTCAATAAAGAAACAGAAGAGCTAAACAACACAATCAATCAGATTGGCCTACTAGATATATTCAGAGTACTCTACCCAACAACAACATATACATGGCACATACTCTAGAATGGACTACTTGTTAGGCTACAAAGCAGGCCTTAATAAATTTAAAAATATATATCTTGAGTTCCTGCAAGCCATTTTTCCAGATAACAATGCTACAACACTGGAAATCAACAATAGAAAAACAGGAACATAAAGACAAATGCATGGACACTGAAAAACATACTACTTAGAAATGACTAGGAAATAAATAAGTGATGAAATTAATAAATTCCTTGAAACAAATTAGGACAGTAACTCAACATACCAAAACCTTTGGGACACAACAAAACCAGTTACTAGAGGGCAAATTATAGCAATCAATGGACACATGAAAACAGAGGAGAAATCAAAAGTCAAAACCATAACACGACACCTCCAACAACTATAGAAGGGTGACAACATAAATGCTCCAGTAACAGAAGAAATCAAAGTGATAAGAACAGAAATAAATGAAATCAGAAAAACATTGGGAAAATTCAATAAGACAAGAAGTTGAGAATTTGAAAACCTTAACAAAATCAACAAATTACTGGAAAATTTAACAAAGGAAAAGAAAGAGAAGATACAAATATATAGAATTAAAGATGAAAGGAGCAACATCATGAAAGATCCAAATTAAATAAAAATAATAATAACACACTACTGCAAAAGACATTACTCCAGCAAGTTTGAGAACCCAGAAGAAATGGACAAATACCTCGAATTTCACCATCTACCCAAATTAGCACAGAGAGACGTAGAACGTCTCAACAGTCTAAAAAGAAAAGAAATAGAGAAGGTCATCAAGAAACGTCTAACCCAAAATACCCATTTATAAACTATCAAGGGCTCATGCGGGAGGGGGGAGCAGGGAGGGAGGGGAAAAATGAGGACCTAATGTCAGGGGTTTAAATGGAGAGAAATGTTTTGAGAAACGATGTACAAATGCGCTTTACACAACTGATGTGTGTATGGATTGGGATAACAGTTGTATGAGCCCCTAAAAAAATGTTAAAAAAAAAAAAAAGAAACGTCTAACCAAGGCAAGCTCAGGTCCAGATAGCTTCATGGGTATTACTAAATATTCAGGGAAGAGCGGTCCCCAATTCTAAACAAACTATTCCAGAATATAGAAAGGGACTGAGACCCCCAATCTCATTTCCTGATACAAAACTAGGCAAAGAGCCCACAAAGACAGAAATTACAGAACATAGATGCAAAAATTCTCAATAAAATTCCAGCCAATAGAATGCAACAACATATTAGAAAATAATTCACCACCATCTAGTGGGATTCATGCTAAGGATGCACACATGGTTCAGCATTACAAAAACAATCAATGTCATCCACCACATAAACAGCCCAAAGAATAAGAATTGCATGCTTATATGAAATAGATGCAGAAACAGTATTTGACAATACCCAACACTATTTTCTGATAAAACGCTTAACAGAATAGGAATAGATGGGAAATTCCTCAACATAATAAAGGCCATATATGGAAAAAACAGTGGCCACCATCAATCTCAATGTTGAGGAAAAAATGAAAACGTTTCCCCTGATAACAGAAACCAGACAAGGATTCTCCCATAGCCATTCTTATTCAACATCAATCATGTTGAGGTCCGCCCCAATTACCAATGCACAGAATCATGAGCTAAATTAATGTTGCTGTTTTAAACCACTAGGTTTTAGAGCTGTTTGTTATTCATCAATGCATTTATATAGATGCTGCATCAGGATTGGAAAAAGACTTATTAATAATGTGTGATATGCAGATGATACCATTTTGCTTCCTGACAGTGAGGAGGACATAAAGCACTTGCTGATGAAGATCAAGGAGTGCAGCCTTCAGTGTGGATAACAACTCAAGGTAAAGAAAAACAAACTCACACTACTGGCAAAATCACGATCAATGAAGAAAAGATTAAAGTTGTCCAGGATTTTCTTGCTTGGATATGTGATTAATGCTCATGGAAACAGTACCAAGAGATGCATTGTATTAGGTAAATCTGAGGCATAAGGCCTCTTTAAAGTATTGCAAAGCATGGATGTTGCTTTGAGGACCTTCATATGCAATCCCTTCATATGCACGTCAAAGTTGGACATCGAACAAGGAAGACTCCTTGGAACTATGGTGCTGCCAAAGAATATTGAAGGTACCGCGGGGAGACTAGACAAGATGGCTGCCAGACAACAAGTATAGAAAGACCTCCCAGGCCACTAACTACAGAGAAGGTCCCCTAGCAGGATGTCCTGCACTTCCCGACAGCAAGAATCTCAACATAAAGGAGATCCGCATTTCTTAAAGTGGGAGAACAGTGACAGCTGATGAGAGACACCTTCTACTTGCAGCATGTGATGCTTCTGTGAGCCCCACTCTTCTCTTCATAGCCAATTCTTCTCATTCCCTGAGGCAGCCCAATAAGTTAAACCGCTTACCCGCCTGGCCTCAGGGAGATGGCTTTGCATAGGTACTTAACTTTTCGATTTTCTTTTTTTCCCCTTCTCTTCCTCCTTTTCTGCTTCGGGCTTTTGTGCCGGCCCCTGACTTTTCCCACCTCCCATATACACGCAGCACACATGTTAACAAAATGACACTATTGAACAGCAGGTTTTCCACCCACAGGAAATTGTATTTTTCACTTTATATTCATTTTTCCAGTTTCTGTACATTTTTCTGTTATAATACTCTCATACTCTGATATTTTTGGCTTCTTTCCCACTTTCTCTTCCAGTACCTTCTTCTAGTTGGGTCCCACCATCCTGAGAAAGAGCCAGGAGGCAAAAAGAGGTAATCCATTAGATTCCTACCCACTCACCCAAACGAGCCCCCTCTCCCCTACACACACACACACTCACACACTCACAGTGCGCAGACAAGCCCACACCACGCTCACTTTGCCCTGTAACAAATTAGCATCCACAGCCAGGCCAAACCTGCTCTTTTGCCTCTTTCATCCTCTTTCCTGCAGTTCTACCAGTTCTCTCTGCTCTCTCTTTTTCCTCCTGCGATACATTCAGTAGAACTTATGATTCTGCTTACATTTTCTCATGTTTTACAAATTGTAGGCTTCTCCAGACAGCTGCTTATCATAGCTATCGTTACTTTTACTTTATTCCCCCCCTTCTTCCCTTGTCCCTTCCCCAATATTTTCCAGCCCCCCTTAAACATCTTCCATCTCACTACACAGAGCCAAATACCTCTACTACACGACCAGCAGCTTGCACACCATTTAAGGGCTGTACCACAGAAAACCAGACAAGTCAAGAAAAACAAACAACTGTAAATCACCTGCACACAATGGAGCACTCTGAAGAAGAGGACGTGAAAGTATATTGGACTACCTAAAGAACCAATAAATCTTTCTGAAAGAAGTACAGCCACACTTCTCCCAAGAAGTACATAGGTTCTATCTTACTATGAGTCAGAACCGACTCAAAGGCACCTAACAACACACGTGTGCATGTGTGTGTGTGCATATATATTGTGATAGGTTTTCTGTGCCAACATGGCTCCCAGAGGAACATGTGGGTGGAGTTTAGCTTGTCCACCAGCTCACAGCTTGATTGGAGGGCTACCCATATAAAAGGCTTTCCAAGGCTGGCCTCCTCCTTTCTTTCTCCCTGGAGGTGGGCCCCACACTCTTTCTCTCTGCTTCACCTTCCTGCTGATGAGCCACTTCCATCCATGCTGATGACAAACAGAGCCCTGGGTATGCATCCACCGCCACTGGATCTACAAGACTTTGCACCCACTGGCATTTGATTTTCCTGCATTCTGCATCATTGCATGTGGCTGCGTAAGTCTGAAGAGGGATTTATGGAGTAGTATAAGACTTATGTAGTAGTACCAGACTTGTGGACTTGATCTTGAATATATATATATATATTTCATCTTCTGTAATTCTGATCATTTTAGAATATTTTCCACTATTTCACTGTGCTTTCTGAAGATCTAAGCTGTCATTAAACTTTATCTCCTGACAGACAAATTGCTGATATTATTTCTAAGCAGGGTAATACCATAATCAGAGTGCTTTTTGGAGTTACATTCCTCTTTAGGGAAATTATGCTAGCTTTAATGTAGTGAGATTGAATGTAAAGGTGATGTGTCATCCATATTTCGATTATGATATAGATTTCAAATATGCAAATATTTCTTATAGAAATATCTATTAAAATATGATTCAGAGACTCAGAATTGCACACCAGCTCTTGACTCCATTTTTTACCACTCAGGCAAAAATGAATGTGGGATAGGGGTGGTGGATGGGTTATAATACCCATGAGACAGTGATTGGTGGAAAAGCTACAGGTGAGGAAATCAGGTGTGTGGAAGTTAATAGAAGATGAATAGCAAGTGGGGAAGATAAGGAACATGCTGAAACACTGACTCTGTGGCCCTAAAATACCCGTCTTTTATGATACCACACTGCCTCACAATAACGTGCCCTAAGCATAGGCAGATTGTGATTGTAGTTATTTTTTAAAATATGTTTTTATAGTGACTTCGGAGGGAGTTTACATTTCAGATAATTAACTGTACATTCAATAACTTAAATATCTGATCGAGCCCTCCAATCGCTGACCCAGCCTGCTCCACCCACTGTGATTTCTCTTCTATTTCTTATGGAATATTATCTTCCCATTCACCGACGTGAGCACCTTTCTATGCTGTAACCTATTGCTTTGTCTTTCTTCCCCAACTTCCACCCACGTTAATCATGAGTCTGTTTCCTTTGTAATGGAAACCTTTGTCTTCAGTTCTTTATTTATAGCAGTAGTGTCAAACAGTAATTTTCATTTTATGATTGATTAATTTCACTCAGCGTAATGTTCTCCATGTCCACCCATGCCATGAGATTCTTCACAAGACCACTGTTCTTTAGCAACGTTAGTGTTCCACCGTGTGCATACACCAAAGTTGTTTTGTCCCTTCTTCTGTGATTGGATATTTTGGCTGTTTCCATATTCTTGCTATTGCAGACATTGCTGTGATGAACATAGGTGTGTATGTATCTGTTCTTGTTTTAAGATTGATAAATGAGAGGCGGCCTGCTTTGTTCTTCTTTTGAAGATCTTTGTTTATTCTGTGTCTCTCTCTTCTCCATACAAAGTGGATAATTCGTTTTTCCATGGTTTAAATTGAAGTTGGCATCTGACCCAGAATTGCATTCTTTTTATCGATTGCTTTGTGTAGTATTGACTGTTGCACAATGTTAAGCTTTCCTGCCTGTTGATATAGAATGTTCTTCCATGTTTGTAGGTTTCTTTTATTCTCTTATAGTAGTGTTTTGTAGTTTTCTTTGTATGTCTTGTTTCTCTGGATTTGTTCCTAAGAATTTTATATTATAGGTGGCTGATGTAAATGGAGGAACCCTAGTGGCGTAGTGGTTATGTGTTGCGACGTGATCTGCAAGGTCAGCAGTTTGAAGCCATCAGCCACTCCACAGAAGAAAGAGTGGGTTTTGTACTCCTGTAAAGGGAGTTGTAGTCTTGGGCACGTACAGGGGCAGCCCTACCCTGTGCTACAGGGTCTGTAAGAGTCCGCACTGATTCAATGGCACTGAGTATGTGAGTAAGGGAAATAATTGTAAATAGTATTGTTTCCTAGATTTCCTTTTCAGAACTCTTAATATACAGGAATTCTGTTGATTTTTGCTATTGTTTTTGTACACTGACATGATGCTGAACTTTTATAATTTCCAACATTTTTTTCACGCCTTGGAGTTTTCTATGCATATAATCTGCAAATAGAGTTTTACTTCTTCTTTATCAGATTGGATACCTTTTATTTATTTTTGTTATCTACTGTTAATAGCCCTGGTTAATACTTACAATACAATGCTGTTTACCAGTGGTGACAAAGAGCACCCTTCTCAGGTTCCTGCTCATTAGAGGAATGCTTTTACTGTCCTATGAGCGAGATGCTAACTGTTGATTTTGTGTGTATGGATTATATTAGTTTGAATATTTTCTCTTCTGTCTATTTTCCTAAATGTTTTTAATCAGGAATGTGTGTTGGATTTTATCAAATTCCATTTCTTCATTAATTGGCATGATCATGTAATTCTTATTATTTGTTTTATTTATATGATGAATTACATCGATTATTTTTCTAATGCTGGCATAAAAGAATCTCACTTAATCATGTTGTTTATTTTTTTATATAGTGTTTAATTTTATTGAACAAGATTTTTTAAAAATCATTTTATTGGGGGCTCATAAAATTCTTATCATCCATTGTACCAAGCACATTTGTACATTTGTTGCCATCATCATTCTCAAAAATTTTTCTCTCTACTTGAGCCCTTGGTATCAGCTCCTCATTTTTTCTCCTCCCTCCCTCCCTTCCTCCCTCACCAACTCTTGATAATTTATAAATTTTTATTATTATGTCATGTCTTACACTGTCCGACATCTCCCTTCACCCACTTTTCTGTTTTCCATCCCCCAGGAGGGGGTTATATGTAGATCATTGGTGATCAGTTCCCCCTTTCTACCCCACCATCCCCTTCCCCTCCAAGTTCCCCTACAACTCTCAGTATTGGTCCTGCGGGGTTTATGTGTCCTGGATTCCCTGTGTTTCCAGTTCTTATCTGTACTAGTATACATCCTCTGGTCTAGCTGGATTTGTAAGGTAGAATTGGGATAAAGATAGTGGGGGTGGGGAGGGAGTATTAAAGAACTAGAAGGTAGTTGTATGTTTCATCATTGCTATACTGCACTCTGACTGGCTCATCTCCTCCCCGCAAACCTTCTGTAAGGAAATGTCCAGTTGCCTACAGATGGGCTTTGGGTTTCCACTCTACACTCCCCTTCATTCACAATGATATGATTTTTTGTTCTTTGATGGCTGATATCTGATCCCATTGATACCTTGTGATCACACATGCTGGTGTGTGTCTTCCATGTGGGATTTGTTGCTTCTGAGCTAGATGGCCGCTTGTTTATCTTCAAGCCTTTAAGACTCCAGATGCTATATCTTTTGATAGCCAGGCACCATCAGAGTTATTTACATTTGCTTATGCACCCGCTTTGTCTTCAGTGATCGTTTCGGGAAGGTGAGCATCATGGAATGCCAGTTTAATAGAACAAAGTGTTCTTGCATTGAGGGAGTACTTGAGTAGAGTCCCAATGTCCAACAGCTACCTTAATACTCAACCTATAAATATATGCACATAGAACTATTTCACCATCGTCACATATAAATATATTTACATATGTACATTCCTGTATTTAAGCCTCTATAAATGCCCTTTGCCTTCTAGTTCTTTTCATTATTTCCTTTTACTTTTCTCTTGTCCCACTATCATGTTCAGCCTTCATTTGGATTTCAGTAATTCCTCTTGGTTACATTGTCCTTGATCAAGCCCTACCAGGCCTCCTATACTCTCCTCGTCACCAATTTTAGATTACTTGTTGTTCCCTTGTTCCTGAGTTTGTTAAAACCCACTTCCTTTTCCCTGCCCCCCCTCCCATTTCCCCCCAAAACCATCGGTCCCATTGTTTTCTCTTCCAGATTATTTATGCTGCCTATCTTATCTAGATAGACCTGTAGAGATAATAATATGCACAAAAAACAAGACAGAGCAAAACAAAGCAACAACAAAAAAAATCAATGAGGAAAAAAAAAGAAAAAGAAAAGCCTGTAAATAGTTCAAGGTCTGTTTGTTGACCTTAGGAGTATATTCTGGTCGAATCTGATGGGGTGCCATGCCCTGGCCCTGAAGTCTATTTTTGGTACTCCCTGGGGATTTCCTTACTCTGCTCCCCTTGCTGTTCTGTTGCACACCCTTAGTGTTTTGCCTCCGTGTGGTGGGGTCAGATCAAGCGAAATTCTCACTGTGTCTCCAGTGTTGTCCGCTGTAGGGCTATGGGTCATTGATGGATGTCTGTCTCATAGTGGGGCCTGCCATGTGGTACTCTCTGTGCTGAGCAGAAGATATCGTCCTCAAGGCTTGGTGGGCCCAGATGTGCTCCACTCTCTCTTTCTCCCCTTTCATTTGTTCCCGTGTGCTCTGGTCAGACATATCACTCTCCCTGAGCTGTAGCTTCAGTGCTGTCCTCTGAAGTAAATTCTTTTGGGGTGAGGAGCCTGTCTACATAGTTGGGATTGGGGCCAGCCCTTCAGACCTCTCTATTGGTATTGAACAAGATTTATTGAGTTTTTGAAACTACACTCATAAGAGATATTGGCCTGTGATTTTCTATTTTGATAAAGTCTTTGCATGGTTATGCTATCAGGGTTATGTTCAGTTCATTCAATGATTCCAGATTTGTGCTGCAATTTTCTATATTCTGGAATAGCTGGGATCAAATTGATTTCAATTCTTCTCTGAGTACTTATCAGAACTCCTGGTGAAGCCATTTGGTTTTGGACTATTTTTGTTGTTGGGAATTTTAGAATGACTTAAACCTTTTCTTTTTTTATCAGTCTGTTGAGGTTTTTTCCTACATCAGTATTTGTTACTTTAGGTAGGTAGTGTTTCTAGGAATTTGTCCATTTTATCTTAGTTTTCAAATTTGGGGAGTATAGTCTTCTATAAATTCAAAATCTCATTGCCGTTGAGTTGATTCTGATCACAATGTCTGTGTTAGGCCAGATGTCTAGAGAAACATCTGATGACACACATATTTATAAGAAAGAGCTTTGTATCAAGAAGCAATCTTATATCAAGAAGGCTTTCTAGCCAAATCAAATTAAGGTCCTTAAGCCCAATGCAAGCCAAAACCCCTTTCAGACTCATGTGCTAACAAGTCTCATGGATCTATGTTTTTTTAAATCTCCTTATAGAGACCTCCTTGCTAATTTATGGTAGAGAGGCTTTTTGATCATCTCCCTGGAGCATAAAAGTCTTCTATTAATATTGTCATTGATTAGCCACAGGTACTAATTTTTAAAAGACAGTTGAGGGTGGGATTTTGGCTACTGTAGCCTAACTACATAGCAGTACCTGAATTATTTACTTGGACACAATTAAAGCCTTTTTTACTTGGAAGTTATTTATACAAACAATGGGAGTTTGTTGTCAGCGAAAAATTACAATATTCAAAATGTCAGTCACAGGTTTTCTGGAATATTATATATGTCTGTACAATATACAGGGAATTGATGTAGTAAGCTAATAATTGTCTGCCTACCCACAGTTCAATAAACTTGGTATAGCTGTCTTCTGGTTCTTCAAACACCATGAATTTTCAATATTAAGTCCTCAGGTTACGGTATGTTTGAGGTAGAGTCCAGTTTACTTAGTGGAGTTTCCGCATCGGATTTCTCTGGTGCAAAATTTGGAGCATGTGGGGTTTAGCAATTATATAATCTCCTGTCAACTTGAGTGAAGGCATGGAGTCTAGCCTGTCAATCAGGTCATAGCCAATGATGTCTCTGTGCAGCCATGGCCTTCTCCGGAGGATTGTGGGAACTCCTATCTTCCTCCCTGAAGGCGAGACAAACACTCTGCTTCACATTCCTGTTGACAAGCCACATGGAGCTATGCTGATGGCAGTCAGAGCCCTGGATCTGGAAGAACCACATGGAGACCCATGACAACGCTGAGATGCTTCCACCACAACTGGATTCACAAACTTCCCACCCACTGGCCTGTCAGACTTCTACATTCAGCATCATTGCATGTGTTGCATGAGTCTGAAGAGGAATTTACAGACTGGTATTGGATATATGGGATAACATCAGACTTATGGTCTTGATCTAAACTGGGTTGGGAAACTTTCTTAATATACAAGTACTCTTTGATATAAAGCTCTCTCTTACACACACATATATGAGTGTCTCTGAATTTGTTTCTTTAGTCAGCCTAGTCTAACACACTGTGTACCTTGAAGATCCCAGGATTCAATGCCCCAGTGTTCTATGGCACTTGGCCTAGGTCCCCAGTGTGTGTCCAGAAACTTGGGCAAATATGAACTATTTCGTGCATTTTACCAGGGATATTCGGGCCCTTAAAAGTATGTTTACTCATTTTACCCCCACTTGGAGGTCAGTTCTTCCCCTTTTCCTATCAACAGATATGCATTTGTGTTCTCCCACATGTGTCTGCACCCATTCCCCTCTTCTGATTTAACTTTCCCATCAGTATCCCTCATCCCTCTGATAGGATGTCTACCTGCCTGAGGGGACCTTGTTATAACCTTGCATGACAGCCACGAAATGGGCAACAGCCCCTCCCCTTCCCTTGACAATTTGATCCCTGCTGCCCTGAGTAGCCACCTGACATCAGCTATGATATCCTTTGCTCCACATATTCTCTGAATCTGGCCTGAATTTCTGGCAGTTCCCTGTCAATGTACTGCCGCAACAATTGGATGATCTTCAGCAAAATTTTACTGGTATGTGCTATTAATGATATTGTTGTAGAAATCTGTTGAGTCACATTTCCTTGGAGTAGATATGGATCTCTTCCAATCAGTTGTCCAAGTAACTGTCTTCCAAGTCTTGAGGTATACGAGGGGGTACCCCAAAAAAAGTTCCACTGGATGGAGGTTTTATAGTATGCATTTTTCTCACTAGGCAAGCACAAGCAACTTGCTCTGAATTAGTGCACCCAGTGGTGTCAATTGGGAAGAGTCTCTCTGGCCACAGTGAATTTTTTTGTAAAACCAGTGTTGCTCGAACCTCGTTTTTTTGTTTGGGGTGTGTGTGTGTGTGTGTGTGTGTGTGTGTGTGTGTGTGTGTGATAGCCAATCTAAGAGAACAGTGTGGGGCAGTGCAATTTTGTTTCCTGCTCTGGAAAAAAGTGTTGCAGAAAATGTTGTGATGTTGAACACAGCCTATAAGAATGCACTATGGGAAAAACTCAAGTGTATGAGTGGTTTTCTTGTTTCAAACAAAGGGGCAATATCGATTGATGACAAACCTCATTCTGGACTCCTGTCAACTACCCTATTGGACACAAATGTCGACAAAATGTGAGCACATGTGCTCAAAGACTGACGACAGATGACTGAATAAATGGGGAATTTATCTGGACTACATTGGAGCTTGGTTCAGTGAATTTTAATGGAAGATTTTCTAATGAGAGCACGCACTGCAAAATGTGTGCCTCGGATTCTGACTGACCAGGAAAAAGAGCATCGGGTGGAAACTTGCCATGTCTTGAAAGAACAGCTGTGAAGTGACCCAGACTTTTTCCCCAAGGTCATTACTGGTGATGGGCCATGGCGCTAATCTTACAACCCTGAAAGCAAACATCAGTCAAGTCAGTGGGAGATGACATTGTCAAGATCAAGACAATGCTCATTTGTTTTTATTTATATGAGGGGCATAGAGCATTGGAGTTTGTTCCACCTGGAAAGACTGTTTATCAAGCTTTCTTTTTAGAAGTCCTGAAAAGGTTTCGTAACAGTGCGTGTGTCAAAAAAAGCCTGGTTGGTGGTAGACAGGGGACTGGTGTTGCCACCACAACAGTGCGCTGGCTTATGCAGTCAGCTTAGTGTGCTGCTTTTGGACAAAAACAGCCTGCCTCTCTTCCCCCTACACCTTACCCACCGGACCTCATTCCCTGTGATTTCTTTGTGTTTCTGCAAATGAAGAAGGACATGAAAGGACAGTGATTTGAAGGATGTAGAAGAGGTGAAGAAGAAATGAGGGAGGTGCTGTCAGCCGTCCAAACATAGGAGTTTGAAATATGTTTCCAGGAATGGAATCGCAGATTTGACAAATGTATTAAGTGTAATGAAGAGTACTTTGAAGGTAATAAGTGTGCTTTTAAAAAAGTACATAGCTTTTAAAAAAATCTGGGCTTCTTGAGGTACCCCTCATAAAAGACTCGAGTTCCTCCAGTGCTTCATCAGCTTGGGGAAACACTTCAATGTACATTCCATCCGTTCCTGGGACCTTGTCTTTGGTTTATACCTTTACTATATTTTGGACTTCTTCCTTCCGTACCATTGATTTTTTTTATGATATACTGCCTCTTGAAATGATAAGATGTCACCTAGTTCTTTTTTTGGTCAAGTGATTCTCTATTATTTCCATTTTCTTTTGATGCTTGCTGCATATTCAATATTTTGTCCAAAGAATCTTTCAATATTGCAACTCGAGCCTTGAATTTTTCTTGAGTTCTTTCAGTTTAAATTATCCTGGGCATGTTCTTCCTTTATGGGTTCCTAATCCAGGTCTTTGCACTTTTCACTATAACACAGCACCTGTCTTCTCAAGATGCCCTTTGAAATTTTTTTCAATCATTTAATTGGGGGCTTGTACAACTCTTATCACAATCCACACAAACATCCATTGTGTCAAACACATTTTTACATTTATTGCCATTATAAATCTTAAAACATTTTCTTTCTACTTGAGTCCTTGGTATCAGCTCCTTATTTTTCCCCTCCCCCCTCCCTCCTCCCTTCTTCACGAACCCTTGATTATTTATAAATTATTATTATTTTTCCATGTCTTACACTATCCAATGTCTCCCAGGTAGGGGGCTATATGTAAATCATTGTGATTGGTTCCCTCTTTCTGCCCCTCCTTTCCCTTACCTTCCTGGTATCTCTACTCTCATGAGTGGTCCTGAGGGGTTTATCTGTCCTGGATTCCCTGTGTTTCCAGCTCCTATCTGTACCAGTGTACATCCTCTAATCTAGCCAGATTTGTAAGTAGAATTGGGATCATGACAGTGGTTGGGGCGGGGGGGGGGGGTCTGGGGGGGTGGTGGTGGTGGACTAAAGGACTAGAGGACAGTTGAATGTTTCATTGGTACTATACTACACCCTGGCTGGCTCCCTCCCCACGGCCCTTCTGTAAGAGGATGTCTCCTTTAAAATTTTTTTTTGTTTTGCTCTTTTACTTCATCAGTTTTTCTATTTGCTTTAGGTACTCTGAAAACAAGTTTTAGAGACTTTTATGACATCCAATTTAATCTTTTCTTTTTTCCCTATCTTTATAATGATGCTTTGTTTGCTTCATGTATGACATTCTTGTTGTCATCTCATAACTCATCAGGTCTTCTATAATTGGTGTTCAAGGTGTAAAATCTGCTGTTGAGGTGTTCTCAAAATTCAGGTGGGATATACTAAAGGTTATATTTTGGCTCTAATAGAATTGCTTTAATTTTCCTATGCTTCAACCTGAACTTCCATATGTATAATTGATTGTTCCACAGTCACCCCTGGGCCTTATTTTAGCTGCTGATAATGTACTTCTCCATCATCCCTTCCCACATATTTAGTCAGTTTTATTTTTGGGTATTCCATTTTAGGAAATCCACATGTGTAATCACATTTCTGCTATTGACAAAGTTATTTGCCTTGAAAAATATGGGGTCTTGTAAAATCCCATCATGGGATCTCTATCGTTGTTACCACCAAGGCCATTTTTTCCAATTCTTTCATCCCACTGACCAAAAATTATCTGTGCATCTTGATTGTATGTTTCATCAATTTTAGACGGAAAATTTTGGTAAAATCTTCCATTTCTGCATCAATAGCCTTAGTAGTTGGTGTATAAATTTGAATAATATTTGTATTGACTAGATTTCTTTGAATTTGGATAGATATATTCGATCATATCATTGTACTGCAAAATAGATCTTTCGATGTCTTTTTTTTTTAAGAATACACACATGCCCTATAATTCCTCAAGTATTCTCTTAAATTTCCCCTAAAAAAGCACTTTTTTATTGTAAATCATGTGAAGATTTACAGGACAAATCCATTTTTCATTCAACAGTTCATACACATTTTGTTTCATGTCATCGATTGCAATGCCTATAATGTAACATCACTCGTCCCACTTCTTACTTGTTGTTTCCAGTTTTTATTCTGCTTTCCTAAACCTTCTGAGCTTTATCCTGGGTAAATGCTGCTGTTTTTATCTGAGATGGTTGATTATTCGAAGGCATGTACCACCCTAATGCTATTGTTCCAATTATAGACCTGTCTATTTTTGTCTGAAAATGGAGCGCTATAGCGGTGAGTTCCGTTCCAGACCTGAAGAGTGACTCAGCCATAGTGGCAGGGCGTCTACCATTTTCTCAGTAACCAAGAGAGCTTGTATTCTGTGTAACTTGGAATTTTGTTCCACGTATCTCTCCACTCTTTCCAGAACCTTCTAATGTGATCACCCACCTACTGAGCACTTGGTAGTTGTAACTGTGTAGCACGTATGATGTCTAGATTACTATCAATCAAAATTGTATGCAACAGGGAGGATTCTTTATTAGATACTATCACTTTCATTTACTGACTAGGCTCTGTATAAAAATGATAACTCACTTTAGGGGCAAAAACTGTTTCTTTACATCACCCATGACAGAAGACAGAGGGGTGTGTGTGTGTGTGTGTGTGTGTGTGTGTGTGTGTGTGATATCTGCACTTATGGGTCAAAAAGGAAATATTTTCAGAAACCTACAATGAGGGTTGTACCCTTCTAAGAGGGCAGTAAAGGAAGGTAAGTGTTAGGAAATGTCTTACTTCTGGATTGGCACCAAGAGGGTGGGAGCAGTGAACATGCACAAGGATCTCAGCGACTCATTCATCAGCCCAGGCCTACTTACTGACCTCAATTGAGAGACACCATCCAGCAACAAGCTCTGTGCATGGTTCAACAGGTGTACACAGATGGTCACTCTACTGCTGCTTCCCACGATGCGCTTGTACTCTGGCTTCTACATCTGGGAATTCTCCAGACACAGCATTCTGCGCCACAGAGACGCACGGGGCTCAGGAAAAGCTCTACATTATGTCTGAACATTTAAAAAGGTACAGATGCTTGGTTCATGCATATTGATATCTGTAGCTAGGGGACGGCGAAGACAAGATGTCACACTTTGGTGACACCTTGGGTTGTATTGGTAAAATGTATCTCTGCTAACAAATCTCACTCAAAACAATAATATGCTGTTACAAAGATATTTATGCATATTTTAATACAAAACTTAGATTTTAAAATACATGCTTAGTGTCAGCTCAGAATAGTAAAATCTCAGAATAGTAAAAAAGGTCACAACTCCTATCTTTATAGCAAACAAACAGAGAAAATAATTTGAACAAAATTAAAATCAATGACTTTTCTTTGGGCAAAGAACTAAAGTTCTGAGTAAAACAATCACTTTCAAATTTGTAGAAAGAGGCAAACCCAGAGAGTTACAGCCTGCTGGCTTGTATCAGAAGCTACACACCAGAGCCATGAACTGATAGGAACGTACAAATGCTGATTTTGCTAAATTGCTATCTGAGTGTAGACTAACCTGATGGGAAAATTCCAGGAGGCTCCAGTCTTTTAAGGGTTTTATTTCCAGAAAATTCACCAGATTTGCCTGGTAAAGGTCTGAGAAAGATCTTCTTGTGGCTTTAGGCAAGGTAGAAGGAAAGTAAGAACTTCATATCAAATACCTTTCAATGAAGTTGGTTCTGATTCATGATAACTCTATGTGCTAGAGAGTTTGGAATAATTGCAATATATTCCTATAACAAAGACCTACTCACCAAAGAAAAGACACAGACAAACCTTATTCTGACTTGTGAAGGGGTCTTCTGTAGCTCCAACCCCATTTAATCTTTGTTTTACTAAGAGGAAATAAAATTACAGACACAATGGAGTTCACAGTGTTTAAGAAAGATTCAAAATGCAGCATCCAGGGAAAGGAATAGAAAGCTGTCGGAAATGGATAACTATACCAATAGACAGACACTTTTGAGGGTCACAGTTTAGATACCTGGACTTGCTGAAATACTAAGGTCAATTCTAAATATTATAGAATGTGCTATTTTTCCCACAACTTGAAACCACACCCACAGTCCTCCGTTGTAAGCATTTTACAACTAAAACGGCTGTTAAAGGCAAACTACATTTGAGGAGAAGTACTTAGGAAAGTCCCCACCCCTAAAAGAAAGGAGACCAAAAACAGGGGCACAAGAGGACTTTTAAGGCTCTGTTGCCTATAACTCCAAAAAACACTATACACAGCCTATTTCCTAGCCAGCTTGAATAATATCTATCACTAAATGCTTATTTACCACAATTTCACAGAATACCATGTCCTTCTTTCAACAGCAATGAAAAAATTAAAATGCATATCAAAAAGCAGACTGTAGATTAGCCATTGCTTAGGGCTGGAGATGATAAGGGATCTGAAATGAAAACAAATGGGGTTTCTTTCTGCTTGAGAGTATTCACATTGCTTCTTTGTGTTTTCCTTGTTCCAGAACATACCTGAGTTATGACAACATTAAAATGAATTGTAATGCTTCTGGTTTGGGTATTGATGTTGCAACTGTCCCTTTGCTCCAACTACCTTTTCCCAATCACCAATTACCATATGCCGTTGATGTCTGACTGTAGTTGAGAAGCGACCATAAACTCAGTCCACGTGCTGCCTGGTGGTTTCTGTTTATGTCTATAATCATCTAGTAGCTATTTCAAAATAGCCATCATGCCACAGCTGCAACTTCCAGCTCACACCTACCGATCCTTTGATATAGATCTCTCAGGTCACTTAACTCTGTTGCAACCTCAGTTAGTGGGAGCAGCACAAAGAAACCAGCAGGTAAACACCTGTGCTCAGCCAGACCTGGATAAATAAAGTCAAAATGACCCGTGGACTGAGGGAGCCCACAGGAATGTGTGTGACTCTGTGACTCAGTGGGAAAGCAGCATCCCCTGATAACACAAATAGTGTTCTCTGGAGGTGGTTAAAGTCCCCGCTCCTGAAACAATACTCTCTAGAGCAAATTCTGGTAAGCCTAAATCAAGATTGGCTCAGCAGACTCACAGAGCGACCATCTATTTAATATACCTGGGAATATCTTTTTAATACACCCAGGACTTTGTCCCAAGACCTTAAGAAGTCAACTACTGCCAGAGCGGTTGACTCCTGCTCCTCCTCTGCCAACTTTTATCTCTAGGACCGAGCAGCTTACTCCGCCAACTATAACCTAGCAGCTCATCAAGGAAGTATTTTATTTCTACCGAACACTAGACTTCCCAGTGATCGCCAACCTGTCGCTGATTCAGCACAGGAGTTTAAGGTAAAGCAGAGTAAAAAGATCAACAGCCCTTTTCAAGAGTCGGAGGACTTTATATGATATCGTGTGAATGGCTATAACACGCAACAGTGGACACAAGTTCAGATCCTGAGGGCAGAACACCCTGGTCCACACCTACATCTACTGTATCTCAGTCTGTGCTGTAGAATAGACATCTTCTTTTCCCAGCCTCTGCTTGTCAAAGGGGGCCTGTAAAGAGACTTTCTCATGGGATTAGAACAGCTTGCAGTGAAATCACCCGTGTAACTAACTTAAGAGATTTTCACTACTATCTTTTCTAAGATAAAATCTCTATTGTAGGTGGTTAGGTCATTGTTCCAAAAACTCTGACTACTTCTTCCCATTACTGTATATTTGTTGAAGAACATCTCTCTCCGTACATAAACCTTACTGAGAGTCTGTGTTAGTACCAATTTTTCCAGAGCACTCTTTTTGAACTAACTCCAAACCCCAAACCTAACGTGCTGCCATGGAGTTGATGCTGACTCATACTGTCCCTTTGCGACAGGGTAGCACCGCCCTTGTGAGTTTCCTGGAATGTCAAACTTTCCAGGATAGAAAGCCCCCTCTTTCTTGTGTGGAGTGCCTCGTGGCTTAGCACTGATGCCCTTTCGGACCTCAACACTTCATAACTACAACACCGGCAGGGTTCCTTATGATATTTAAAATCTTTATGCATGCAACTATTATATACTGATTTGTATTTTAATGTGTTCGCCTTAGTAGGTATTAATGAAATGCCTACTGTAATAAATGCTGAGCATTAACCAAGAACTTGTCACTTGCTTGTGAAGCTTTCAGTCCAGTGATGAGATTGTTTTTATTCATGAACTCCCTATGTGAGAGAAGCCATTCTAAGAGGGTTGCTTGTGGCTGGAGATGGTGTAGAGATGAAGACTTCCATGTGGCTCTGGCACCAATAACTTTACAAGTTAGTTAATGACAGGGATGACTCAGGTGAGTTTTAATCCTTGAATATAAAAATTAAACATTTTAGGACTTATGGAAATGGTTTAGGAGCCAAACTGACTTCCTCTCGCGCCCAAGGTCATGCCAGCCTTCACTCCCCATTGTTTACTGCTGTATCCTGACACCACCTGTCCCTCCTCTGGCCTTCTACCTCTAAGGCTGTGTGATAAGCTATTGAGATGGCCACACAGAACTCACGGAGAATGCTTACAGTTATGGAATTGGTTAGGGCAGTGAAGTTACAGTTACAGGAACTCAGGCTTGAATTTCTTCTTGATTTCTCTGTTTCAGGTATGCTGAGCATGTTCTTCCATTCTGATTTTCTAACTCCAAGTCTTTGCAGATTTCATTATAATATTTGAATTTGAGTCTTGAGCTGCCCTTTTAAATTTTCTATTTAGTTCGTTGATTTTATTTATTTGGTTTTATTTGCTTTAGCTACTCTACACTTAAGAGCAAGTTTCAGAGTGCCTTCTGACATACATGCTGATCTTTTCTTTCTTGTCTGTTAAATGACTTTTTGCTTTCTTCAGGAATGAGGTTCTTGATGTACTCTCCCAACTCATCGGGTCAACAGTCATTAATGTTAAATGTGTCATATCGGTTCCTGAGATCTTCTTGAAAAAATGTGGGATAGACTCAAAGTTGTCTTTTAGCGCTTATGTATTTATTTTCATTTTCTTCAGCTTTAATCTGAACTTACATATGAATAATTGATGGTCTAGTCTACAAGCAGCTGCTCACGTGATTTTAGCTGCTGATATTGAGCTTCTGCATCTTCTCTTACCCCAGCTATCCTCAACTTGATTTCTGTATATTCCATTGGGAGAAGTCCTTGTGTCTTTTGTGTGGTTGAAAAATGTACTTTCCATGTGCAATCCATTGGTCTTGCAAAACTCTATCATGTAACTTCATGTCATTTCTTTTACCAACTGCATATTTTCCAACTACTGGGCCTCAGTATCTGACAATGCTTCAAGTCTACACATAAGGTCTTCAATGGCTCTTTCCTTTGACTAGGGTGTCAAGTCCTTCTCCGTTGTCTGTTCTTAATCTGGAAGCTCCACTTGTTCACTTTGGGTGGTCCTGCTGGCATTTGAAACACTAGTGGCAAAACTGCTAGCACCACAGCAACACACAAGTCACCATGTACACCAAACTGACAGACACGTGGTGGGAATGGGGGAAGTGTAAGGAAAAAGCCAAGGCGGAACCTGATCTAATTAGTCTAGTGAGGCTCTCGGCATTTCTGTTAATTTCCTGTCAAAGCAAACAAGACAGCCCTTAAACTTGTGATGTCAAATGTCACTCTAAGCTCAATGCTTATTCCTCATTTGAATTTCACATACAATGGTTTAGCCAGGAGTCTACAGTGTCTTTAGAACATTTTTTTAGAACATTTTCTGAAATTGACACTGGAGAAAAGACAGTTCTATAACAGCAGACCCTATGTTATTGCCTGGATTTCTGCTGAGAAACCTCTTTAGAATGTGTTGACACTGCTTTGAGCTTTCCTGGGCCCTGAACTGTCCTCTGCCCTTCTGTAGACCCATGAACCGCTCCAAGAGATGAAGACTCGCAGCCACTCACTGAGCACCACTCCAGGTGCTGCTGGTCTACTCTCGCAATCAATTAACACAGCCCCCAAATATCAGAACGGTAGGAAGCCAAAGAATTAATGATAAGTCCATCCATTCCAGTGGTATTTTCAAGCAGGACTGTCTCATCTTCACTTCAATAATGAACATTCACATCCCGTGTGTGTGTGTGTGTGTGTGTGTGTGTGTGTGTGTGTGTGTTTCAAAATGTCATATTCAATAGGAATACTATACAATCCTGACCATAATGCATTTTTTTATTAAATACTTTTATTGGGGGCTCTGACATCTCATCACAATCCATATATTCACCCATTGTGTCAAGCACCTTTGCATGTATGCTGCCATCATCATTTTCAAAGCATTTTCTTTCTACTTGAGCCCTTGATAGCAGCTCCTCATTTTCCCTCTTCCCTCCCCCCCCTCCCAAAAACCCTTGATAAGTTATAGATTATTATTTTCATATCTTATATCACTCTCTGTCACCCTTAGCCCACTTTTCTGTGTTCATCCCCCTGGGAGGGAGTTAAATGTTGATCCTTGTGATTGATTGATTATCCCTTTCTCGCCCCACCTTCCCCTAATCCTCCTGGTATCTCTTTTCTCATTGTTGGTCCTGAGGGGCTTATCTATTCTAGATTCCCTGTGTTGCAGGCTCTTATCTGTAGCAGTGTGTATGTTCTGGTCTAATCCGATTTGTAAGGTAGAATTGAGGTCATGATAGTGGGGAAAAGGAAGCATTAAATAACTAGAGGAAAGTTGTGTGTTTCATCAGTGTTACACTGCACCCTGACTGGATCATCTCTTCCTTGTGACCCTTTATGAGGGGATGTCCAATTGTCTACAGATGGGATTTGGAGCTTCACTCCATGTCCCCCTCCCCTCATTCACATTGGGTATGATTTTGTTCTGGGTCTTAGATGCCTGATTCCTGATCTCATCGACATCTTGTGATCACACAGGCTGGTGTGCGTCTTCCATGTGGGCTTTGTTGCTTCTCAACTAGTTGGCCGCTTGTTTGTCTTAAAGCCTTTAAGACCCCAGATGCAATATCTGTTGATATCCGGGCAACATCATCTTTCTTCACCACATTAGCTTATGCACCCATTTTGTCTTCAGTGATCATGTCAGGAAGGTGAGCACCACAGAATGCCGGATTATTAGAACAAAGTGATCTTGTGTTGAAGGAGTACTTGAGTGGAGAGCCAATGTTCATTTGCAACCTTAATTCTTAACATATAGATATAAGTACATAGATCCGTTCCCCTCTCAGTTTATATATAAATATACTTACATATATACATGCCTGTATTTAGACCCCTATAAATGTCCTTTGCCTCCTGGTTCTTTCCTCTATTTCCTTTTACTTTCCTCTTATCCCACCATCAGCACATCCACATCCTTAAGCAATCCCCTTTTTATAATTCAAAGGACTTTAAAATGTTTGTGGCAAAGTGAAATTAAAAGATAATGGAATTTTTGGAGTCTCCTTGTACACATATAAAACTTTTTGGAGTCTCCTTGTACACATATAAAAACAATTCAGTAATGCTGGAGTTAATACTACCCTCCACCATCTCTGCAGTTGTTGACAAGTGTAAGGGGGGATGGGGCAGACAGAAGATATTCTTATCTTATTTCTAAATCCTTAGACTTGATCTTTCATTGCAATTCAGAAGGAAGGAGCTTGAGTGTGTACAGTATGACTGACCAACAAAAGCTTCTGTCCTCTTAACCCAAAGTATCTGTCTGTCTGTCTGAAAATTATTAGAACTTCAGCAGATATCTTACTAAACTCCACACCAAAGTACTTTCAATATATATTCTAAAGTATCTTTTCTTGTATATAAGTAAAATTAGAATACATATTGGAAAATATTTTTGTATAGAGCTTCAGATATTTGTTGAAAGTCCTCATTTTGTTTAACAGCTTTCCTTGCAATCTCTCTGGATGGGCTAATATTTCCACATTGCAAGTTAGTTATGTGTATTTTTAATTGTGTGTTAGAAGTTTATATATGTGGATCCTGTGTGTTTATGTATGCATGTGTGTGAGAAGTGATTGATTATATGGTGAATATGTGTGGAGTCTATATGTTCATGTATGTTTATATCCTGTATTTGAGGTAGTGTGGGATGTATGTATGTACATTTGAAGTTGTATACATATATGTACTGTTTATATGTTTATATCTGGGTGGTAAACAAAAACTAAACGCACTGTGATTCAGTGTATTATAAGTTACAGTGACAATATATTATAGAGTTTCAGAAGCTTTACATTTTTATAATTGGAGATAGCCTCATCTTTTTCTCGAGGAGCAACTGATGGGTTTGAACTGCTGACCTTGCGATCTTAGTAGTCAATCTTATACCAAACCATGCTACCACACGTGTGGTAATATGTGCATCTAAGTCGTTGTTTGTGTACAATGTGTGAGTGTACATTGTGCCTGGAGGACAGGGAGGTGTGACTATACACGGAATGCGGGTGGGTGACTGTGTGGCCGTGCTTTATTTGGAGTATATGTATTCGCGGACGTGTATTTGGGGGCATATCGTTTCGTGTATCAGAGCCCTGGTGGAAGAGTGATTGCGAGTTGGACTGTGATCCTCAAGGTCAGCACGTTGAAGCCAGCAGCCCCTCTGCAGGAGAAAAAGGGAGCTTTCTAATCCCATAAAGAGCTACAGGCTTGGAAACTCACAAGGATGGTTCTATTCTGTCCGATGGGTCAAGGTAAATGAGCGTCGGCTCAATAGCAGTGAGTTTGGTTTTGGTTGTTGGAGGTGTTCATAAAGACTGTGCGCTCACTTGTGGGTGAATGCACTGTTTTTCTTGTTCATATTATGTTTTAATAAAGAGATCTAGCAAAAGGAATTTTCTCTCTTCTGTATAAAACCTGTATTTGAAATAGACTTTGAGTGTATGTATTCACATACAAAGCGATACTTAGTCTACTTAATACCCAACGGCAGCCATCTTGGACTTCTAGAAAAAATCCAAAATAATATGTCCTAAAACATACTTGGTATTGGAATGGGCATATAATTTTTAGGTGTCCAAATGGAACACAGAAATAGTGAATAATGTGTTTGAGAGAGAAAAATAATTTAAATGTTTCTGAGTATAGCAGTATAGCAACAATAAAATACTAATGAACCAGAGGAGCAGATGGAAACTAAAAAGCATGTGCAATGTCAAAATCCAAAATACAGTGATTTGTTAAATTACAGGGTTTCTTCCCCAGAGAGAGAAGCTGCAGCTCGCTGATAACTCAACAATAACCGGGATTATTACTGTCACACGGCAACGCCATTTTCCACCTGAAACTTGCAAAAACTAATTAATTATATAGCTTTGGTTACTAGGTTAGAACCAAGCTTTGCTGTACAGTTTCCAACGACTGAACTCTCTAAATTGTCAGAAGAACAGACATTTCCTAATTGTCTGCTGACTATTGTAGATAATAACGAAGTCTGCAGAAAAGAAAATGCTTCTTGATAAATTCCAGTTGCTTTTTTGATCATTTGGAAAGGTCCTTTCTCACAGCATTTTAAATTTCCAATCTACTTAGCCTTCCACAGTGAATTGGGATTTGTTGGGTTGAGTTGCAACTCTAAATACAATGTGAGACTTGAGATAGTGAGAAGAAAAAGCTTTCTACCATTAAGAAGTAATTTTAAAATAGTGTGGGCTGGGTTTAAAGGGCAGTTAAGAAAATTATGCACACACACACACACACACACACACACACCTGTGGGTTTCTGCACCTATACAGCTTTACAGGAGCACATAACCAGGACTGGTAGAGTCTAACTGCTGACCCTAGGGTTAGCATTCAACGAATCCCCCACTCCTCTACCAGGGCTCTCAGTGTATATGTGAAAGGAGGTGTGCCCCACTGGTGACACTACGTGGGAAGTACTGGACTGCTAACTATAAGGTTTGTGGTTCCAACCCACCAGCTGTTCCTTGGGAGAAAGATGAGGCTGTCTGCTCCCATTAAATAGTCTTGGAAACCCCATGTAGGGCCCATATGAGTCTTAATTAGCTTGATGGCAGTGGATGGGTATCTATTTTCTGAGCACAGAATAATGTTTAATATGCTCTGCCTATTTTAAGAGGTATCTCCTTTGTTTTATTTTTTATTTTTGCCAGAAATAGTTGAATATAGGCAGTTCCAGTAAAAATTGAGAAGCAGCAGACATTTGCTGTGAGCTTTCCATGGATGGCAGGGTCTCTCCCTTCTCCAACACATCTTTTCCTCAGCATGTGATGCGTTCCTGATGCTGAGGGAAATAGACCCTCTCACACGGTCAGAAGGCATGTGAACTTCTGTAGCCACACTGAAATGTAGCTTCACAACCTACTAAAATTGTAATTCTACCACTCCCATGACCCAGCCAGTGTACTGCTCAGTGTCTTACCCCAAAGAAACAACCGTTCATGTGCACCAGAAGAATTTGACAAGAGTGGACAATGCAGTATCATTAGTAAAAGCAAAAATTTGGAAGGGACCTGCATTCTTATAAAAAGTGTGCAATTTTTTACATCATTAAAATTTTAAAATCATTTTATTGAGGTGCTCATAAAACTCCTATCACAATCAATACATTTATAAATACAATAATAAAACTCCTATCACAATCAATACATCAATTGTGTACAGCACATTTGTGCATTCGTTACCCTCATCATTCTCAAAACATTTGCTCTCCACATAAGCCCCTGGCATAAGCTCCTCATTTTCCCCCTCCCTCCCCACTCCCTCCTCCCTCATTAACCCTTGAAAATTTATAAATTATTATTTTGTCATATCTTGCACTGTCCGATGTCTCCCTTCACCCACTTTTCTGTTGTCAGTCCCCCAGGGAGGAGGTAATATGTAGATCCTTGTCATTTGTTCCCCCTTTCTACCCCACCCTCCCTCCACCTTCCCAGTATCGCCACTCTCACCACTGGTCCTGACGGGATCATCTGTCCTGGATTCCCTGTGTTTCCTGTTCCTATCTGTACCAGTGTACTTCCTCTGGTCTAGCCAGATTTGTAAGGCAGAATTGGGTTCATGATAGTGGGGTGGGGGTAGGAAGGAAGCATTTAGGAGCTAGAGGAAAGTTGTATGTTTCATCATTGGTACACTGCACCCTGACTGGCTCATCTCTTCCCCGCAACTCTTCTGTAAGGGGATGTTCAGTTGCCTACAGATGGGCTTTGGGTCCCCACTCCACACTCCCCCTCATTCACAATGATATGACTTTTTGTTCTTTGATACCTGATACATCATGCCTTCGACACCTTCTCATCACACAGTCTGGTGTGCTTCTTCCATGTGGGCTTTGTTGCTTCTGAGCTAGATGGCCACTTGTTTACCTTAAGGCTGTAAGACCCCAGACGCTATATCTTTTGATAGCTGGGCACCATCAGCTTTCTTCACCACATTTGATTATGCACCTATTTGTCTCCAGCAATTGTATCGAGGAGGTGAGCACACAATTATATGAATTTTTGTTCTTTGATGCCTGATACCTGATCCCATTGATACTTTGTGATCACACAGGCTGGTGTGCTTCTTCCATTTGGGCTTTGTTGCTTCTCAGCTAGATGGCTGCTTATTTATCTTCAAGCCTTTAAGACTCCAGCCTTTAAGACTCCAGATGCTATATCTTTTGCTAGCCAGGCACCATCAATTTTCTTTACCACATTTGCTTATGCACCCGCTTTGTCTTCAGTGATCATGTTGGGAAGGTGAGCATCATGGAATGCAAGTTTAATAAAACAAAGTATTCTTGCATTGAGGGAATGCTTGAGTGGAGGCCCAATGTCCATCTGCTACCTTAATACTCAATCTATAAATATATGTGCATAAATCTATTTCCCCATACTCATATATAAATATGTTTACATATGTACATGCCTTTATTTAGACCTCTATAAATGCCCTTTGCCTCCTAGCTCTTTCCTCTATTTCCTTTTACTTTCCTCTTGTCCCTCTATCATGCTCAGCCTTCATGTGGGTTTCAGTAACTCCTCTCCGTTACATTACCCTTGATCACGCCCTACCAAGCCTCCTACACCCTCCTCACCACCGATTTGGATCACTTGTTGTTCCCTTGTCCCTGGGTTTGTTAATACTACTTCCTTTCCCCCCACCTCCCCATCTCCCATGTCTCCCCGGAACTGTCGGTCCCATTTTAAAAGATTTGATATAAGATAGATTTACATTGATGACATCAGAATATCTCTCAAATAAAGCATTGAACTTCTTAAAATCAATCAGCAGAACAGTATCAATGTAATATAAATTTTTCTATAATGGTGTATATATATATGTATATATATATTTCATACTTATATTATATATATGTATATATATACATATGTATATACATATATATGTATATATATAATATAAGTATGAAATGAAATGTCCGAGAAATGGTCTGGAATTCATCTCCTTGGATGATGGGTTATTATTTTCTGAAAAGGGTCAGGGTATGGAAGTGGTAATCAAGATTAATTGGGTTATGCAATCTCAATGGTTATGCACTTTTTTGTATTGACTTCTTCACCAATAATAGGAAAATTCACATATATATATATATATACATATACATGTAAATATACATAACTTATCTAACATATAAACATTGGACTGCTAACAAAATTGGTGATTCAAACCCACCAGTGGCTCCAAGAGAGAATGATGAAGCTATCTGCTGCCATGAAGACTCACAAAGCTGTGGGAACCCTGTGTATGGTCTATGTGAGTCAGGATCCACCTCATAGCAATAGAATACATTATGTGTATATATATGTGTGGATATCTTGATTAACACAGTGTCAAACAACAATTGTGAATATGGCAAAGAGCCGGGCAGTGTTTCATTCTATTGTACATTGCATCACTATGAGTTGCAACCAATTTGATGACATATGTGTGTATGTGCAAGCACAGAAACACACACGCTCACATACACATATACATATAAGTATACATATATATATGATATAGTTGCTGTGGGAATGAAACTAGATAGTACTATGAACACTCAGTGCTCAGTAATACTCTAAGGCTTTTAGATAGAGTGGAGTCCCTGGGTGGTGCAAACTGTTAATGTAGGTGGCTGCTAACTGATAGGATAGCAGGTAAATGCACCCATAGGCACATTGATAAAGTGCCTGATTATCTACTTCTGAAAAACCAGCCAGTGAAAGCCCTATATGTCACAGTTCTACTCTGAAACTCATGGGGTTACCATGAGTCAGAATTGGCTCCATGGCAGTTGGTTGTACCTACTTTACTTCATTTAAGTTGAAGCAGGTAAAATTATGATGTCCATTCTCACAGTTACAATATTAGGACACGGAATATTTAAGTTAATTGCCAATAGCCTTAAAACTGGAATTAGTAAGACAGTAATATAAATCTAGGTAAATTGGTTCCATAATCTGAATTTTAACCATCACACCAGATCTTGTAAAGCTCTTAAAGCACTATCTGGCATATTCTACGCATGCAACACCAATAAGCTATAATGTTGTAATTGTCAACAATATAGTATTTGAAGAAATTTTGTGCAATTAAAATTATAAAATAAATTTAAATATGAATTAAAGGACTCGCAGAGGGATAGAAATCACTAAATCCTAGGGATTAAGCCTTAGGCATGAGGGATTTGCTTTAGTGAATTATCCTCTTACCTCTAAAATCAGGAATGGCCACTTGTCTACAAGGCCCTCAGTTCTACCATGAAACAAAGTCCATTAATTCCAGATGAGGAAACAACTCTGCAGTGGCTGGATCCCAAGGAGGACTCGGAGGAAAGTTCAGGTCTCCAGGAGGAAAGGCTGAGGAGCCCTCCCTGTGGAGCCAGGTCCAGACAAGGAAGACACGGGAGAAATCCTCAGGCTTAAGGGCAGTTTTCAAATGGAGGAAGCTGAATGACATCCCCACTTCTCCAGTTTTGTCCCCTACATTAGTCTTAATTATTGCTCCTTTTTGTGTGTGTTTGGTCTGCCTATTCATTATGTACAAGAATCTACTGAAAAATCTGCTTCACTTCTGCCCCAAATGATCATTTTTTCCTTTCTTGTTTACCCCTTGACTCCCCTACTCATACATTATGTCAACTAAAATGTCTCTCTAGTTGAAGCATCTTAAATTCAATCTCTTATTGCTATAATTTTTGTAATATGTATTTTCTTATTGTATTATATCCATCTTAGTTGTTTAACTTAGTGGATGCTATGGGGAATACAAAAACAAACAACACCAAACAAACAAACTATCATCGAGTCTATGTTGACTCAGAGACCCTAACGATGGGGTAGGACTTCCCTGTGAATTTCTAACACTGCCACTGTTGGCTGCAGTAAAAAGACCCATCTTTCTCCCACAAGTGACAGGTGTTTTCCCATTGTTGACGTTGGGGATTACAGCCCAACTTGTAACCACTATGCCCCCAGTCCCTGGAGAAGGACATCACACTTGGTTAAGTGCAGAGAGAGTGAAAAGGAGAAAGTCCCTCCATGAGATGGATTGTCACTGTGGCTGCAACAATGAATTCAGGCATCGGGACAATTGAAAGGATGTCACAGGACTGTGCAGTGTTTTGTTCCATGTGCTATGGGTCAGAAATGACTCAATGACACCCAACATCAACAGCATGGAGAATGCAGATGTGCAACTTATGCCAGGATTAATTTTGTCAAGTCAAATATATTCAGGTTGTCAGGTGAACAGTAGTGCGATTTTCTTTATCATCTTTATCCCTGAAACTTTGCTGAAAGTTAAGATTCTTTTGAGCATTTAATTGAAGTATAATATATGAGTACTAAATAAATAGATATATCATACATGTATTGTCTGATAAATTCTCACAAATAATATATTGTGTAACCAGTACTCACATCAAGTAAAATAAAATTACAGGCACAGCTCATTTTATTGCATTTTACTGATACAGTTTTTCACAAATTGAAGGTTTGTGACAACTGTCTGGCTTGTATATTTATTTGGCTGCTGTTAATAGTTGTAGCCCATTTTGAATAATCTTCAGCAAAAAAATTACTGTGTCATATTAATGATAGTGTGGTAATTTTCTTCCCATTATGTAGGTCACCTTCCTTTGGAATGGGCACAATCATGAATCTATTACAGTCAGTTGGCCAGGTAGTTGTTTTTCAAATTTCTTGTCAAAGACCAATAAATAAGTGAGTGCATATGGAGTTACATCACTTTTGTTTCATTTTCTTAAATAACTCAAATGATATTTTGTCTTTTCTTGGACCTTAATTTTCACTGATGCCTTCCCAATATCTTGATATTCTTCCTTCAATACACTGGCTCTTGATGACCTGCTACCTCTTTAAAAGGTTGAATGTTCAGCAATGCTTTTGGGTGCAATGTCTCTGTGTATTCCTTCCATCTGCTTTTGATCCTTCTTCCATCATTCAATATTTTACACATAAGATTCTTCAGTATTACAATAAAGGCTTCATTTTTTTTCTTCAGTGCTTTCCAATTAAGATAATGGTGAGCGTGTGCTGCCCATTCAGTTTTCTGTCTCCGGGTCTTTTCGCATTTCATTATAATATTTTACTTTGTCTCCTTGAGATAGCCTTTGAAATTTCCTGTTTAGTTCTTTTATTTCATAATTTTTTCCATTTGCTTTAGCTAGTGCACATTCAAAAGAATATTCCAAAGTCTCTTCTGACATCCACTTTGGTTTTTCTTTCTTTCTGTGTTTGCTTCCTTCATGTAAAATGTCCCTGGTGTCATCCCACAACTTGTATGTTCTTTGGTCCTTAGTATTCAGTGAGCAATCTCTGCTCTTGAGATGGTCTTACATTTTAGGTGGGGCAGACGCAAAGTTGTAATTTGGCTCTCATGGACGTGTTTTACTTTTCCTCAGCTTCAACCTGAGCTCACATATGAATCATGGATAGTCTGTTCCAAATTTGGTCCTTGGCCTTGTTTGGGCTGATGCTAGTGAGCTTCTTCATCACTTCGTTCCACAGATGTAGTCAAGTTGAGTCCTGTGCAGTCCACCCATCAAGGTGTATAAAAAGATCTCCATTTATGTTGTTGATAATAGATAGTCACCATGTAAGATTTGCTGGTCCCACAAAATTCTATCATTCAATCTCCAGCTCCATTTCTATCCCCAAAGACATTTTTCCATATATTCTTCATTCCTTTTTGTTTCCAACTTTTGCATTCCAATCACCAGTAATTAACAATGCACCTTGATTACACATTTTATCAATTTCAGACTGAAGAAATTAGTAGAATTACTCAATCTCTTCATCACTTGCTTTAATGCTAAGTGTGTAACTTGAATAACAGCTGTATTACCTGGTCTTCCTTATAGATATTATTCTATCAGAGAGAGCATTATACCTGAAAATAGATCTTAAACTGTTCTTTTAGGTTATGAATTTAATGCCATTTTCCTTCACTTTGTAATTCCTGGAATAGTAAACCTTATGACTGTTAGATTCATATTTATTTAATTACTGTGGCCAACTAATTGGACTAGCTATCACTAAAGGTATCTCAAAATAAAAGGCCTTTTCTCAAATAGTGCAATTTTATTCACAAAGGATCACCCTTTAAAACATTTAAAAGCAATGAGATAAAAGCCAGTACATTAGGCTATCTCTCAAATAGCTCTGTGATCATAACAAAGTATTTTTCCCTCCTTCAGCCACAGTTGAAGGATATCACAGTTTGTTAATGAGTCTTCCCCCAAACCTGATGCTATATTCTTCTTGGATTATTTGTTCAGCATACAGATTGAATATGTATAGTGAATGAAGGCTACGTGGAAGTATACAATTTCTGATTTGACCAAAAAAAATATCTCTTTGTTTGTTTGTTTGAGTGACTGCCCCTTGATTCGTGTACAGATACATAAACATAATGAGCATAATCTAGTGTTAGGAAATTCACAATCTTTATAATGTTACTCATAAATTATTATACCTTTGCATCATCTTTAAAGCATAGATGATCATCTTTCCTATATTCTATACTTCTAATCAAGATCTATCTGACATCAGTAATAATATCCTTTCTACATCCTCTTCTGAATCTGACTTGACTTACTGGAAGTTCCCTGTTCTATATTATTTTATGCTTTATATCTTATTTGGATTCTGAGGTTTTTTCCTCATGTAAAATAAATACAATTTTTAAACACATTATAAATATACCCCTCCTCTTGCCTGTCAGTTTGTCATACTGTGGCTGTGATGCTAGAAAGTATGTCACCAGTATTTCAAATAACAGCAGGGTAGCCCAAAGTGAACAGGTTGCAGTGTAGCTTCCAGACTAAGAACAGACTATGGAGAAGAAATCAGCTGTTATCTCTGAGTAATCAGCCATTGGAAGCCTTATAAATGATAGCAGAACATTTTCAGATATAAGACTGGGAGATGGGCCCCTCAAGTCAGAAGGTACTTAAAGTAAAGCCGAGGAAGAGTTGCCTTCTCTACTCTGATATGATGGAATATAGCTTTCAGGCCCTTTGTTTGCTGATGAGGCATAACTCACAATGAGAGGAAACAGCTACAAATGTCTAATAATAAACAAAACATCAACTGTGCAAAGTATGAAGGTAGAAAAATTTGAAGTTGTCAAAAAGGAAATGGAATGCATAAAGATCAATATCTTAGGCATTTATGAGCTGAAATGGACTGCTACTGGTCATTTTGAATCAGACAATCATATGGATTACTATCCCAGGGATGATGAATTGGATTGGCATCTCATTTCTAATCAAAAAGGACATTTATAATTCTATCTTGAAGTACAACGTTGTCCGTGATAGGTTAATATCTATAAACATAAAGGAAATTCAATTAATATCACTATTACTCGAATATGCAAACCAAACAGTAAACCTAATCATGAAGGAATTGAACAATTCTACGACCTTTTTAAATCTGATGTTGATCAAATATGCTATCAAGATACATTGGTGATTATTAGTGATTTTAATGTGAAAGTTGTAACAAGGAGGAAGGAACAATAGTTGGAAAATGAAGCCAGAGATCGCATGAGAAAATTTTGCTAACAAATACCGACAACTTTTTAATTGCACATTGCTTTTTTCAACAGCATTAACCATGACTGTGCATGTACTTCAACAGATGGAATACACAATAAAGTGGTTGCGTAGTGATTATGCATGGGGTTGCAAACTGCAAAGTCAGCTTTCCAAAACCATCAGCCACTCTTGCAAAAAAATGAAGCTTTTTACTCTCATAAAGAGTTACAGTCTCAGAAACTCACAGAGGGAAGTTTTATCTTGTTCTATGTGGTCATTATGAGTTGGAATCAAATTGATTGTAATATATGCATGCATGAATATGATGGAATATGCAGGATTCAAATAGACTAAACCTGTGGGGAGATATGATGGAGAAGCCCATAATACCATCCCCAAACAGTCAGGGACCAACTATGGAACAGATCAATTGTTCATCTGTAGGTTCAGGTAAAAGTTAAAGAACATTTAAACAAATATATGAAAGCCAAAATGCAAACTTGAGTATAATCCACCTTAATTTTGAGAGCATCTCAAGAACTGATTTGACTTGCTGCAGACGGAAGACCTGACAAGCGGGGGGGATAATATCAAGATCACGATCCGTGGAGAAAACAAAAGACAGGAGTGAAAGGAAAGATCAAAGCAGACGGCGGAAGAGATCCGAAACTTGCTCTTGATGTAGAGTAACTAAAGCAAATGGAAGAAATGAAGTCAAAGAGCTAAATCCAAAAAACCAAAGGGCACCTTGAAAAGACAAAGTATTGTAATGAAATGTCCCAAGCCCTGGAATTAGAAAACCAAAGAGGAAGAGCATGTTCAGCATATATCAAATGGAAAGAACTGAAGAATAAATGAAGCCTTGAGTTGCAATATTAAAAGATTCTTCGGGCAAATATTTCAGGATGCAGGAAATATCAAAAGAAGATGAAGGAATTCACGGTTTCCTTACCAAAAAGAACTGGTGGAAATCCATCCATTTCAAGAGCTAGCATATAATAAAAAGCCAATGGTACTGAAGAAAGAAATTCAAACTACACTGATGGCAGCAAAAATCAAACTACCAGGACTTGAAAGAATACCAAGTGAAATGTTTCAACAAGCTGATAAAGCACTCACTTGGGTGTGCTATGAAAATTTGAGAACAGCTACTTAGCCAATCGACTAGAAAAGATTCAGAAGATTCAGATTTATACCAATTCCAAAGCAAAGTGGCCCAACAAAATGAGGAAGTAATCAAACAACATCACTAATATCACATGCAAGTAAAATGTTGCTCTAGATACTTCAATGGTTATAGCAGTACATTGACAATAGATGCCAGAAATTAAATCCAGACTCAGAAGAGGGCATGGTACTAGGAATACCTTCAGGGGATTTCAGGTGGGGAACTTAACTGACAGCAGAGACTACCAGAAAGGTATTCGTGTGTTGAATTGGCTAGGCAAAGGCATTTGGTTCTGTGAATCCTAACAAACTATGGAAAGAATGAGAAGAATGGAAATTTAGGCAACAGTTCTGACTCATAGCAAGCCTAAGTCCAACAGAATGAAAGACTACCTGCTCCTGGCCGATGCAAACAATTGCTATTATATTTAAGTTCATTGTTGCTGCCACTGTGTCGATCTTATCAAGGGTTTCCCATTTTCCCCTGATCTTCTCCCGAACAGACTAACAGTGTATTATTTGTATATGCTTGCACCAATATTTTGAGCCTGAGTAAAAATTATCATTGATTTCAATGGTATTTCTTATGATAGATTACCAAGAGATACAAAGCCAGTGATTCTTTTATGTATATAGAATGAGATTTATATCAAGAAACGGCTCACAAAAGTTGGGAAGTCCAGACGAGTTGAAGTCTGAATGTCAGGTGTGAGCTGAAGGCTTCTCCTGACTCCTGTAGCTGCAAAGGCTGATGAACAGGAAGTAGGAAGACCACAGGCTGGTAGATGCTGAACGGAAAGAATCTGAGACCAGCCCAATGAATGCAAGATAGCAATGCACTGATGGCTTTCAGACTGACCAGGCGATCTAACAGGAGGTCCATGAGTCAGATGCAAGATCCAAATCCAGCATTAAGAGTGAATTAGCTTCCTTGCACACGCTGTCAATTTATATTGAGTAAGCCACACTCTGAATAAAACCTCCTTCAATCATACCCAAGGCTGTGATCACCTTAAGGAAGTCTATTCCTGTGAGTTGGACATTGAATGAGGAAGACCAACCAAGGAAGAATCAATGTGTTTGAGTTGTGGTGCTGGTGAAGAGTATTGAAAGTACCATGGGAAACAATCTCTAGGGCTAAGTCAGCCTTTTCAGGCGGAGACATCCACTGGGAAGACTATCAGTGTGAGGCTGGCTTTTGGAAGAGACAGAGGCAAGACAGTGATAGACAAAAGACAGATAAATTTGTCTTGGAAGCCATATAGCTGGAGTCCTCCTTGAAGGCAAGAATAGCAAGCCTCCATCTTACATACGTTGGACATGTTGCCAGAAGGGACCAATGTCTGGGGAAGGACGTCACGCTCGGAACAGTAGAGGGGCAGGAAAAGAGAAGAAAGCTCTCAAGGAGATGGATGGACACAGTGGCTGCCACAGTGGACCCCAACGTAAAAACAATTGTGAGGGTGGAGCACTGCTTCATTCTGCTGTCCAGAGGCTAACTGTGGGTCACAGCAGACGTAATGGCACCAAACAGCAGCACTTCTCTGCACAAGTACTTGGCTGCTTTGCAAAAGATATCATGGAGTTGACCACACTCTGCTAAGTTCTGTTGTTGGAGAATTCTGGCTCACCAAAGTTGACAGAAAACCTAACTATCACGGTGTCTCACTTAAGCTCCCAGGTGCCCAACAAATGAATGAATAACAAAGATTCCTTTCATTTGAAGATTTGGATATGCGGACCAGTTGTAGCCAAGGCACATATGCTCAACAAAGTGAAATGTCATTGGAAGCAGCAGAAAATATATTTTTTTCCTACACTGAAGCTGACACAAACATTTTTTTCACTGCATCAGTCTGAAAACTGTTAATGTTTAGTCTGCAAAGTTAAGCATATTCTCTGCCAGAAAGCAATCTCTAGGACTGTCTTCTGCCTTCTTATGCAGGGACATCCATTGGGAAGATTATAACCCTTATCGAGGAAAATACATTGACATTGGACTTTTATAATCTGATAACAGAAAGGGCATTTTTATCTAGGAAAAAGGAAACCCTACACATTTGCCTATTTACTTGCTGATAATCGCAAGTGAGGTCATGAAAAATGCAGATTAATTCTGATAGTTCTCATCAGAGTTCATCGTAAGGTCTGCAAGCCAAATATTCCTCTGTGGCTTTCTGCATGGCTTTGGGAACTGGGCTATTCTTAGAGTAATAAGAAAGAGCCTTATCTCACACATAGGAAACTAAAACAGTCCCCTGTCTTCAAAACGCAGCCACATTAAAAGCCAATGGAGCTACTCATCACAAGTGTATATCCAAGGTGGAAAATAGAAGAGATGACTTAAGAGGCACAAAAATACATGCCCAATATAATATATGAGGGCCTTTCAAGAAGTTTGTAAAGAAACTCCATTCTCTACAGCTCCCATTTTCCCTAAAGCTTTTGAAGCCCTGGTGAATTACCAACAGCTCCTGAATAGATCTTTATGGGGCTTTGATTATTTGGCAGAATTAGTATTAGTGAGTTACAGTTGACTTCTTGGTTTAAAACTTTAAGTGTTGCCCTGACTAATTTAAATAGAGAATTTACTGATCAAATATCAGCAGCTCTAAGAATATCAGTGGAAGGCTGGTTTTGGAAGACACAGAAGGCAAGGCAGTGATAGACAAAGAAAGAAAAGCCTAGGCCAGAGTCTCCTTTGCGAAAAGCTCTGCTCAGAGCCCCGCCTTCGTCATGTATGGCTTCCGGCTACTGCATTTTGGGGTCAGTTGCTCAAGGCTTAAATTCCTAGGAGATATCATTGATGGTGTAAATTTGGGCCCTGATTTCTCTTAAATAAAAATTAATATATACTCAGAATAAACAAAGAGAGATGGTACCGAATCCTATTCAACTTCAATATTGGCCATTGGGCACCTGGAATTCTCTGAATGCTAAGACAATGCATCAGCAATCATGAAGGGACCAGACACCACATCAGTCAACATTTTTGCTTCAGTAATGCAGAAAGACAAGCATCTCAAAACTCAATAGTGAGCAACAACATGCATTTCTTTTCCTTGCTTAGGGTATGATATTGTTTCTGTTTACAGATTGAAAAGGGTTTCCAAGCCATGGACCAGGTTCATGCCTAAGCCCTCCTTCTCCACAACTTCCTTGGGCCAACAGTTATCTTGGGCGTGTTCTTCTTTTGGTGGATGGCAAGAACACAAAATATAACCTCTCCTTATGTCATACCTGCTCACACCTCTTTGGCCAGACGCAATTTAAAAAATCAAATTCAGTAGGAAACTCTACACATGTGTCCATTATACATGCTGAAAATCTACAGTGGGGTAAAGAAAAAAAATCAGATTACTTTTGATAGTTCTAATCAGAGCTCATTGCAATACATGTTATACTCAAGTAAGGAGGGTGGAAAGAATAAATAATATGGATATAATCATCCAATATAATACTAATTCTGGGCAACCATTCTCTTTTCATAGGTTCTAACCACATTATTTACTACATGACCTTAAAATCTCATTTGGTGCATGACCCAAATGCACCTCAGCTAAAGTATTTATGAACAATAACGTGTCACTGTCAATGGAGAATACACATGTATTGTTCCTATATGTGTCTCTCAGGTCCCAGGGCCACATTTTTAGCTAATTATAAAATTGCTTTATTTTCCCTCATTGATAATGAACTGTCTAAAAGACAAAGCATGTATCTTCATAGTAAAGATGAGCTGAGTACTTGGCTTGTAATTGTTTGAGTGACATTAACTATAAATAAAACAGTGGACTTTTGTCAGACACAGCTCAGGTGAGGCTCATCAGCCTGGGCAGGCATGGATGGCTCAAGGGAGAGTCAGTGAATCTGATTAAAAGTATTTCTTTACATTCACCACAGCATGAAGAAAATAAAGTTATTTTCTCCTTCAAATTTTCTATCTGCTTCTTCACTTTCTTCCACCAGCAGTCAAGCATGAAGACACCACTTAAGGATGGAGAAGACTTAACCCATGTTCAAGAATTCACTTCACACATATTTATCTTTGCACTCTGTCTCCACCATTTGCTTTACCAATATCTTCATGCCTAATATTTAGTAATTGCTTGCTTCATATTTAAGGCACAACACAAACACTCAAGATGATAAACAAAACACACAATGTAGCCATAACAAAAATTAGTTGCCATTTAATCACTTCAGGATATAGCATATGATCAAGAAACAATGGTCCTGAAAGAAGGAATTCAAGCTGCATATGGTCATTGGTGAATAATAATGACACAGGAACGAGCAGGATACCAATTGAAACATTTCAACACATAGATCATAGCACTCAGCTGTGTCTACCAAGAAAATTGGCAGACACCTACATGGCCAATGACTGGGAGAGAGTCATGCATAAGCCCATTCCAAATAAAGGTGCCTCGAGGAAATGTGGAAACCCTGCTGAAGAAAATTCATAAACAGTTGCATTAGGATTGCAACAGAGAACATCCAGAAATGCTGGCTGGATTCAGAAGAGGAACATAGGATGAGATATAGCCTTGCTTATGTCACATGATCTTGACAGAGAACAAATAATTCTAGATGTTTACCTGTGTTTTATGGACTATAAAAAGGCATTAAATATGTTGATCATAACATATTACAGATAACATTGCAAAGAGTGGCAATTTCAGAACACTTTTTTCAATATATATA
>NW_022109491.1:39786807-39863247 GCF_000313985.2 Echinops telfairi
GAATGCTGAAGACAAAGCGGGTACATAAGAAAATGCGGTGAAGAAAGCTGATGGTGCCAAGCTGTCAAATTACACAGAATCTGGGGTCCCACATGCTGGAAGATAAACAAGGGGCCATTTAACTGAGAAACAACAAAGCCCACATGGAAGAAGCTCACCAGCCTGTAAGATGACAAGGCAGCAAAGGGGTCAGGTATCAGGCATCAAAGACCAAAAAAAAAAAAAAAAGCCAAAACAAAAATAACATTGTGAATGAGGAAGAGTGCAGAATAGGGACCCAGGGCCCATCCAGGGGAAATTGGACATCCCCTTACAATAAATGCATTTTTCCAAAACCATTTTATTTGAAGCAAATACAGGTATAATATCATTACATAGTACAAACATATCAAACAAGATTGTGCAATTGCTATCACAATCAGTTTCAAAACAGTCTCTTCCTTCTTGAACTCCTTGATATCAGCTCCTCTTTGAGGCCCTCCCTACTGTATCCCCCAGGAACACTTATTCTACTGTACAACCCAGGAATTCTTATTCTACTTATTCATCCATCCTGGGTTTCATTTCATTTCATTTCAAAAAATATATAACAAAAATTCAAGAGGGTTACTTCCAATGACACAATACATTTGAGATAAATCCCAATATGAAAACAAAACAAAACAAAAAACAAAAGTTTTGAAAGCCAGATCAGGTCCAAAATGTGCCAGAAAGGGGATCAACTGACAAGGTTTTAACCATTCAAGCCAGGTTTATCATTGGGATCTCCTACAGTCATCTCTCCAATGCACTCTGTTGGGTCACCAGTTTCTTCTCATCCCTCCACGATGGATAAAGGGAATCACCAGAGGCTAATTTTCTGTGTAGATCTCATAAGTGTATCTTGGGCTTCTATTGTCATCCATAGCCTTCCCCAAACCAGAATCTCACAATTTAGAGCCTGATACTATTTCCTCCTATGGCTTTGGATTATAGGATTTACAACCCTTCAGCTTCAGATTATATGATTTACAGCAGGATTTACAATCCTGTTGGTGTGCTCCTTCCATATGGACTTAGTTGACATCTCATTTAGATGTCTACTTGTTTGGAAACAAGCCTTTAAGATTCCAGACACTATTTTATCTGATAGCTGGGCACCATCTAATTTCTTTAACATACTGCTATAACACCCATATCTTCAGAACACATCATTGTGCTCATGCAGAACCTGAACATATACCAAGAGGCAGTCATTCATACAGAACAAGGGATGCCACAAGTTTTAAAATCAAGAAAGACATATGTTACTCTGGGTAGACCAGAGAAACAAATCCATAGAAACTTATATGTGGATAAGAAATAATTTTACATACAAGAACAGTTGAATATTGAGAAAACATCTCAGCCCAGTCCAGATCAAGTCCATAAGTACAATATTAGTCCAAATGTCTGATGCCAATATATAAAGTCTTCAGACTCATGAAACACATGCAATGACGCCGAGTGCAGGACGATTACAGGCCAGTGGGTAGAAAGTCTTTGGATCCAGTGGCATTGTCTCCACATGTGGAGGGGTCTCCTCATGGCTCCTCCAGCTTCCAGGGCTGCATCAGGGTAGGTCCATGTGGCTTCTCCTCAGTGAATGTTTCGCAGGGAGTCTGCCTTGTCAGTAGAGTCTCCAAGGAAGTGAAGTAGTGAGAGACAGTATCTCCAACCTCCAAGGAGGAAAAACAAACAAACAGATTTCCCAGAATTCTCAGGAGAAAGTGATGGCCACACAGAGGCCTCATTGGCTATTGATCCGATTGAGAGACTAGACGCCACCCCTTCACTCTTCATCCTCAAATCGACAAATTATTATGTAACTACCACATATGCTTACTATAAACTGAGCAAATAATCTGAGAAGCTTGACAATATGAAAAAGTATGCTTTATTAGAATTGTAGGACAAATAGATAAAGATCTGTACTGGGCAGAAGATGAACTTTTCTTGCTGAAAGTGAAGAGGACTTGAAGCACATATTGATGAAGAACAAAGATGTAGTCTTCAGTATGGACTACATCTCAACATAAAGAAAGTGAAATTCCTTACAACTGGACCAATAAATAAAATCATGGCAAACAAAGAAAGGATAGAAATGATCATGGATTTCATTTTACAGGAGTGCCTACAGCAGCAGCAGTCAAGAAATCAAATGCATATTTCATTGGACAAATCTGCTGCAAAGGAGATCTTTACAGTATCTAAAGCATTGATATCACTTTGAACACTAAATACACGACTCAAACCATGGTATTTTTAATTATCTCGTACATGTGTGAAAGCTGGATAATGAATAAAGAAGATTTGAGGATGAAAGTTAAGGTCTTTTGTCAACATGGCTGGACCAATATTCTCAGTGGTTTAGCAGCTGAAGTTTAGTAATTTCCTATACTGTGACCTAATAAATGCAATCAACTCCATTTTGGGGTCTGCTGTAAGCAGCCAGTCAGTTGTAAGAAGATTAAACTGGAAAGCAACCCCCATACTCAGGTCACAACCCTGATGCATTTGAAAGGAAGCTTTCTTGGAAGTGTGGCCTACTTCCTATTTGACTGAACTTCTAGTCCCTGCGCTCGGGCCAACAACCTACCATAATGCCTGCCAATTCCAGGAGTCATTAATGACCTGCAATTGGACCTGCTGATCTTGAATATACTTGTCTCTCTAATCCCAATCCTGACCAACTGATCCTAGATGTGTTTGCCTTTATAGCCAGCAACTTGTGGGAACTCAGACTTGCCCAATTGTGAGCCATTGTCTTGATATAAACTTCATGCTATGCATGTATGTGTGCCTGTGCACGTGTGCATGTAAATTTTCAATTACATTTGGAATTAATGAAAGATGGACACACATATATTTCACTGCCTTTGAGTCATCAAGTCAATGCCGACTCACAGGAACTTACTAGGACAGGGTAGAGGTGCCCTTTGAGATTCCAAGACTCTAACTCTTTATGGGAGTAGAAAGCCCTATCTTTCTCCAGCAGCATGGTTGGTAGTTTGGGACTGCTTGTCTTCTAGTTACCAGCCCAGTGTGTGACCAGTGTGTCACCAGGGCTCCTATCTAATATGTATGATAGCACAAACACATACACACACACACATAGCTCCTATCTAATATGTATGATAGCACACACACACACACACACACACACACACACACACACACGAGAGTGTGTGTGTGTGTGTGTGTATATCACTGGTCTTGCTTCTCTAGAAAACGTAGCCCCACACAGTGTGAAATAATGGAGGCCTTCGAAGAACTGATGAATTTGAATCAGGCTGGTGTTGATGCGTCCTACTAATTACCCATGGCTCACCAGAAGAACAGACAAATCTGTTTGGGAAGAAGCACAGCCAGAACGATCCTTAGAAGCCAGGATAGTGAGACTTTATCGTGTAATTTGGACATGTTCTCTGAAGGGACCGATCACTGGAGGAGAACATTATGTTTGGTTATGTAGAAAGTCAGTTTCAAAAGGACAATCATCAAAAATTGGATTGACTCACATGGTTTCTGGTACAAAATAGGATCGTGTTACATGGCTTCCAGGCATTCCAACTTGTAGTAATCCTCTGTACAACAGATAGAAACCCTGCCTGCTCGTTCCTCATTCTCACAACCTTGACAAGGCAGGGTTGCCCTCTGTTGTACAGCGGATAATCAGGAGTGGAACTGACTTGAAGCTGTGTAACATGAATAATATTCTGTACCAGAAAACAAGGTGATTATTTTAGCATGAGTTTTCATACTTTGTCTTAGTAATAGTTGCAGCTGCATGTGGTAGATAGAAGAGCAAACTATCACTACTTTTGATGGTCGTGTCTGCTTTTGGGTGGGGAGCATCTCAGTTCTCAGTTTTGCTTGCTTTCCCCTATTTGCCTTGTTTGATAGGAGGGAAATCTGACCGTTAAAAGTGAAAATTCAGGAGCAAGAAAACTTGGATTCAAATCCTCCACCTGATACTGTCTGCATGTCCTTGGATAAGTTACTTAAATTTTCTGGGCTTCAATTTTCTCATCTATAAGGGAAGTTATTGATAGCACTTACCTTATAACATCTGTATATTGCCTTTTGTATTGATATGATATTGAAAATTATAACAAAAAGCGCATTAAACACACTGCCTTTGAGTTGATTTCAACTCATAGCGACCCTACGGAACAGGGTAGAACTGCCCCTGTGTTTATGGAAGTAGAAAACTTTGTTTTTCCCTCAAGTAGTGGCTGGTGGTCTTGAACTACTGACCATGTGATTAGCAACCTAATGAGTTTGATACAAGCATTTAAGTGCCAGAGGTCTCACCTGTTTTGGACAGGTTTCAATGGAGTTTTAGTAGGAATACAGGCTTGAGGATCTACTTCCAAAAAGTAGCCAATGAAAACCTGAGAAGGCACAAGAGAATACTGTCCTATTTAGTATTCCTCTTTTATTATTGAAAGGCACTCCAAATACACAGTAACCATAGCACTGGGCATAAGCAGACCAGTTATCATGAGGATGGCCTGGCCTTCGGCAGCATTTGTTCTGTAGGCCATGGGGTCTCCAGGAAACAGAGTTGACGGCAGAGCAAATGATAACAACTTTTAAACAATGTTCTGAGTACTGAATGGGTGAAAACCGTCAAGCACTTCCAGGACTTCTGAATGTTCAATGTTCACCAAGGTCATAAGAGACTCAGTCCTTCTAGATTCCTGATTCCAGGACCTCTTTCACAACATCCGGGAAGTGAAGATTAAAATTATGTCCGTGTAGTGGTGCCTCTCATGAAAAGAGAGGCTTTTTTTGTCCCTTCTTGGACAAAAAAGTAGAACAGAAACCCTTAGGGTCTTACATGTGTTTTCTCCTTGCATTGCAATATTTTCATCTGTTTTTCCTCATCCACATTTCATTAGCCCCAAAGCTGGGTTGTAATAATACGTTTTATAGTTTAAACCAGTTTTATATTTCTTTATTATTAATTTGATTGCTTAGAACTGTTGTTTCTAACTTTGGACATTTATGTCTCATTTTCTTTATGAGAAAATCTAGAAATCATTGCTCTAATGTCATAGTAATATTAGAATAAATAGCTACCATGAATTGGGGAATTAAAACACCTAATAATTGTATTGGGGAAATGTGAAAACACTGGAGTTAGTGAACCAGAACCAATCTAATTTAAATATCTAATTAAAAGTTATTTGGAGACACAGCATACACAAACTGCGTTTTCATCTTCTGTGATTGGGAAGGAAGCTGGTAACCAGAGAGAAATTGGAACTGCATGAATAAATGGGAAAGAAGTGCGGTCTTTAAGCAGAATGTTCCATTTTAATCAAGGCATGTCCAATTCTACAGCCTCTTCTCAGTACATGAAAGCATGCAGTCGCAAAGCTTACACAGGTGTCAGCTTACCAGCAGAGCAGCCATGCTTCCAATGAGGGAACGAAGTGGTGATACCCCGATGGAAGCAGGAGCTGTTGTTAGCCAGACTATTTATCCACGGTTCCAAGAGAGCTACGGAGGAAGAAAAAGATCATTTATGATTCAAAATTAGAACTGATTTGACAGGAGCAAACCTGCCAGTCTGCAAGCTAATTCATAAAGGGCTATTCATAGCAGAGGGCTACTTAGCACATTGTCAAATATGACATTCTAAAAACTCAGCATGATCGTTAGTACAAATAGCTAATGAACAGTGACATATTTGGATTGCATGCATAGATGTGGTAGGGTACGTGCATTTAGTCAAAAAGAACTTCTTTGCTGCATCGAAAGGGCAGGACGTATCCAAGGTAAAATTCTAAAACTGGGTGTTTTTTTTACATGCTCACAAACTGTGTCATTATCAATTCATCAATGTTACCATTGTATCTCAATTTTCTCATCTCTTACATGATGGGTAATAATTGTACCTACTTTGCAGTCTTGTTGTGAGAACTGAATTGCAATTAGATAGTTAGGAGAGATAAAGCAATGAAGGCAATCTTGGGAAAGTAGTAAGTTCTTAATACATTTTGGTTATTATTGTTGTAACACTATTATGGACAGGTTATTTTATACAGTCAGGACATATTAAGTATAATCATTTGTATAGGTTTAACTGTCCTAGACTAGGTTCTCTAGAGATGCAAAGGTAGTGATACATATAGATATAGGTATAAATAGATTTATGTCATGAAAACGGTTTGCGTAGTTGTAGAAGCAGATCGGTTCAGTCCAGTTTAAGTCTGTGTGTCACATGTTAAACGGGAAGTTTCTCCTGACTCATGCAGCTGCAGGGACTGATAAACCAGACAGCAGGCAGGTGAAACAAGAAGACCACAGACTGGTGTATACAGAAGCGGATGAATCCAAGGTTGGCAGGTCAGATGGCAGGTCTCTTATGGTTTCTAGGGTCAGCGGGCAATATTGTAGTATGCTGACTTAAGTCCAAAGAACTGAAGGTTGATAAGCCAGAATCAGGATCCAGCAAGAAGCAAGCAATGTCCCACAGAATCTATTTATATAGGAAGTTGGGCATACCCCTTAGGAAACTTCATCAGGGCTATGACCTAAGTAAAGGGGTTGCATTCCACCCTACTCCTGACAATTGATTAGCTGCTCACCGTAGATCCCATTAGGAAGCTGATTACACTGTGTAGGGTGACATGACAGAAATTACTAGACCTTAACTGGCAAACCACTGAGAATCCTTGCCAAGTTTTGTTGGCACAAATTTAACTATCACAATAACCAAAGTAAACCTGCATCCTAAGCTGAATTCATTTTAAAGAGCTAATTCAAAGTGACTTCTTTATTGGATGTTGGAGTTTGTCTAAAGATATTCCCTAGGTTTAAGGGACAAGATGGAAAAAGGAGGAATCCAGTATTTCAATCTCCTCTCAGCTTTCCTTGCCTCAAATTATATTTGCTCAATGCTATCAATTTAGTTTATTTAACTCATATTTATTCACTCACATTAATTCCTCAAGTTCACCATCTGAGATGGCAAAATGGCAAAACTGACCAATCCTCAGGTTGGAGCCCTCTGAACCTTATGTAGAGTTCAAAGATTATAGATAGAAGTACCATATTAAGGAATTTTATTTCATCCTAGGTCCAGAAAAAATTTCATATGGCAGCTTTTGCTACCCTGAAAGAAAGAGCAGGTGCATTGTGATATAAAGTAATTATTTCACTGTAAGTTTCCTGACCACTTTTTAATCACCGAAGGATCTTTAGTAAGTGTTGCTGGGTAAGCATTGTACTGCTAACTATAGAGTAAGTGGTTCAAACTCACCAGCTGCTCCTGGAAGAAATGTAAGACAATCTGCTCTCCTGCCCCACAAAGGGTTCTGTGAGTCAGGATCGACTGTTGTCAGGGCATTTGGCGGGGGTGGGGTAATGCAGTCTAGAATTTTCTTAAAATTTCATCATAGTAAGCCTCTCTGATTGTTCTATGTTCTTTGAGAAAAACCTATCAAGAATACCCCATTGGAAGTGCAAGAAGAGTTTCCATAATTTTTTGAGTTGGTCTCTGTGACCTGAATTTAACTGGCCCAGCAAAGCCCCCCAGAAGCTACAGTTTTAATTGGGTGTGGTTTTTTATAAGGGATCCTAACAGCACTAAGATCATTGTCTTACTAAAATCACTTGTCTGCAGTTATCCACTGATCCCAGAGATATGTTTAAAACATTTCCTTTAGAAAAGTGGTTCTCATTCTGTGGGTTGTGACCCTTTTGGCGGTTTGAACTAACTAGTGGCTATGTGGAGAAATAACTAGTGATCTACTCATAAAGCTTAAAGCTTAGGAAACCCTATACCTTAGTTCTATTCTGTTTTATAGAACTGCTTTGACTAAGAATCAACTCAACGTCACATAAAAACAATATATTTTTTTCAGTCTTTTCCCTTAGAAGCTATAAAGAATTTTTTGTGTCTTTTCATGAAATTTCAAAGTTGTCAAGAATTTATCTTAAATCATTGGGATATGATCATTGGATTGTTATTGAACCAAATGATAATAAACTAATTCAAAGATTAAAATTCTTAGCTTTTTAAAAAAGTTTTGAGGCTTGGGTTTCAATATGAACTGAGGAACATATTCTAATCATAAACAGAAAATTTGCCTTTCAAGTAGATTACACAGAAAATAAATTTAATCTGAGAAATGTTTAAGTTTGTCATTTTAACAGAGAAACCAAAATTTTAGCTTTATATACTATTTGATACTAACCCAATTTAAAATCTCACAAAATAACCGATCAAATTTTAGCCATGACAGAGCAAAAATGTTGACTATATCCAATACATTGTTTTTATCATAAACCTTTACTGCAACTCTTGCCAGGTGACAAAATGAGCACATTCATTGTTGCTGCTTTGTGCTATCAATTCTGTTCGGACTCACAGCCCCCCGCAGCACAGGGCAGAGCTGCTCTGCAGAACTTATTAGGCAGTGATCTCTGCTGTAGCAGATCTCCTGATCTTTTCTGCCAAGGAGTAGATCATTTTTATTACCTTTTAATTCTATTTGTCATGAAATTTTCGATGCCTCCATATATGTTGTGTGTAATTTCTCAGGCACAAAGAGCAAAGTGCCTTAAACTTATAATGTTGACGTATGACTTCAATTTACTATCAGATGGCCACCTAAAATTCTATAAAATTAATTTTTATTAAGCCTATATATCAGAAAACATAATTACAGTTAAAAAAATGTTTGTCTAAATATTCTAAACTTTTACCCAAGTTTTTATGTTGCCTCATTCTGCCAATCTGTTCCTAGCCCTTTTTAAGATTTCATCGATGACTTTTTGGAAATTACAGTATTTCTGCTCAACTCTAACTATTTACTGATATGGATGATGCTGTCTCAGGATAGAAGTGGAGCATTCTCTCAATTTGGAAGCTCTATCACTGTGAATTTTATCTTTGGATTTTAAACAGAGAGGACTTGTGTCTGGTTTGTAACTGTTGGAGATACATCCAGTCCATGATAACTGCATTGAAACAGCAGGTTTTCTCCTTCTAATTTTCCCCACTGGCTACCTCTGTTAGTCCAGGTTTACTAGACAAACAAATCCAGGGAAACTCCTATATGTGTAAGAGAGAGCTTTATATCATAGAGCAATTGCATATAGAGAAAACATCCCAGCCCAGTGCAGATCAAGTCTGATATTAGCCCATATGTCTGATACTAGTCTAGAAATTCCTTTTAAGACTCACACAGCACATGCAATGATGCCGAATTCAGGAAAATCACAGGTCAGTGGGCAAAATGTTGTGTGGATCCAGTGGCAGTGGAAGCATCTTAGCACTGGCAATGGTCTCTACGTGGCTCCTCAACAGGAAGGTGAAGCAGAGAGAATATGTGGCCCACCTCCAGAAAGAAAGAGAGGAAGTTCCCAGAATCTCATGAGAAGGTCATGCACACTAGGAGCCTGTGACCTGATTGACAGGCTAAACTCCATCCCTTCACTCTTAATATCCTCAAGTAGACACAAGATTATGTAACTACCACACTCCCTTATTGATTATATCTTGAAAATATCTTTAAAATAACTCCTGCTCTTATACTTTGAGTTTTTTTCACTATTCTTTTGGGAAGCAGTTGAGCCCTTTCTTCCTTTGTTTTTTTCTAAAACAGTTTTATTGTCATATAATTCATACATCCTACAATTCAATAGTTCATATTAAGACCCACAATCAATTTTAGAACCTCCTTTTCATTTCTTATATTCATCATTATTTGTTCCCTATTTCCCTCCAACCTCCCTGCCATATCCCCAAGGAACCATTAATCCATTTAATGTCTCATTAGATTGATCTATTCTGGATTTCATACACAGGAAAAAAATATTTTTTTAAAAACTAACAAGAATAATAAAGTAAAACATAGGAAAACCACTATCAAAATGTAGCGGAAAATAATTTTTAAATAGAAGAAATTTTAAATATCAAAAGGGAGATCAAATAATAGGGTGTTAAATTTTAACCTAAGAGCATCTGTAATAATTCTGTTTCTAATTCATTCTGCTATTCACAACCTTGGTCTGTGGTCAGAGGGGATTCACCAGAGGCTTTATCCACATCTGTGTTTCACCTTTACTTTTTGTTCTTAACCGAAACAACTTTACAGTGTGTCAAAGTGGAAAGCAAATGATCAAATGTTATGTTTTAACCTAACTACTTCTACCATAATCAACTTTCTGCAGGAAAGAAATAAGCCAATGGCACTGTAGCTGTTGTCTCTCCAGTAAAGAAAGGATCATTCTCAGAGGAGACTCAGAGATCAGCAGAACTGTTGGTAGGAATACAAGAAGCAGGGGTGCAGCATTTTTTAAGGGTGGAGTTAAAGTCCACTCGAATTGAAAGAGTTTTATCTTCATTAACTTGTTTCTGGAATGGGAGCCTGCGATTCAAAAGTTCTAGGAGGATGAACTAGCCAAAGCTGAGCGAGTGGAATTGCCATACCCGAGATGTGGAGTCACTACTCCAATACACTAGGAGAATGGGTCAAGAACGTGGAGTCGCCAGACCACTAGGCCTGACGAGAAGGGAGAGCTGACACCCAGAACCAAGGATTGTGCATCAGAATCCAGAGGAAATGGCCAATGCAGAACCTAGAGGGTAGGGCCACCACCCTGGTAGTCTGAAAGGACAGAGGATACTCATAAACCTTGGGAGCAATTATAGCTTGTCATGCTGGGCTTGGACTACCTGGACTCACGTTGCCTCTTATACATGCTAACCATCCAAGTTATCCTGTTCGTAGTGGAATGTCTACTTTGTGCCTGTTTCACCACTTTACTTTGGGAACAGATAACTTGTACCTTACATTTCACCAGTTTATAGATGAAGAGGTATTTTGGCACAGAATGGAATATGTCAAAGTACCATTATATTTAACTTAGACTATTTAGAAGATGAGATTTGAAGCTTGGGCTTGGAGTTAGTTTACAACTTTTGCAATGATATGGCAGAGTGAGTGTATTATTTTACATTTGGCTTTGGAATTGGGGGAAAGATACAGGTCTTTAGGGATTAAAGAACAGAATGTTATTCCCCATAAATTATGTTTTATAAATTCTAAACTCCATGCCTGTGATGATAATCCCATTTAATTTCTTTTAAGATATAAAAGTAGGCCTCAACCAAGATTATTCGTGGGAGACAAACAAGCGAAGTTGAGGGAAGAGAGAAACCAGGACACCTGAAGATCACCCAGGAGCAGAAGCTAAAAAGAGACAAGCACCTTGTATTTGCACTTCCTGCCTCCTAAGCTGTTAGAAAAATAGAAATGTGTTAAAGCCACCTACTTATGCTAATACTGTTATAGTCACCACGCCACCCAATGCCAGTAAGTTAAATCAAACTCCTGGTGAGGATGCCAGAGGGAAGAATAAACCTGTTTTTGAGGCTCTCTGAGATTGTAAATCTTTATCAGATCATATTACCTCATCTTTCTCCATTAGAGCATTGGATGGTCTTAAACCACTGACTTTGAAATTATCAGCCCAGTGATTAATATGTTAAGGCGCTCGGACTTCATTCTGTTATAGTCGCACTGGAGAACTGTGGTTTTAAAATTAATTTTTAAAGGAGTATATATATGTATATATATGAGGGATTCATAGGTCTGAACATCAAAACTACCGTGGTGGTGGTTAGGTGCCATCAAGTCAATTTACACTCACAGTGACCCTACGTGCAACAGGAGAAAACACTGTGCAGTCTTGTGGTATCCTCACAATTGTTATGCTTGAGTTGCCACTCTGTCAATCCATTCCCTTGAGGGTCTTCCTCTTAGCTGCTGCCCTTCCAATTTCCCAACCATGTTCTATTGTTGTAGCTACTGTGTCAATCCATCTGTCCAAAGTCCTTCCTCTTTTTCACTGCCTCTCTACTTTTCCAAAGATCATGACCTTATCCAAGGACCAGTCTCTCTTGACATGCCCAAAGCATGGGAAACTAAGTCTTGACACCCTTGCTTCCAAGGAGAATGCTGGCTGCACCCCTTCCAAACCAGATGGGTTTGTTCTTTGGGAAGTCCATGACACTTTCAACAGTCTTCACTAGCACCATACTGCAAATGCACGCTTAGTCTGTTTGGGAGTGGGCTGCCACAATTCAAGCAAATCCCAAAGGTGAGTAAAAATTATGGATTCCTGGTTAGTACGAGGGTACTTGATTGCTAACCAAATGGTTAGTAATGTGACCCCACTTAAAGGCTCCTCACCAAAAAAGGCTTGAAGAAGAATTAGCAAATTAATCATTTGCTCCCAAAAGATGAAGCACTTGAAACCCAATAGAGTGCGCTTCTACTATATCTTACATTAGGTTGTCATGAAGTGGGATTCCTTTGATGGTAACTGATTTGTTGTGGGTTTTTCTTAAGACTATGATTAGTGTACCTGTTTGTAAGTTATTGTATTGTGCTGGCTTGTGTGTTGCTATGATGCTGGAAGAGTAATTGCTGTTGTTGTTGTTGCTGCTGTTAGGTACCATCAAGTCAATTTGGATCCAGAGTGGCCTAATGCACAATGGAACAGAGCATTGTTTGGCCCTGTGCTATCCACACAGTTGGAACTATCCTTCAGTCCATTGCTGCAGCCACTGTGTCAATCCAACTTGTTTAGGGCCTTCTTCTTTCGCTGCCCCTCCATTTTACCAAGCATGATCTCCTTCTCCAGGAACCAGTCTCTCCTGCCAATACGTCCAAAATATATGGCAAAATCTTGCCATCCTGGCTTCTAAGGAGCATTCTGGCTGAACTTCTAAGACAGATCAGTCTGTTCTTTCAGCAATCCGCGGGCTTTTTAATGTTCTCTATCAGCACCACAATTCACATGCAGAAATTCCTCTTCAGTCTTCCTTATGTATTGTCCAACTGTCACATGCACATGAGGCAACTGCCACAGTATTTTCAATTGCTAGCTCAAAGCACACCTACCTAACAGGAAGACGCCCTAGGATTTCCAAGGATTTAACTCTTTACCGAATCAGAAAGCCTACTCTGTCTCCAGAAAGCACCTAGTGTAGTCCCACTCCTGACCCGTGTGGTCAGTGGCCAATTTCTAACACATACCACCACCAGGACTCTGTCTTTTTTTCTTGTTTTACATTAAACCTTTCATGTTGTTACTGTCGTTAGGGGACATCGAGTTATTTATAACTCATAGCAAGCTATGAGTTTCATTCATAACAGAATGAAACAATTGGCTGGTTGTGGTATATCCTTATCATTATTGTGATGTTTAAAACCACTGTTGCAACCTCTATGTCAGACTTTGATAGACTTCCACTTTTTCACCGACCTTCCACTCTAACAAGCATGATGTCTTTTCCCAGGCATTTGTCTTCTGATAACCTGGTTAAAGGACATGAGACAAAGTGTCCCTATTCTCCCTTCTAAGGAGTATTCTGGCTGGACCTCTTGCAAGGCAGATTTATTTGTTCTCATGGAAGTACACCATACTTCAAATATTTCAAATATTGCTAACATCATATTTCAAATGCAGCAATTCTTCAGTCTTCCCTATTCAATGTCCAATTTCCACATGCATATGAGACAATTGAAAATACTATGGCACTGAGAATGATGAGGGAAACAAACGTACAAAAGTGCTTGACACAATGGATGTGTGGGTGGATTGTGAGAAGAGTTGTACAAGCCCCCAATAAAATGGTTTAATTATTCTTAAAAAAGAGAGAGAAAATACTATGGCCCAGGTCACATGCTCTTTCGTCTTCAAAGTGACAACCTTGCTTTTCAACATATTAAAGAGGTCTTGTGCAACAGATTTGCCAAATGCACTGTGTCCTGACAACTTCAACCTTTTCTTCATGTATCACGATGTTGTGTTCCTCTTGGTCAATTTGTGAGGATTTGGGATTTTTCATATTTCGTTTCCATCCATACTGAAGGCTGTGGTCACTCATCTTCATCAGCAAGTGCTGCAAGGCCTCACTTTCAGCAATCAAGGTTGTGCCATTTACATATCGAAGGTTATTAATAAGCTTTCCTCAGATTCTGATGCCTAACTCTTGTTCATATAGACCAGCCTCTCCTGATTTTTGCTCAACATACAGACTGAATCAGTATGGTGAAAATACATAAATTCTTCTGATTTTAAATTAAACAGTCTTCCCTTGTTCTATTTGAATGGCTGCCTTTTGGTTTATGTACAAATTCTACATGAACAAAATTAAGTTCTCTGAAATTCTCATCCTTCTTAAAATTACCCATAGTTTGTTACGGTCCATAAAGTTGAATGCTTTTGCATAGTGAATGCAATACAAGTAAACATCTTTGTGATAGTCTCTGCTTTAAGTCAAAATCAATCTAACATCAGGGATAATATCCCTCATCCCAGGTCCTCTTCTGAATCCAGCTTGAATTTCTGGTAGCTCCTTATAGATGTACTGTTGCAATGGTTATTTAATAAGCTTCAGCAAAAATTTAAATGTTGCATGTAATATTATGACATTGTTCTTCTACATGTTATAAATTCATTCCTCCCCCCACCCCAAATTAACTGCACTAGATAAAAACATTGACAGCAAATAAAATTCCCTTTTTAAACATGTTTTTTCCCCCTGGATATTGTAATAATTGTCCATTTTTACAGAAATATTTTGGTCAAACATTTTCAGCAAGTCTAGAAAATCAAGATTTATCTGTCAATGGCAACATTCAATGTGGTCAAAATTAACTTATAATATTGACAATGATTTTCAAAATCACAACTTTTTATTATATTGATATTGGGAATGATTATGTTTTGTTTTGTTTTAAGAATTCTAGCATAGTTGGCAAAGGTATTCTGACATTTTCTCTGGAGTGCCATGACCTCAGGAGTGAGGACGGGGAGATCTGACTACATAAATCCCTGTGTTTGACTCACGGTTAAAGACCAGAATTAGCCATCTCAATTTATTCCTATGTTCAAATTGGCATTGGTGTCATGAGAAGTAAAATATACTTAAATATTTTTCTGTTACTGTTTTTCAATATGGAGTTTTGTTAGCTGTTTATCATAGTCTTTTTTCCTACTCAGTAAATACTGAAGCTATTTACCAGAAATTAAGCCATCGATTCTTACAAATAACACCTTTTCCCTAAGTAAAATTTATTTCATAAAATATCTATCTTAAGTTATTTAGCAAAGCTTTGCTTTCCTGTCTAACAGGAATTTTATTAAAATAAATTCCTTTCCATTCATTCTTGGGAATATTTACCATTTGGTCTATGTATATGCTTACTCATCATTAAACTTGTCAGAGTAAGTTCTTTGAAGAAAGACTGCAATATAACTTAATAATACCATTCAGAAGTAAGAGATGATTATAGTCTCATAGATCTGTCTTCGTATGCTTCTAAGATCCTAATTAATTTAGCATAATTTTGCTCTCTTTTTAAGAAGGCTGTATTAAAGCAGTCAGGGAGGAGCAGAACGCATAGAAGTGGCTCATCCATTGGTCAAGGTCTAACCGCAGGGATTGATGCTCTCCCACTTGAAGAAACTGGGTCTCCCTAGCTCTCGTTGAATTTAGCACTTCCAAGAAGGGCAACTTACCGTTTTTAGTGGAATTTCTCCGGGAGTTACTGAGCAAGTCTTCCCGGGTTTGTTTCCTGGAGGCCATAGTCTCCTGTCCCAAAGTCTCTCTTGGTCTCCCATGGAAAGCAGAGGAAATTTAATGCGGACTTTGATCACTGGACTTGGTCTCAACAGAAAGATGGTCTCTTCCTCTGCTGTGAAAAGAGGAAGAAAGAGATGAATGTCACTTAGAGCAGCTTCCCAAGTAAGTCTCAGCACAGAAGAATGCCCCAAGGGAAGCATCTCTCTGACATAAGCCCCCAAAACCCAATTTATAATCCTCAAACACCTGCAGTCCCTTAACACTGAGCCTCAAAAACACTGTATCAGAAGGCTCCACTGCATAGCAATTCATGGTTCACATGTTTGTAACTTCCTTGAACTCTGCACTTTGTCAAGTGACCAAGTTGGTACCGAACTTGGAATAAGTCCCACATTTGAATTTTCAATTGATATTATGGATTATTTTAATTGCTGAAAAGTTCCTCACACCTCTATCATATTAAGGTAAATAAATACATATATAATATATATATATATATTCCTACAAAATAATTGAAGCTCTTATTAAACAAAAATACCAAAATTGTGACACTATATTTTCTTGACATATCCATCTAATTCTATACATCACTAAAAGTGGCATTTCATATCTCTAATCTTTCCCAAAAGAGTTATGTTGTACTTTGATTTACACCATGTCAAAATGTCAGTTTGGGAATTTTTAAGGGACACAAATCCTGTTCTTTTTAAAATCATGTTCTTTGCTTTTGGGGGACTAAAAGGAGACTGATGGGCCAAGATAGGATGTAATATGAATGGGGTATTTTCCCATTGAAATTCTCATACAACAACCCTTTATACTACTCTCAAAAAATGAGCAGACACATTGTCAGGATGGGGGAATAAATTTCTGGGCATAATTGCCCTTGCTGTGTTAGGCAGGGTTGACTAGAGAAACAAGTCCAGTGACATGCATATATGTGTTTTATTAAAAGAAATAATTATATCTCAAGAAAACATCCCAGCCCAGGCCAAATCAAGTCCACAAATCTCTCTTCAGACTCATGCAACCACATGCAATGATGCAGAATGTAAGAATATCACAGGCTGGTGGGTGCAAACTCGTGTGGATCCAATGGCAGTAGAAGCATCATAGGACTCAGGCTGGTCTCAGAGTGGCTCTCCAACAGGAAGGTGAAGGCAGAGAGAGGTGGAGGTTCCCCTGGCCCTCTTATGAAAAGGCAATGCCCACAAGGAGGCACCATCGGCCTGTGAATTGATTGACTTTTATATACCTTCAAGTTGACAGGAAAATATGTGACTACCACACTGGCCTTTTTTCATTTATGCAGTTTTCAATTCTCTTGAAACTTCTTCATATTAAGTCCCTTTGATCAGCCTGTATCTTGTCAGAAAAATCTATCAAACTTCTGTTGTATTTGTTTTTCGTTTGTTCATATCAAGGTATATCTCAGAGGTGCTAAGGATGGAAGGATTACCCTCTTGAGGTTGTAATATAAGTTTTTCTGTTTTTGGTAAGTGAAACCCAGGATTAATGAACTTACAGGAATAGCAAGCAGAACAAGGGTTTCATGGAGGGGTGAGGGGAGGGGGCTGGCAATAAAAAGGAGGTAATGGCAAGGTACCCAGGAAGAAATAGGATGTTCGGAAACTGATTATGGAAGTGATGTTACAATTCTGCTTGACAAGATTGAACGATGCAATGACATGTCATTTGGGTTAATTCCCAAATAATAAAAAAATTGAAAGGGAAAATAAACAAATAAACATGGATCCAGGAATGGGTTTGGGCTCATACTAAATCCTAGCTCCAACTTAAGAACAATTAGTTCTTGCAACATGGCCCTGCTTGATACTCGCCTCCTGGAAGGGAACACAGAGGAGACAGGTGCTATAGCAAAATGTGGTGAAGAAATTAGATGATGCCAGGCTATTAGATAAAATAGTGTGTGGGGTCTTAAAGGCTTGTCTCCAAATAGGCAGCCATCTAAGTTAGATGTCAACTAAGTCCACATGGAAGAAACACAACATCATCAATCACCAAAGGATTTGTGAAGCATACAATCCGAAATCAAAGGGAGGGATTAGCATCAGAGCCTAAAGTCTGAGATTCTGATTTGCAGAAGGCTACAGATGACAGTGGGAGCCCAAGATTCATTGGTGGAACTGTATAGGAAACAAGTCTCTGCTGAACTCCCTCAATCCACAATTGAGGGATAGGAGGAAAGTGGTTACTAAACAGAGTGCACCGGAGAGTTGATTACAGACAGTCAAAGGTATAAGCCTGACTTGAACAGTTAAAATTTGTCATAAGATTCCCCTCCGATGCATGGCTGGACCTGCTCTGGCTTCCAAAATTGTCGGTATTTGGGGATTGTATTGTTTTGTATGGTTTTTGATTGTACACATTAAGGGGTATCTCAGAAGAGTTATATCACTGGGAGTAACCCACTTGAAGTTTTGGTTTTGTTTTTTTTTCATTTTTTTGGTATATGAAAATCAGAACGTATGAACCCATAGACTAAGAGTTTTGGAGGGAGTGGGACACAGAGGTGGGGGTAGGGTGAAGGGGTGCTGATGTCAAGGGCTCCACATAGAAAAAAGCATGTTTGGAAACTGATTGTGGTAGCAAATGTGCAGTTCTGCTGGGCATAGCTGAAGGCTAGAATGATTGAATATATGTGTTAATCCCAATCAATAATTTTTTTAATTACCTCTTGAAACTTCTTCATATTAAGTCCCTTTGATCAGCCTGTATCTTGTCAGAAAAATCTATCAAACTTCTGTTGTATTTGTTTTTCGTTTGTTCATATCAGGGTGTATCTCAGAGGTGCTAAGGATGGAATTCTAGAAATAATGCCACTATAACCTTCTCGGCTGACCTTTCTGCCTTGAATATCAGTGGCCCTGAAGAGTCCCTTGAAAGCCACATGGTTTTTTGGAGGCACAGAGCACATCTCCACAGCCACCCGTTGATTGCAGAGCCATGTTTGACTCCGAGTAGCAATTCTTTTGACTCCACTTCGTAATATAAAAATGCATGGAAGAATGAGTCTGGCCCAGATATTAGTCAGATCAGGGATAGTTAGCTATAAATGTTCTGTTTTCCTAATTTATGGGGAAGTTCTCACACCTGGGAAAGAAAAATAAAAGGGTGTATGGCCCTGACCAACACAATAGTGGTCATATACGTGACGTTGCTCTCTGATAAACTACTCGTGTGGGTAGGAGACAAGTTCAGAACTTAGTCCAATCTCGCTTTGGAACTGGAACGCCTCCCTGGATCATGCCCGAAACAGAAACCATAGTGTTTTCAGTGAATTTACTTTCAAATAATTGCCTCTGCAGTTCTCAATGGAAATGCTCCCACACAAACCAAGGATATGGAGTTAGTGGCGTTGCTTATGTCAGATGATGTTACTTATAAGTAAAACACAAATAACTAATCGTGGCTAGTCCTTTAGTATATATGCAAAATAAGCTTTGCATTTACAAAGAGGCTTATGCGGAATACAAATTAAGAGAGAAGAAGATTTAGGGAGAAATCTAAAGAGGACTAAGGAAAGCAAAGTTCAAGTAAGCAACAGTAAAATACTTTAACCTGGTTTAAGTAACATAGACTGGTGATAAACCTGTGAGCATTGGACAAGGGAGGTAGGGACATGTTACAAATGACAAAATGGTTACTTTATTGGTAGCTCAAAAATCTCAGAGTTATGCTAATTCCCTTAACTTCTTGTTTTTCAAAACTTGGAACCTTAGACCTCACTTTCTCCAATCCAGAACTAAACAAACACCTTTGTTATTCTCTTTCCCGGATCTTTACAGCTTCGGTATCAGATAACACCTATTTTTGCCAGATGAGCTTAATGATGGAACACTGAGAGCCATCTAACCCACGACTCTTGGAAAATATAAAAGAATCTACTGAAAATACTTCAAATCGGAGTCCAGATCCGAGTCCCCATTTCAATGCGCTCATTGTACAGACAAGTAACATGTGGCACTGAAATATTGAGTCGGAACAAAGCTGGTTAGTGTCCAAGCTGAGGCCAGTACTCCTCATCCAGTAGATCACAGGTAAATTTCTCACTCAGATCTCAATGTCTTTGCATATAAACAGGGATGATAAGGATCATCCTGAAAAGTGGTGGACAACATTAATGGGTGATAAATTACTTCACATAATGATGGACTTGATGGATACATGGTGTTGTTTCTCCATGCCACCAAGTAGGTTCCGATGCAGCGACTGTCCGCACAACAGAAGGAAACACCACCCAGTCCTGCACTGTCCCTACCATTGCCATGTTTGAGCTCAAGGTTGCAGCCACTGTGCCAATCCATCTTCTTGCAAGTCCTCCTTTCTCCCCCTCTGCTTTACCAAGCAGACGTCCTTCTCCATGGACTGGTTTCCCCAGACAACTTATCCAAAGTACGTGAGATGAAGTCTCACGATCCTCGTCTGACTCTGTGTGGTACTTTTAGTATTCTTGGCCAACAGCATAATTCAAATTCATCCATTGGGTGGGGAGGGGGCTTCATTATGCAACACCCAACTTTCACATGCATATTAGGCGATTGAAAATACCATGACTTGAGTCCGGTGCACTTTAGCCCTCAATGTTATATCCTGTCTTTTCAACAGTTTAAAGAGATCTTGTGCAACGTGTCACTGGATCTCTTGCCTGCTGCTGCCATGAACATGGATGGGGGACTCAAGGAAGATGAAATCCTTGACAACTTCCAACTTTTCTCCATTCAGCATGATGCTGCCTATTGGTCTGGTTGTGAGGATTTGTTGTCCTCTTTCCATTGAATTATAATCCATGATGAGGCTGTAGTTCTTGACCTTCATCAGCAAGTGCTACACGTCCTTGTGTCAGCCACATAGCACAGGTTATTAGTAAGCCTTCCTCCAGTCCTAATGATGAATAATTCTTCATACAATCCATCCTCTCTAATTATTTGCTCAGTATACAGATTGAATAGTATAGTGAGAGAACATTATTCTATCACAGATAGCATTGTGCCAGAAAGATCTTAAAATGCTCTTTTAAATGATGAGTATGACACCGTTCTTCTTGAATATATCATTCCAAGCATAATAAACTATATGATTTTTTTCAAAATAGCCAATACCAGTTCATTCCTACTCACTAATGCCTAGAATACTGATCTTCTGTGTTCCAGTTCATTTGTAACAACTTCCAATTTTCCAATTGTTAATTGGCATTTGCAGCTTTTTCACCTCATTTTGAATCATGCCCCATCAGCAAATGAAGATCCCAAAGGCTTTACTCCCATGGGCTTTGCTCCACCCACGTCATTATAGTTGACTCTACTTTGGGAAGGCAGTGCTTCGTCAATCACGTTTGAAGTGGTGTCCGATGTGAGGGATTCATCTTCTGGCACGATTATCTGACAGTGTGCTTGTGCTATTCATTAGATTGTCAGTGTCTGATAATGTTTCAGTGCTATCTGTAAGGTTTTCAGCGGCTAATTCCTCAGAAGTGGACAGCCTCGTCCTTCTTTGCTGATGTCTGAACGCACGGCTGGCACCTGCTCCCTTTGGGTGATCCTGCTGGTATTTGGAATACTAGTGAGATAGCTTCCAGCACCACACAACACACAATACATGACAAGCGGTGGGGATGGATGCATAAACTATCCTGTGTTTGTTTACTCTCTTTTGCTACACACTACATTAGACTTTATCTAGTGCTATCACAAAATAATAAAGCAAACCCAAGGTCATTTTACAGTGTTAGGAAACTGAAAGAGATAATTTTCACATATTCCCCTTAAGATTTCAAATGAAATATGCCTCCCTATATTCCACCCATAGTTATGATATTAAATAGCTTAGAAACATGTTTGTACTTAAATACTGTTTTGAAAATACATCTTCGCTGGGCCTTCTCCTGCAATTATGATGGGCTTAGGAGGCTCATGGGAACTCTCAGTGTGACCTATGAGAAAAAGAGGAATTTGCTCTTCGGCAGATGAGGACTGTGTTTGAGGTTCTCCTAAAGGTGGAGCTTCCCTTCTGTAAATAGTTACCCCCTCACAATCTCCTCTAGGGCTGCTATGAGTCAGCAGCCACTCGGTGACAGTGAGGATTGTTGTCCTGTTTATCGTTCTGTCGGGGTCACAAAAGTGCATATTCGGTGACTCTGCATAGTCACATAGGCCCAGGAGAAACTTGAATGTTTCTATATAGTTAATTAAGGCAGAAATAATGTGATAAATATGTCTAATATCTATAGTTTGGGGACAAAGAAGAAGAAAAGAAAGGTGGGAAGGGCAAGCACAAGAGCAATGACACTTCCTAGAAACCTCATAAAATGCAGGAAGTCAAGATCCTATGGAGTTAGTACGTCAATTTCTCTCACACCTGAATGCACGGTTTCCAAAACCTGGGGTATCCCTTCGGCTTCCCTATAACTCCTTCCCACTACTGCCACACTGCTTTTAAATGCTAACAATATAAAGAACAATTAATAAACTTAAGAATAATTAATTAAAGGATGTGTGTCATTTAATTAATTTAAGCTCTTTTTTTCCCATGAAAAATCCTAAGTGTTACAAAGATTCTAAGCACAGAAAATCCTCCAGAGACAGTTAAAATAGCATATCCTCAGCCTAGTTGGGAACCAAAGAAGAAGGTTTTATAAGGTTATTTAAATTTTATGAGAGACATATTGGCTTCAAGTATGTCTAGTTTTCATCTAGAAAAAGGCTTAGCTTTCAAAAATGAAACTATGCAAATGATTAGTTAGTCATTTTCTGTAAATGCTTTAGGCTTTAGATGTTACTGTGGAAAGTAAAGTAAAATAAAACAACTTTAATACAGGTCCAGTCAGCTTGGTTTGTGGATAGCACATTACATCCTAAATTACATACTCCACCAAACCCTTCCTAATGAGCCATCCAACTCTCTGATGTATATAATATAGCTTTTTAAAAATGCATGAATGCATATTCCACCCACAGGTTTGGATGGCTCCTTTGGGTTATTTAAATTTCAAAGGAGTCCATCAGTCTCCCAGGTATACCATTCTGTGAAAACTTTAAAAACAAAAATAGTCAGAAATTAGGAGCTCAAAATACCTTGGAGGAAGGTGACATATCAGCCCAAAATACAGACCACTCAAAGGCGAGGTTGGCGAGGCTTCTGGCACCCTGAGATTCTTGGGCTCTGTCTGTTTGGGCCATAACCCTTCCAATAGCTGTAATCCCGTTCCTTTTACTCGGGCTATACAACTTCTGCTCGCTTACTTTGTGGCAGAATCCAGTAACCTCCTCTGACTCTCATTTGTGAAGAAGGTCTCACAGCCATTTTGGGGTACTGCTAGGGGTTTGCAGAGACTTAGCACACAGCTGTTCAGTCTTCTAAACACCAGGAAGGAGTCCCCACTGGCTGCTTGGAGCAAAGAATGTGGCTCTTGGGGTATCCCAACCTATGGAATTTGGTGAATCTGAAAAGGAAGAGCTGTGGGCAGAGAAGTGAGAACAAATCATACAAAGGGTTTACAAAGAGGTGGATCTAATCTTCCCTCTGGGAAAGCACAGCTTGGGGAAGCAGTCTGTGGCTTAACAAGCGAAAGGTATCAGCGGAAGATGAAAAGAGGGAACATTGGGAAAAGAAAAGAAGCTATGGGGAAAGAAAACAACATGGTTTGAGAGCCGTTATTGTGCCAGAGATTTTCTTTTCATCATAGACCTCTTAGTTGCTTGGCGTTAATGTAACAGATACCAGTTAAAACTCACTGCCATCAAATGGATGGTGACTGATAATGACCTGTTTCTGAGACTGTAACCCTTTCCAAACTGACTGCCATCGAGCCGATCCTGATTTGTAGCGATGCTTTAGGACAGGGTAGAGTTGCTATCTGTGAGCTTCTGAGACTGTAACTGTTCACGGGAGTGGAAAGCCCTGTCTTGCGCTTGTGGAGCCACTGGTGGTTTTGAAATTCTGAGCTTGTGGATTGCACCCCAACTCCTAACCACTAAGAGTTTAAAGTTCCCGCAGGATACTTTACAGAAGTAGAAAGCACTGTCTTTCTCTGGAGAAGTTGCTGATGGGTTCAAGTGTTCACCTAGCCCAATGAGTAGCCACAATGACTTCAGGGTGTCTAGAGATACCACGAGTGGGTTTAAATAACAAATATGTATGTTCTTACAGTCCTGGAGGCTAAAAGCACAAGCCACTGCCTTGCCTCATGGGTATGTATGTGTGTTTTTATCTCTGTGCTGCTCTTTATATCATGTAGATGTCTTAGTTTTAGGATCCATCCTACAGGGGGATGAACTGATTGATTGCATTACATGAGCTTGCATTGCAGAATGATGATGATATTACATTACTAGTAGCATTACCACTACCACTACCAGTTGCTATCAAGTTAATGCCTACCCCTTGGGACCCAATTCACGCCAGAGTAGAACTGTGCTCCATTCTGGAAGTTGATCACCAAGGCTTTCTTCTGAGGTGTCTCACAAGAGACACCTTTTGGGTTGCCTGCAACTTTGGGGTTAGCAGCTGAGCACACTAGATGTAAGGTAATTATAGTACATCATAGAAATAATATGTAGGTTTCCAACATATAGTGAGGGCAGGAGAAGAGTTCATTCTGGAATGATGGAAGTGCCCTCATTCAACAGAGAGGAAAACTCAAGTGGAGGGAGGTACACAACTATGAGCCCAGCCACCTGAAGGTGAGTCCGAATAAATTTCCAAGGTTAAGTGACTCCACAGTCTACAACCGGCAATTATAACCTTTGTTATGGGTAAATGTTGAGGAATAGAATCCTGCAGCTGTGAACATGGGCAAAGGAGAGTGTGTCCTAAACACTTATCAAAAACAGCTTGGTTGTCCACCTATAGAATGTTTCCTAAACTTTTTTTTGAACCTATTTTTTAGAGGATTTATTTTAAAAGACTGTTATAGAGGTTTTATTATGAGGAATAAAAGAGTTAATATATAGGAGTATATAAAGCATATTTGTCTAGTACATTGAAAGTAATATATCATTAGTAGCTAATTATTAAATTATTATGTGGCTGGCCTACTAATTCATCTTCCAACATCTACATAAATTTATGTTATGCTCTGTTGCTGTATGTAGCAGTCACTACAGTAGGACAACTGTAACTGCAGAGTGTGTCTAACTACCTGGAAATAGTGTTCTGCACTGGGGTCCTCATCCCAGCTGACTCATTCCACCCTCTAGATCAGGGATTCACAACTTGGGGGTTGAATGACCCTTTCACAGGGGTCACCTAAGATGATCAAAAAACATATTTCCAATGGTCTTAGGAACCGAGACACCACTCATCTATCCATCTCCAGGTGGGTCCACCCACATGCAGATATGCTCACATACAAGTACCCAGCATGATGACATCATCATGCCAACCCCATCACATATACTCTGTACAAATACAGGTGTATATGACAGGGTTGGCATCATTGTACTTATGCGGACCAGTCACACACATGTAGAGAGCAGTTATTGTGTAGAAAGCAGGCTGCTGTGTTGAAAGCAGCAGTAGTGCAGGTAAAATGATATTTCATGAATTATAATTACTGGATAAATGTAAAATCATGTACTGTAAAAACATCAGCTACTGGAAAAAATATATATCTGAGTCATGGGAACTTAATCTGGATGCTGATCAGTCTTTTATATTTAGCTGTGGTTCATGTGAATACTGCCCCCTTGTGATAGTAACAGGCATGTTAAAAAAAAAACACAATGGTAAATCATAGGAAACTTTAATGATCTGTATTGACTGAACTATGCCATGTATCATATTTTGTTTTATTAAAGCTATTGTTATATATTCTTTCATTAGTAAATCATCCCAGACAATGGATTGTGTAGAGAAGAACATTAAGAAAAGAAAATTTAGTGAGGATTATTTACAGTATGGTTTTACCTCAATAATTACAGCAGGAATTGAGAAACCTCAATGTGTTATTTGTTGTGAAGTTCTATCAGCCAAATCTACAAAACTGAGCAAATTAAAATGCCATTTTGATAGCAAGTATCCAACCTTGGTGGCAAGGATACCAACTATTTTAGAAGCAAAGCTGATGGACTCAAGAAAGCCAGACTTGACACTGGTGGCAAATACCACAAACAAACGTAGCAGCTGTTGAAGCTTCATATTTGGTGGCACTCAGAATCGCCAGAGCTATGAAACCTCACACTATTGCTGAGGATTTACTGTTGCCAGCGGCCACAGACATTGTTCAAGTTATAATCAGAGATGAATTTGTTATGAAATTGAGTGCAATTTCCTTATCTAACAACACTCTCAGTAGAAGAATAGATGACATGTCTGCTAATATTCTTGATCAGGTAATCCAGGAAATTAAATCTGCTCTACTTCCAATATTTAGAATCCAGTTTGATGACTCTACAGACATTGCAAACTGTTCACAGTGACTGGTTTATGTGAGGCATATTAATGATGTGACTTTAAAGATGAATTTCTTTATTGAAAACCTCTTACAAAAAGTTGTTGCAAATGACAACTACTGCATGTGATGTGTTTGACACAGTTGGTTCATTTCTGAAAGAGCATAAGCTCTCTTGGGAAAAGGTTTGTGGTGTCTGCACAGATGGTGCTCTAACTATGCTAGGATGTCGATTTGGATTTCAGCGTTTGGTACTGAATGAACCACCAAAATCATCAGAACTCGCTGTATGATTCATTGGCAAATATGAGCAATGAAGACGCTGCCACAAAAGTTACAAGAAGTAATGAAAAGCGTCATACGTCTGTCAATTTTGTAAAGTTGAGCACTTTAAAGAGTCGACTGTAATTTTGCTACTGTTACAAATCATAATGTTGGATGTGCTGAATAATGTTCTGCTATTTCACACTGAAGTAAGATGGCTGTCGAGAGGAAAAGTTTTAACTCTTGTTTTTGAGTTTCATGATGAACTCAAAACGTTTTTTAATCAGAAAGCAAGACCACAGTTCAAAGCACTTTTCAGTGATAAAAGTGAACTGCAGAAAATAGCTTACTTGGTTGCCATCTTTGCCATCTTGAATGAATTAAATTTATCACCAAGGACCAAATGAAACATACCTTGATTTTCTGAAAAGATCCGATCTTTCCAAATGAAACTTCAGCTTTGGCAAAAAAAAAAAAAAATGGATAAAATAGAATTAGCACATTGCCTACCTATCTGCTATCTTTGAGGAACAGGACATTGAACCAGACAAAAGGATTATGATGATAATTTCTGTGAAAGAACAGTTGCACATACTTGCAGATACATTTCATCTTACTGCCCAAATCTACCCCATTTGCACTTGCCAGAAGCCCATTCACAGTCAAAGTTGATGATGTTCCTGAGACAACACAAGAGGAGTTCATTGAACTTATTCACAGCGATGCAGCAAGAACTGATTTCTCTACAATGCCAGTTACAAAATTCTGGATCAAGTGTTTGCAGGCACATCCTGTTCTGTCTGAGACTGTGTTTGGCCTTCTTCTTCCATTTCCAACGACATGTCTTTGTGAAACAGGGTTTTCCAGCTTGTTGATTATCAAGTCTAAATACAGAAGTTGACTTGTGGAAGATAATCTTCATTGTGCTCTTGCAAAGACTGCCCCGAGAATGTCTGATCTGGTGAGAAAGAAGCTATCTCAACATTCACAGTGACGTTAGCTTTTAACGCATACTTTCATAAAATGTAGCAATGTAGTTTACTGTTGTTATATTAAAACTGTTACTGAAAATACAGGGAATCCAGGGCATATGAGCCCTACAGGACCAGTGGTGTGAGTGGCGAAACAGGGAGGGTAAAGGGAGAATGGGTAGGAAAGAGGGAACCGATTACAAGGAACTGTGTGTGACCTCCTCCCTGGGGGACAGACAACCGAAAAGTGGGTGAAGGGAGACGTCGGACAGGGCAAGATATGACAAAATACCAATTTATAAACTATCAAGGGCTCATGAGGGAGGGGGTAGCGGGGAGGGAGGGGGAAAATGAGGACCTAATGTCGGGGGTTTAAGTGGAGATAAAATGTTTTGAGAATGATGTACAAATGCGCTTTACACAATTGATGTGTGTATGGATTGCGATAACAGTTGTATGAGCCCCTAATAAAATGTTTAAAATAAATAAATGAATAAAATAAAATACCTCCCAATGAGAAAAAAAAAAAAAAAGACTGTTACCCATGCTACATCAAGACAAAATTTCATTTATTTGTAATTAGAAATAAATATTTCACAATATATAATTACATATTGTTTTGTGATTAATCACTATGCTTTAATTATATTTAATTATGTTCAATTTGTAACAACGAAAATATATCCTGCAAATCAGATATTTACATTATGATTTATAACAGTAGCAAAATTACAATTATGAAGTAGCAATGAAAATAATTTTATGGTTGGGGGTCACCATAACATGAGGCACTGTATTAAAGGGTCACGGCATTAGGAAGGTTGATAACCACTGCTCTAGACTATAAGGTCCCTTAGCATGCTCTTCCTTCCTGCCTTCAAAATTCATTTCAAGATTCTCAGACGGTCTTTGATATCCAAATGAAAAACTGCCTCAACAAGGGAGAATGTGCTCTTGTCATTGTCACTTACACCCTAGTTGGTTCCACTCTATGGCAACACTATGTATACAAAGTAGATTTGTTCCATAGCATTTTCAAGGGTAGGACCTTAGCTATTTGTACCACGGAGGAGAGGAACTTTAACCACAAATGCCTGGGGCTGCAGTTCTATGCCACTGATTCGTAGGGTAGAAATGACAGAGAGAAAAGGCGCCTGAGAAAGCACAAAGCTGAATTGTTGAAAGCTAATGCCACGTAGAAAGATGCAAAAAGGAAGGAGAGGCGGTGGCTTTATCTAATAGTTAAGTGACAGTCAACTGTCCCAGGGTCACTAAGTAAGTCTCTGACTTTCTTTGCTACCCCAAGTTCTTTCCTGAGAGGCGCTGGCTTAATTATTCCTTTTAATGTTTTTTATCTACACTCACTCTCAATATTAATTCCCAGTTCAGGAGTAAGTAGGTCTTGATGAAAAATCGAATGCCAGCTGAGTTGTTTCACGACAGATTGTTTGTTTTTTGGTTTTGCTTGTTTCTGTTTGTTTGTTTCCTTAGCTTAGTTTGAATTGAGTTTTGTTTGTTTTGTTTTTTTCTTTTCTTTTCAGACATGAAGTGGATTGAAGCACAGCTCAGCCTGTTCTTAACTATGAACTATTGAGTTCATTAAGCTTTCACCAACTGATTACTTTTATCCTTTTTGTTAGTACATTAGGGAAATGTATTAGTGGTAACTAATTAAATGTTGAATATATCTTATACTTCTTTGAATTATTGGAGTCCAGAACATAGATGATTAAGAAGAAATGGAAAGCATTTCTTTTGAATTTACCCTTGAAAATGACTAGGAAATATTATGAATAAAACTCAAAAAGGAGAACATGCAGCCTTTTGATAAAATCTATTGTTTTTCCTGATGTCTGTTGCTTGGGACCATTTTGTAAGAAAATTTATAGCTAAGATTTACTAAATGATTATCATGTGTAGACACATCATAAAAGCTTCTGAATACCATCTGAATTAACTCTCAAAGATCTGTGAAGTATGTAATCCCATAAAAAATAAGAAAATGAAAACTTAAAAGTCAGGCAAATTACCTAAAACAAAAAAGCTAGTAGGTACCAGAGAGCAGACTTAGTGCACGTGGTCTGACTACGAAGACAATAAAAGATTGCTGCTCGGGCTCTCTTCCCTCTTCCTCTTGGGTCTCTAGCTCTGGGGATCCAAGTGCCCTGCCACGGGAACACTCAGGTCATGTATGCCACATGCATTTAATTTTTAAAATGTAGACTTAATCATGTTCCAAGTACATGTATGGAGTTGGAATTTACCTAAAAACCCACTTGCAATTTTGAAATATACGATATTTTTGAATAATTCCTTGCTATATTGGTCATTTATTGCTGCCTAACAAATCACCCCAGTCATTTATTATCTCACACAGATTCTGAGGGTCAGGAACCCATGAAAGACACGCTGAGTGGTTCCTTCTCAGGGTCTCACACAAGGTTGAAATAAAGCCGTTGGTTGGGCTGTAAAACACCTCCAGGCTTGGCTGTAGCTCGAGGATCCACCTGTAAGCTCACTTGCACAAGTGTTACGAGGCCTCTTCCTCACTGACTAGTGACCAGAGGCTTCACTCCCTACCACATGGGCCTCTTCATAAGTAGCCTGAATGTCCTCATGACGTGGCAGGTGAATGCTCACAGAGCAAGAAAGCCAAGAGAGAGAGAGAGCCAAAGGTACAATCTTCTATAATCTAATCACAGAAATGACACACCACTTCTGTCGTATTCCATTAGACACAGAAAGCAATTCTGGTATACAGTAGGTGTAGATGACATAACTACAGGGAAGCAGGAAAACCGGGCCATGCCCGGGGGGCTGGTTCCCACATCTTTGTTAGACCCATCAAAAGTAGTAGGCAAACAGAAACATAAATAAACTAACATCTAGCAAGTTGCAAACTCTTCACAGAACACAAGTTTCTCAAGGCTACCTTCAGCTCTGGCAGAAGGGCAGAAGAGAAGGGCTTCGCTGTCAATAGAGACCTAATCTGCAAGAAATATTAAAAGAAGTGGTCCATGCTGAGGGCAATATAAGTTTGAATTTTTATCAATAAATAGGAATAAGAAAACCATATATCCTAAAAGTGTAGGTAAACATATATTTCATCATTTCAACTATGTAAAAAATAAAAATATATTGTACAGTTTATAGCATACAAATAAAATAAATGACAAGAAGCACATAAAGGGCAGAAGGGAAGTGAATGGAAGGGCATTGTTACACATTATTGCAGGATGTGTGAAGGAGTAGAGTATCATGTGCATGTAGACTGTGAGTATTTAAAGATGGTGATTACAATCTAGCCCAACTATTTCTTAAGTTATGTAAAATAAGTCAAGGCATGAGATAAAAAGAAATACTCAATTTAACCAAAGGAAGGCAAGAAAAGTAAAACAAAGGAAAAACAAACAGATGCGAACATATAGAAGGTAAATATCAAGATGGTACACATCAATCAAACTGAACTATTAATTATATTAAATTTTTAAAGATTAAAAAATGATTCAATTTAAGGAACAGAGTATCAGACAGGATAAAATAGCAGTTCCAAATTATGTGATCACACATCCACTCCTGGATCATCAATACGGTTAGTTTCAGATTGTTATGTAAATATGTTGTTTGTTGTTAAGAACCTTCCAGTCAGTTCCAACTCTTAGCTACCTTACATACACCAGAACAAAACACCAGGAAACCCTCCTGTGCCATCCTCACAACTCTTCCTGTGTTTAAACTGATTGCAGCCACGCTGTCAATTCATCTTCTCAAGGATTTCCTCTTTGGGGCTGCTCTTCTTCCTTACCAAGAATGATGTTCTTTTCAGGGACAGGTCCCACCTGAAAACATGAAGCTTGCAATCCTTGATCTTCATCACAAAAACGTCAAGTCTTCCTCACTTTCAGCAAGCAAGGTTGTATCATTTGCATATTATAGGTTGGCAATCAATCTTCCTCCAATCCAGATGCTGAATTCTTCTTGTATAAGACAGCTTCTCTGATTATTTGCTCATCATACAGTTTCAATAAGTATGGTGCGAAGATACCATCCTGATGCACACCATTCCTGATTTGAACTCATGCAGTGTTTAATTGCATTCACACAAATGCCTCTTGATATGCACAGGTTGCACATGAGCACAATTAAGTGTTCTGCAATTGCCAGTTTTCTCAAGGCTGCCCATAGTGTGCTGTGATTCACACAGTACCATACGTTTGGATAATCAATAAAACACAAGTAAAAATCTTGCTAGTATTCTCTACTTTCAGCCAAGATCCATCTGATGTCAGTTATAATATGCCTTGTTCCACATCATCTTCTAAATCTGGCCTGAATTTCTAACAGCTCCCTGCCATATACTGTTGCAACTATTCTTGGATGATCATCATCAAATTATTTTTAATTGCATGTGATATTAATGATATTGTTTGATAATTCGCACTTGTATATTTAATAATTAATCTTTCTTTGAAATGATACAAATACAGGATTCTTGCAGTCACTTGACCACATAGTTTTACTCCAAATTTCTTGGCATACGCAAATGAGTACTTACTGTGTTTTCTCAGCTTTTTGAACCATTTCAATTGCTATTGCAGCTTGTTGAAACATTTTGACTGGTATTCCATCAATCCCTGGATCCTGGTTTGTGGCTAAGGCCTTCAGGGCAGCTTGGACTTCTTCCTTCTGTACCATTGGTTTCTGATCATCTGCTACCTCTTAAAATGGTTGAATTCCAACTAGTTCTTTTAGGTACAGTGACTATCAAGTCTTTCCATCTTCTTTGGATGCTTCCTGCATTATTCATTATTTTGCTCATAGAATCTTTAGTTACTTTAATTTGAGGCTTGAATTTTTTTTAATTCTTACAGTTTATGATAGGCATCTTTCCTTCTTTACTTTTCTAACTCTAGGTCTTTGCACATTTCATTATAATACTTTGTCTTATCAAGCTGCCCTTTGACATTTTTGTTCAGCTCTTTAATTTCATCATTTCTGACATTTGTCTCTGCTAATCTATGATTAAGAGTAAGTTTCAGAGTATCTTCTAGTATTGATTATGATCTTTTCTTTCATTCTTGTTTTTTTAATGACCTCTTACTTTCTTCATGCATGGTGCCCTTGATATCAACCCACAGCTCATTGGCCCTCTTTCACAGTGTTTCATGTGTCAAATCTGTTCTTTAGATATTATTGAAATTCAGGTGGGTTATACTCAAGGTTGTATTTTAGCTCTTGTGGATTTGTTTCAATTTTCTTGAGCTTCAACCTGAACTTACATATGAGCAATTGGTGGTCTGTTCCATATCCAACCTCTGGCATCTCTGATCACAAATGCAGTTTGATTTCTGCGTTCCTTCTGGATAAGGCCATCGAGATCATCACATTTTATATTCGTCAAAAAGGGTGTTTGTAAAGAAGTCCTTGGTCTTGCAAAATCCTATCACGTGATCTATCACTTCATTTCTATCATCAAGGCCATATTTCCTACCCAACATTCCTTCCTCTTTGTTTCCAACTTTTGCATTCCAATGGCCAATAATTATTAATGCATCTTGATTGCAAGTTTGAACAATTTCAGACTAAAGATGTTAGTAAAATACTTCAATCTCTGCATCACTAGGTTTTATGGTTGGGGCATAAATTTGAGGAATAGTTGTATTGACTAGACTGACTTGGATGCAAATTATATATTATCCTATCACAGACAGCATTGTACTTCAAGACAAATCTTGAAACATCTTTTTGATGATGAATGTAACACCGTTCCTCTTGAAATTATCATTCCTAAGATATTAAGCCATAAGACTGATTCAAAATGTCCAATGCCAATAAATTTCAATTCACTAACACTTAGGATATTGGTCTTTATGCATTCCATTTTATTTTATACAACTCCCAACTATTCCACATTCAAAGATCCAATTATGAAGAGCTGTTTCTCACTATTCTCATTTTGAATTATACTCCATCAGCAAATGAAGATCCTTAAGGTTTTACTCATCAAGGCTTTACTATAGCCCTGTCATATGGTCAACTCTACTTTGATAAAGCAACCCTTCCACATCATATTTTGAGTGTCTTTTTATCTGAAGGGCTCATCTTCTAGCACTATATATCAGTGGTAGTTATATAATCATTTGTCAATTTGAGAGGATTAAGAGTGAAGGGGGTGGAGTCTAGCCTGTCAATCAGGTCATAGCCAATGGGGCCTCTGTATGGGCTTGGCCTTCCCCTGAGGATTCTGGGAGCTCCAGTATTTCCCCTTGGAAGTGGGAGACACATTCTCTCTCTCTCTGCTCACTCCCTGGGAGACATTGCAGCTGACAAGACACATGGAACTATGCTAGTGCCCTGAGCTGGAGAAGCCACATGGAGACCCCCTGCCAGCACTGAGATGCTTACATTGCCACTGGATCCACAAGACTTTTCATCCATTGTCGTGATTATCCTGCATTCAGCATCACTGCATGTGTTTCAGGAGTCGGAAGAGGAATTTATAGATTGGTATTTAACATATGGGCTACTATCAGGCTTATGGACTTGATCTGGACTGAGCTGGGATGTTTTCTCAAATTTCAATTGCTCTTGTATATAAAGTTATTTCCTATACACATATGAGTGTCTCCATAGATTTGTTTCTCTTGTCTACTCAGACTAACACAATATCTGATAAAGTTCTACTCATGATGGGCAGTTCAAAACCACCAGCAGCTCTTCAGGACAAAGTCTGGGCTTTCTACTCCTGTAGACAATTACAATCTCAGAAACCTACATGTGGTAGCTATGCGTCAGCATTGGCTTGATATCAGTACATTTGGGGTGGGGTGGGGATTATATTCATAAAGCTTGCATAAATAGTAGCAAAAGTGAACATCTTTCAACAGAGCTTCCAAACTGAAAACAAACAAATAAGAAAGAATAGACTGTCTACTTCAAAGAAAGTAGTTAATGAAAACCTTGTGGATAATTGTGGAACATTGTCAGGTGCAAAACTTGGCGTTATGCAAAAATGGATGATGACCACATCAGATCATAAAATGGAGGCTAACTGCATCATTATAACTACCAAATCACTAACAATCGTAGCCCATCCAAGATGATACATCACCTTAAATAGCATGCCTCGGGTTACTATTTTGTGGCAACTCCATGTTCATTCGTGCTAGGGGTGCCTGGCTAATATATAATAGTCTTCATGTAGATTTTTTTACTATTATTGTAAATGTGAAATATCAGATAAAAATATAGTTGATAATTGTGAAGTAGGTATAATGCAACTCAATGTCAAGAAAGCAAACGAAATCTTCACAAATGGACCAATAGTTAAAAATCATTATAAATGGAGAAAATATTGAAATTGTCATGGATTTCATCTTGCTTGGATCCAACATCAATGTTCATAGAAGCAGCACTCAATAAATCAAACAATGTATTTCATTGGAAATAACTACTGCATTTTAAAAGTGTTCAATAAAGAGACTGGAACTTTGAAAACTAATGTGTGCCTGACCCAGGCCATGGTAGGTTCAATCACCTCATATACAGATGAAGGCTGTACACTTAATAAGGAAAATTGGAGGAGAATTGATGCGTTTGAATTATAGTCCTGGAAAAGAATATCAAAAGTACCATGTACTACCAAATGAACCCAAAAAACTGTCTTGGAAGAAATATAGTCGTAGACGTGAGGATGGTGAGGCTTCCTTTCATAGACTTTATCGGAAGAGACCAGTCCCTTGAAAAAGATATCATGTTTGGTTAAGCAGAGGCACTACGAAAAAGAGAGAACTCTCAACAAGATGGACTGACACAGTGCTGCACCAATGGGCTCAAACATGACAACAATTATGAGGATGACAGGAGACCCGTGCTTTCTACTGTTGTACATATAGTCTATTAGTCAGAACCCACTCAATGGGTGTGATCATATCTAACAGTCTTTAATTAGGTCAGTGCTTCTCTTTATACTGTTGCACATATAGTCTATCAGTCAGAACCCACTCGATGGGTGTAATCATCTCTAACAGTCTTTAATTAGGGAAGAGTTTCTCAACCTTCCTAGTGCCACAACCCTTTAATACGGTTCCTCATGTTGTGGTGACCACCGGGAACCATAAAATTATTTTCATTGCTACTTCATAACTATAATTTTGCTACTGTTATGAATTAGGAAATCCCTGTGGAAGGGTTGTTCGACCCCCAAAAGGGTAGTGACCCACAGGTTGAGGCTGAATTAGGGTAAGAAAATAAACTGAAATGTCGAGTTGATTCTGATTCATTGTGACTCTATATTAGTGTAAGAAATGGGGGAGGGGTGGGGGGATTCCCTCTCCTTACTCTTAGTCTGGTTCCTCTGTTTTGAACCCTTCCTTACTCTATGGGTAGTCTGAGAGACAGCAGTCATGACCCTTGAAGTGCTCTAGAGGAAGGCTCTAGAATATCTGCACTTTCTGTAACAGAGAAGTGTGATGAAACTAGAGCAGTACCATACTTTTTGAAAAACTGAGATAGAATGTTACACTCTGCTGTTGCTGGTGTTTGTTCCACCACACAATTAGGTGGCTGCCTATGGGGAGCCTGAGAACCCTGGATTTGCATGAGGAGAAGCAACATCAGTTAATGGAAAGAAACGCAAGACAGCCATCTAATGGATCCTGTGGGTTATAGCTCTACTGCCCTGGAAACGTCTGAAGTAGATAACACTAAAGGAGGTTCTGTCCTGACTTCAGTGGTTTGAGTTTGTACAAAGGTGATAACCGTGCAGACTTGCAGTGCAAGATCTAAAAATAGCAAGTGTATGAGCTCTGTCATTGGATGTGGTTATTTGTGTGTGGCAGGTTGAATTCTCCAGAGAAACAAAATCTGTGATGTGTAAATATCTATGTAAAGCAAGAAGTTCACATCAAGAAAGTGCCTCACACAGATGAAGCAGCAGGTAAATGCAGGCCGGTTTAAGGCCATGGTTCAGATGCTCAGCTGGCGTCTTTTCCTGACTCTGATAGCTACTGGGGCTAAGGAATTCAGAAGCAGGAAGGCCACGGAATGATGCAAGTAGATGCAGGCGAGTCCAGTGCCAGCAAGTCCAGCTTTTGGCCACAGAGTGGCTTGAATTCAGGTTGGCAGGCAATGTGACAGGTTGCTGATTTCTCCGAGCTGGCAACAGGGTGGGCCACTGCCTCAAGACCAAAGAACCAGCAGAAGCAGCGTGCTGGCAATCTGAGGAAAGGGTTGGATGATAACCTACTCTTCCCACACTGCTTGGCTGCTCACAGTAGATGCCTTCATGGAATGGTTGTTAGGTCACAGCATGGGAGAGGCCTCAACTATCAAATTACCGAGAATCCTGTACCAGCAATGTTGACACAGATCTCCCTGTCAGATAAATACCCTTCCATGTTCTGAGGGTCAGTATTACCTGCTTGAGCATACTCCAGCATAAACACAAAAAGGAGATGAAACATAATTTGTCCAGAAGAAGGAATTACTCCACAAACAAAGGCCAGTTTTCACCAAGCTACTGCTAATGGAGACAGGGACTAAAGACAGGGGCGTGATTTCTACCACATATGCTTATCTTTGTTGTTGCTAGTGTTGTTCGCTGAACTAAAGTGAACCACGACTCTTAGCAATGACATGTACAACAAAACAAAACCCTACTTGATCCTGCACCATTCCCATGAGTGGTTCAAGAACCATTGTAGTTTGGAGGATTTTTATTGACTGATTTTCCGAAGTCAATCCAGGGGTACTCAAACTATGGCCTGCGGGCCACATGTGGTCCACCAAGGACATTTATCCTCACTCACAGGGAGTTTTTGCCTCTGCTGCCTGTCCTGCTTAGCAAACCACATGTCCTGGGTCTGCAGTGCGCATGTGTGGAATGTGCACTGCTCTGACTCCCCTTCTTCTCTCGTCTCTGGACTCCTCCTCTCAATCTCGGTGTGATCAGAGGAGTCACGAGCTTGCCTGTGCAGTCTGCTGCTGCCTGAGGACCGAGGTAAGAAAAAGTTATGATTTTTTTTTTTAAGTTAAGAGGTCTATTTTTTTTTTTTTTGCAGTTAGTAGGGCCTTTTTTGCGGCTAAGGGTGGGGGGCCTTTTTTTTCTGAAGTTAGGAGGTCTTTTTTTTAAGTTAGTTGGTTGGGGGTGGTTTCTAGGGGGGTGTTGCATCACATTGATAACGTAAATGGTAATCGCCCAGTGCTAATGCAAAGTGTCAGTGCTCAGAGGTGATGCAAATGGTCAGTGCTCAGTGGTAATGATAATTGTAAGTGCTCAGTGTTAATGCAGATGGTCAGCACTCAGTATTAATGCAAATGGTCAGCGGTCAGTGTTAATGCAAACAGTCAGTGCTCATTGTTATCTCAAGGGGGCCCCAAACTGGTAATCTGCCTAAGGCCCCATGGGTAATCCGGCTCTGCAGACAGCCGAGGAGTAGGAAACCCAATTTAGTGACAGAAAGTGCATTTATATTCTGATTGCTATTCAGTTGTGTATTATGTTGTATGTTGTGTGCTGTGTAAGCCCCGGTTCACACTGTTGCGATCTCTGAGCAGTGCGAGTTCAGCCACATGCTTGTGTGGCTGAACTCGCATTAGATTCAGAAGAAAAAGGCAGACGTGCCTTCTTTATTCCTGCGGTGGAATCTGGTTGCAGGGGTCTTCTCACCTACACCATCAGATTCCTGTGCGAGTTCCCAGATCGCAGTGTGGTTCGCACAGGGTAGTGTGAACTGGAAAGGCTGTGGAGGAAGCTGCTCTGTAATCGTGCCGGTTCCTGCACTGCACCAGTGTGAGCCTGAGGTAAAAGCGGAGTTCCACCAATATGAGTACTGGTGAGGCTGAAATAATGTGGACTGGCAAGGCTGCATTGATGGATACTGATCAGACTGCATTGATGGGCATTGATCAGACTACATGAATGGGCAGTGCAGTCTATATGTCTCTTTGTGGGCAAAGTTATTGCTGGTATATTGTTTTTGTAGCTATATATATATATATATATTGGTATTTTACTAATAGCAATTTGGAATCCCTAGGAAACAATGATGTCAAGAAAGAGAAAAGTTGACTCGGAGTGTAGGATATTCAAAGAACAGTGGACTTATGATTACTTTTTCATTCAGTACAAGGAAAGAGCTGTGTGTTTGATAAGCCAGAATATAGTGTCTGTGTTCAAAGACTACAATTTGCATTGACACTATCAAACTCAGTATAAAGATAAATATGATTGTTTGGTCAGAGAAGTGAGAAAAGATAAAATATTAAAACTGAAAAATACATTGACAACTCAGCAAAAATACTTTTGTGAAGCAGGAGCAGCTAAATATTTCATCACTGCGAGCAAGTTTTCAAGTTGCCAAGCTAATAGCGTGCACTGGCAGACCATTCATGGAGGGAGAATTTGTTAAAGAATGCCTTCTTTCTGTTTCCAAAGAGATGTGTCAGGAGAAGGCCGATTTATTTAGTACAGTGAGTCTTTCAGGACCTACAATTACACGAAGGATTGATGAATTGGGAGACAATTTGCATCAGTATTTGCAAAACTCCTCAAAAATATCTCTCCTATTTTTCCTTGGCACTCAACGAAAGTAATGATGTCTGTGATTCTGCACAACTTCTAATTTTTATTCGTGGGACGAATGACTATTTCGAAGTCACAGAAGAGCTTGCTGCACTGCAAAGCATCAAAGGAACAACTATAGGAGAGGATATCTCTGAAAAGGTTTGCCAAACTGTGAATGGTTTGGAGCTGGACTGGGCTAAACTAGCCAGTGTGACAACTGATGGTGCTCCTAGCATGGTGGGGTCTAAGAAAGGAGTAATTGCTCACATTAACCAAGAGATGGACAAACATAACCATTCTCATCCAATAGCCATACACTGCCTCATCCACCAGCAAGTGCTGTTTAGTAAATCACTGAAGTGTGACTCTGTTATGAAAATTGTGGTATCTTGTGCTACCTTCATTAGAACTAATGCACTAAGCCACAGACAATTTCAGGAATTTCGTTCTGAGCTAAATGTTGCCTATGAAGATGTTCTCTACCACACAGAAGTCCATTCGCTGAGTCGAGGGAGAGTTTTGAAACATTTCTATGACTTACTTCCACAGATTACAGCTTTGCTGCTTTCAAAAAGCAAAGCAGTACCAGAGCTCAATGATGCAGAATGGAAACGGCACCTTGCCTTTCTGACAGATGGAACAGAGCTACTCAACAGCTTCAATGTGCAACTCAAGGAAAGGGTAAGCTCATCTGTGATATGCAATCACATGTGAAAGCATGTGAAGTAAAATTAGGCCTCCTCATCAAACAAGTGAAGGAGGAAAATTTCTGCCATCTCCCCACAACTCAGATTCTGTTAGCAGAAAAACCACTGGTTGCATTCTCAAACAAAACATGTGTGGATTCACTGGAAAAGTTGCAAAAGGAGTTCCAAGTTACATTTAAAGAGCTTCATCTCCATGAACAGGACATACAGCTTTTCTATAACCCATTTCTATTGCCATGGAACATGTGGATACAATTTACCAAATGGAACTGGCTGAACTGCAGAATTGTGACGCTCTGAAAGTCGCATTCAAGTCAAGCAGCCTTCCTAATTTCTGCGCATCTCTCCCCTCTGCGACCTAGCCTCATCTCAGGAACCATGCAGTCAAAATGGCAACCATCTCATTAACAAAAAGCAGGCCCGTAGTTCCCATTGAGATACTGGTAAGTTGGTTGATTTAACTTTACGTGTTCTTCATTTTAAATATTGTATTTGTTCCCATTTTGTTTTTTTACTTCAAAATAAGATATGTGCAGTGTGCACAGGAATTTGTTCATAGTTTTTTTTTAAACGATAGTCCAGCCGTCCAACGGTCTGAGGGACAGTGAACTGGCCCCCTGTTTAAAAAGTTTGAGGACCCCTGAGTAAATCACTGGGACTTTACTTTCTAGTCCAACAGAGTGGGAAGCCCTACCCAAACCTGTTCAGCATCATGGAAACAGAAAACCCTCCACTGACAGTGAGAGTGGTGGCTGTACATGAGGTGAATGGGCTGGAAATCAAACGTAGGTCTCCTACACTGAAGATCAGAGTTTAACCACTGACTCACTAATGTCTCCCTTATTACTATTTAAAACAGAAAACTTACTGTCAAGTTGATTTCAAATCATGGTAACCCCATGTGTTTTTCAGTACAGGTGTATTCCATAAGGTTTTCGTGGCTGTTCTTTTGGAAGCAGAGCACCACACCTTTTTTCCGAGGTGCCTCTGGATAGGTTTGAATGACTGAACTTTCAAGTAATAGCTCAGTGATTAACTAAGCTCTCCAGAAACTCCGCTGCTTACAGGTTGCTGTGGCTGGCTGCTGCCCTGACTCGTTGTTACCCCACGTAATAGAGTAGAACTGCCCTGTGGAGTTTTCTTGGTGATGATGTTTACAAAAGGAAATTGCTAGGTCTTTCTCCTATGAAGCCACTGGGTGGGTTCAACGTGTCAATCTTTCCATTTAGTAGACAAGCAGCTTAATCATTTGTACTATCATGCTTCTTTCCACTTACATAAACCCATCAGAAACAAACTCGTCTCTGTGTTTCACTGCAGCACGGTAAAGAAATGTCTCTGATCCAATCTAAATTAAGTCTGACAGTGGACAGGATGGACCTTTAAATGCAAGTTTCTTTTCCACACATTGATGAACTGACCTAGGCAAGTTAGGGAAGCTTTCCCAAATCCGCTTGACTTTCAACCTTTATGTATTATGCCAGTCAACTGGAGAAACAATCCAATCCCATTCACTCTTCCAACAGAGACTGCTCACCTGCTATGTGTCAGGAACCCTTCTAAGCCCTAGGGATAAAGCTATGAATGTAAAAAGCATGGTCCCTACCCTATCAGGGCTTGTCAGAAAATAAACAAGGTAGGCATGGACTAAGCCCTCCTAAGTGTTATGGGAGTTCAAAAGAATTACATAGTAGCTTTCTGAGTGAATTCCCCATTTTCCTGAACCACAGGGAGATTCTCACTTTATCCTAAGGGCAGGGAGGGTCACTGAAGGAACTGCTCTGGCTGAGTGGTTTTCCTGAAAGGTGATTCCTTTGAGACCTGTAACCTTCTCTGTGGGGTGTCTAGCTAGAAAGCATTCTAATACACTTAAATTTTTTTCAATGTCATAAACGGGAGAAGTGAAGTGTAAGTTAACTCTAGCTCCAACCACAGAAGTTAAAAATAGATTTCAAAGATGTTAGGGCTAAAATAGCCAGTAAAAAAACCATTTGGGTAAAGTAGAAAGTGGTCCTGGAGACTACAAATATGCTCTTTATTCACTGAATTACCTTGACTTTTCCAAGACAGAGAAAGAAAATATTTATATTATGAAAATGCCCCTCTATCAGACCACTTTATTGGCTGAGTTTTACCAAAAAGTCTTTGACAGTCACCAGAAGAAAGGAAGAATGGGTTCTCCTCACCATGCAGACTTGGAAACCAGCTGCTAGTGTGTGGCTTTTGAATGCTGTCTGGTTGGTTCCACCTCATAGCAACCTGATATACAACAGAGCAAATCAACAGCTGGCCCGAGGCCGTCCTCACCGTTGCTCTTATGTGCCGGTCCATCTTGTTGACAGTCTTCCTCTTGCTTGTTGCTTCTAGACATGATGTATTTTTCCAGGGACTGGTCTCTCCTGATAATATGCCCCAGGTATGTGAGAAGAAGAATCACCATCCTAGCTTCTAAGAACTAATCTGGTTGTATTTCTTCCAAGATGGATTTGTTTGTTCTTTTGTCAGTCCGTGATACTTTCAATATTTTTCATCAGAAAAGTAATGTTAATGCATTGATTCTTCTTCAATCTTCCTTACTCAATGTCCAATAGGCACATGTACACGAAGTAATGTAAAATGCCATGCCGTGTGTCAGGTGCCCCTCAGTGCTTAAGGTAACATCCTTGCTTTTCAACACTTTTAAAGAAGCCTGTGTAGACTATTTATCTGATGCAATGCACCATCATTTGATCTCTTGACTGACTGCTGGTTTCCATAAGAATTCACTGTGGATAAAAGCAGGCCGAAATCCTTGACAATTTCAATCTTTTCTCTGTTTATCATGCTGCTAGCGATTGATCCAATAGTGGAGATTTGGGTTTTCTTTACATGATTTGTACACCATACTGAAGCCTGAAATCCTGGATCATCAGCAGCACGTGCTTCAAAGTCCACAGTGCAGTGTTCACAACATGGTGTAAAAGCACCATCTCCTAGCTCTTCATTAGCCAAATTACAGCACAAGCTTAATGTTTGCAGCTAAACTAACTGTCACTTCTAAATAATTATGGGGGCTCTAGGAGTGAAAACCAAAATGTTTCAAAATGTATTTTCCACAGGAAACATAAGTAGAAAATGTTTTCTAATTTCAATAAGTTATTTCAAAAGGATTTCCTATGAAATGCATGCAATCCCAGGGTTATGAACATCTGACTTATATACAATCCATAATTACAAGACAACTTGTATAAAGCCTATTATATTAAAATTGTGAGGTATATGTAAATGGTGTATACTTTGTGACATGCATTATGTCATTATTATAATTTTATAAGTATTCCAAACATGTTTTCATGTTTCTGGAAGTGTTTCTTTAGTGTTATCTATGCTTAGAATTTTACACTATACCGTATGCTACCTCAAGCTTTAATGAGCTGAGGTTTGATCCTAATTGTTCCTAATTTGGTTGGGTTTTTACACAGATTTCACTTAAAAGGTATATTTAATAATAAAACTCCTTTATAATCCAAGGACTGTCTGCAGACTAAAGTGAGGACCCCCCCAAGGAAGTTAGCAACAATGTTGTTTCTTTTGTGAATTTGATTGTTTTTCCCACCTAGAATATTATATTCTATCATTAGTCATATTTGGTCTTCCGATAGCAAAGTATTTTGTTTATTAACAAGCACACAGTTTAGGTGTGTTCCATTTTACCCCTCAAATGTGAAGAAGATTGTACTTGTCAAGGTCTGAGAGGGATTTGGAATGATAAATGTGTGCAACCAAAGGGGTGGGAAGTTCACGTAAGATCCTCAGGGGGGCGTAGGGGCTTAGTGTCCTGATGTTAAAAGCAATGGAATTGATTCTGGTAGCTTTAGTTTCTTCTATGTGGGAACTTATCAAGAAGGGGCATTTGGGAAAAGGAATCTGCTAATTTATTCCAGGAGTAACACACAGTAGTTTTGCCCTGCAGCTAAAACTCAGCATTCAACTCAGAAACACAAGCCCTTCCGGAGGAGCCATCACGCCACCAAGATGGAGTCCACTGTCCTCAAGCACTGCTGCTGCCTTGGGCCAGGGGCAGCTTCTGCACCCAACTCAGGACAAGTTAGGGGCTCCTTCTTCCCCAGAGCTCCCTCTTCCCCACTCAGCTCCCTGTGTGTCGGCAGTATAGGAGAAACACTCAAGACGATTCATTGTGTCTCCACAGACTGACCCCAAATAAACTGCTATACCCCCTCACTTCTGCTTAAAGATTGCATGGCAGCCTCACTTCTTGGCTTACGTGCAGACTTTTTCCCTGATGTCAAAGATGCTGAATATAAGCCTGCACATAGTCATTGTCTGTAACCCCCTCCTCCCGCCTTCTTTCAGCAAACATGAAGGAGCCCTTGTATGATGGGGGCACTTGATCTGAGAGTGATGTTTTCAATCTGGAGATGTAAGACATGAGGACAAACAAATTCTCAGGGTGGAATTGACCAGGAGTTGATCTGTTCTCAACCCTGTGAAATAGTGCAAGCACTTTAGGACTAGGTGTCAAGTCCTCACAAAGGTCTCAGAGTCTTTAAAGGTTCTTCATCTGACTCGGTTACTAAATTAAGAGGAGAGGTGGACATATAATTTAGACTATGGGGTGAAAAAATGAAGATTTTTTTTAATAGATAGCAAAGTTTATTAATAATTACTAGGGTTAGGATAGAGAAAGTGGCGGGTGGAGGGTAGGGGTGATGGAAAAACTACATGGATCATGGAATGTGGTACGCTTGCAAACCGATTCTTGTAATTGCTCTCAGTAAGGCTAACACCTGAAATAATAAACAGGCAAACGTTGTGTGATAGATGTACAAGGGGTCTTCAAAAAGTTTGTGGGAGACTTCCATTATTTTCAAGTTTATTTGTCGTCATCACTGGGGCTAGTTCTTGCTGATTTTTGGTTGCTGGCCTGCTCTTCCACCTGCATGACCAGGACCAGGGCCTTCCTGAAAGCTTGCAGGAATGAGAGGTAATTCTTTCCCAATTTTCTCCAGGTTGTAGTCCGGCTGTTGGGTCATCTCGGGAGCGTTTGCTCAGGAGGAGGCCCTAACGTTTTGGGCACCAGCTGCTGCCACTCGCTTCCTGAATAGTATTCACTCCTTCGTGGTGAGAGAAGCAACAGACCTGAGACTCACCTTTGAGCTGAAGACATTCAAGGAGTCTCGGGGAGGACGCCCCGCTGGGCGTGCGGACCACACAGTGCTCAGGCTGCAGGCAGCGCTTCTCTGGCTCCACGCGCAGCGCAAAGTAAGTAGGAACAGCGCTATGACCCTCACTTCAGGCGAGGACACCGCCGCTCAGCGTGACCCGGAATGGGAGGAGCACAGTCATGGGTGTGATCTGGAAACACGTAAGTGAAAAATCATATAGATTGCAGTCCTCTCATAGAGTAATCCTCCACTGAATGGTTTCTGCCGAGGAACAAACGTAGTAGGCAAGCTGGCCCTCCGTTTTGGAGTGTGGATTAGCCTCACCTCCCTGCAGGCAGCCCAGGGAGAAGCAGTGTCTCTTGCCTGCGTGTGTGCCCTTGATGGAGGTCACCAAATTGGATGAAGGTTTTTTTAATTTGCTTGCTTGTGTGGGTTGTGTTGTTTTTTTTTTGTAGAAGGAGGAAGGGACTTGAAAGAGATGATGGATAAATAGAATGAAGGGATAATGGTATATTTTCATGAATTTTTGGAAGTCTCTTTGTATTTTTCATTTCTTGGGTGGTCAGTGTCTGGAGCAGCCTCCTACCCGCTCTGCTCCTCCCAGCCCCTTGGATGATTCCTACTTTCTAGTCTTCGCATTTGCTCTAGGCCCTGATGAACATTTGGGGAAATCACTTCCTCTGAAATTAGCCAATGTTGGTTCCTGTAACTTGCACTCAAAGTACTTCATTGTAAAAGGAATTGGGGAAAAAGTAAAGAGGGTGTACACTCTGTTTAAAAACGGAAATAAACTGGCCCTGAATAGAGAATGACAAATAATTGTACTTAACTCCTATGAGCTTAAGTGAAAATAGATTTTCAGTGTTTTTCAAATAGGAGGTTCTAAAGCACACATTTTACTCTATTTCTGCTAATAGAAGTCTCTTCTTTATGAAGGGTAATACCGACGCATTGCCATGTAATTACACTGTGAGAAACAGGTTGGTTGCACGTAGAATTTTGACCATTTTGAGCATGAGATCCTAGTTTTCTTGCATAGAATCAAGTGCGAATGAACTCCAGTTCTCCTCATTTCACGTTGTTTGGGAGATTATGGGAAATTTTTCTGTTATTCTGGGTAGACTCCTGATTGGCTGAATTCAGCATCTGGAGTCTTTGTTCCTTCTAATTAGAAAAAAAAAGTTTCAAGAAGTTTATAACTCCATTCAGTGGTATAGGGACAATGGCAAAATGCTGTGTAATGAATAAGAACAATATATAGATTCCAGATAATGGGGTTCTAGTTCTAACTCCCACCACTTACCTGTCACTTTGTTGTATGCTGTGGAGGCTTGTGTCTTGCTGTGATGCCTAGAGCTATGTCACTGGTATTTCAAATGCCAGCAGGGTCAGCCTATGCAAAGAGGTTTCAGCAGAGCTTCCGGATTAAAAACAGGCAATGAGGAAAGACTTGGCTCCCTACTACAGAGGAAGGAGATGCTAAAAGCCCTATGTGGAACCTCAAAACTTCAGATAGTGATGCCTATGAATGGAAATAGAATTTTGTTAGCGATAGTGCTGGAAGATGAGGGACTCATGTCAGAAGGCACTCCAAATATGACTGAGAGGGCATTGATTTCTTGGAGTGGCATTGACCGTGGTAACATGAATCGGGTATAGTGTGTGGGAGTGGGTCCTTCAGGATCTTCATTTGCTGATGGGGTGTGAGTCAAGGTAAGGAGAAAGCGCAACAAAAATCTGCTAATGATCAAAACTTGGAGTGTGTGAAATATGAATCTAGGAAAATTGGAAGTGGCATAAAATGAATGGAATTCAATAAAGATCAATATTGTAGGCATTAGTGAGCTGAAATATTGGCCATTTTGAATCAGAAAATTATGTGATACATTATGCTGGGAATAACATTGTCAAGAGAAATGGCTTGGAATTCGTTGTCAAAAAGGACATTGCAAAATCAACTATTAAGTACAATGCTGTCTGTGATAGGATTATATCTATCCACCTTGAAGGATATCCAATCAATACAACTACTATTCAAATTTATGCACCAACCAAAAAAGCTAGTGTTGAAGAAATTGAAGAATTCTACCAATGTCTTCAATCAGAAATTGATGAAACATGCAATAAAGATACATTGATAGTTACGGGCACGCAGAATGCAAAAGTTGGGGGGAAAGAGGAAGAAACAGCACTCAGAAAATATCTATTTGGTGATAGAAACAACGCTGGAGATCACATGATAGAATTTTGCAAAACCAATGACTTGTTCATAGCAAATACCCTTTGTTAACAACACAAATGGGAATTATACATGTGGGCTTCTCCAAATAGAACACAAGGAAATGAAATTTATTACATCTGTGAGAAGAGATGCTGGAGAAGCTCAACATCAGCAGCTAAATCCAGGCCATGGGCTGACTGTATAACAGACCATCAACGGCTCATATTAAGTTCAATATAAAGGTGAAAACCACTAGAATAAAAATATGACCTTAAATTTATGCCACCTGAATTTTGAGAACTTCTCAAAAACATATTTGATAACACGGAACACTAATCACAGAAAACCCAATGACCTGTAGGAGGATATTAAGAACACCATTCATTAAGAAAGTGAATGCTCATTTAAAAGACAGCTAAGAAAGAAAAGATCAAAGCATATGCTAGAAGAGACTCTGAAAATTTCCATTAATCATAGTTTAGTTAAAGCAAATGGAAGAACCCATGAAGTCCAAGATCTGGACAGAAAATTTCAAAGGGCAGCTCAAGAAGACAACGCCAAAATTGATGATGAAATGTGAAAATACCTAGAATTAGAAAACCAAAAGGGAAGACTATGCTCAGTATATCTTAAACTTAAAGAACTCAAGAGAAATTCAAGCTTTGACTTGCTATATTAAAATTGTCTATGAGCAAAATGTATAAAGATGCAGACAGCATCAAAAAAAGATGGAAAGAGTACACAGATGACTGTACCGAAAAGAACTGGCCGACAATCCATCATTTCAGGAGGTGGCACATGAGCAATACCCAATGGTGTTGATGGAAGGAGTTCAAGCTGCACTGAAAACATTACTCAAAAACGAGGCTCCAGGAACTGAAGGACTACTCATTGAAATATCTCAACAAGCTGACGAAGCACTGGAAATACTCACTCCTCTATGCCAGGAAATTTGGAAGACAGCTATTTGGCCAACTGACCGGAAAGTATTCATATTCATATCCATTCCAAAAAGAGATGACCCACCAGAATGCTCAAACTACAGGAAAATAACATTGATACCACAATGATATTTTGTTGAAGGTCATTCAAAACTTGCAGGAGTACATTTACAGGGAACTGCCATGCGTTCGGTTGGATTCAGAAGAGGATGTTGAACAAGTGATAACATTGCTGATGTCAGATGGATCATGGCTCAAAGTAGAGAATACCATAAAAAGATTTACTTGTGTTTTATTGACTATGCATAAGCATTTAACTGTGTGGATCATACCAAACTATGAATAACCTTGGGAAGAATGGGAATTCCAGAATACTTCATTGTGCTCCTGTAGATCAAGAAGCAGCTTATGACCAGAAAATGGGAATGCTGCGTGATTTAAAATCAAGAAAGGTGTGTGACAGGGTTGTATATTTATTCATAATTATTCAATCTGTATGCTGAGCAAATCATCAGAGAAGTTGGCTTATAGGAAGAAGAATGTGGCATCAGGATTGGAATATGTCTTATTTACAACATGTAATACGCAGATGACACAACCCTGCTTGTGGAAAGCAAGAAGAACTCGAAGCACTGTTGATGAAGTTCAAGGATTGCAGCCCTCAGAGTATATTATAACTTAATGTAAAGAAAAAGAAGCCCTCACAACTGGACCAGTAGGTAACATCATGATAAATGGAGAGACGGTTGAAGCTGTCAAGGATTTTGTCTTGCTTGGATCCACAATCAATGCTCACTGAAACTGCAGTCATGAGATCAAAAGACAATTTGCATCAAGTACATCTCAGCACAAGACCTTTTTAGAGTATGGAAATGCAAGGATATAACTTTGAGGAATATGATCTGCCTAACTCAAGTTGTGGCATTTTCAGTTGCCTCATGTGCATGTGAAAGGTGAACATTCAATATGGAAGGTTGAAGAAGAATCTGTGTGTTTGAATTAAATTTCCAGAGAAGAATATTAAAAGTCCCATGGACTGCCAAAAGGACAAACAGATCTGTCTTTGAAGAAGTATTGCCAGAGTACTCCTTAGGGGCAAGGATGGCAAAACTGTGTGTTACATATTTTGGCCTGGAGAGACGAATTGTTATCTGGAGAGACGAATCCCTGGGGAAGAACCTCATGGTTGGTAGTAAAGTGAAGGGGGAGTGAGAGAGAAAAGCCCTCAATGAGATGGATTGTCTGCACCAATGGGCAAAAGCATGGAAACAATTGGGAGGATGGCAGAGGACCAGGCAATGCTATCTTCTGTTCTGTATAAGGTTGCTGTGGGTTGGAACCGAATTACTGAGTGAGGCAAGAAACATAACTGCCCTGAACTTCTGGTTTCCTATATTGTCAAATGAGAGAAGAGTAACATCATCACTGCTGGCCTTGTGGCTATAGAGGCTTACCATTAATGAAATGTTGCCAAGACGTGCACCACTCTTTTAACTGCTGTGGAAATAGAATTGAGTAAACATATTACCTTTGGTCTGCATGACCTACTCCTTATCATGCCCAGTTTGAACTTGAGAATCCAAATCTTTTTATTCTAATGTGAATTGTAGTACAAAGAAATAGGGGCCAAATTCTGAATTTAATTTCACTTTCAAAAAGCTTCTAGACCAGTATTGTTGATAAGTGTATTGGATATAAAGGGCAAAAGGTCAAAATAATGTCTTATTCTCTATGCATGACCATTTTTCTCAAGGTCAGATTAATATCTTTGGAAGATACTAAATCTTATTGCTTTCCATACAACCACTAATTCTTAGTTAAAACCTCTAATGCTGAATCAGTTCACTAAGCAAGCATTCTTTACTTACTAGTGGTTACATGTTTGGCTGTGATCCACACAGTCAGCAGATCAAAACTCCTGGCACTCCTCTGAAGAAAAACAGGGCTTTTTGCTCCCTTTAAGAGTTACAATCCCAGAAACTCACAGGGGCAATTCTGCCCTGTCCTGTAGCATCATTATGAGCTAACATTGACTGGACAGTGGGAGTGAGTTTTGGAACACAGTTAAGCAATGGGCATGCAATGTCACATACCATGTAATTTCATTTATTGTAAAACAAAACAACTACAACAAAACTTCTGTTCATTTTGTAGGCACTACCTGCAGAGCACCTACTGTGTACTAGAAAGAGAGCTAACCACTAGGGAAACAAGAGTGGAAAAGAGAGAATTCTTGCCACACAGCTCCAAGGCCAGGGTTGAAGGAAGTCAACAAAAACATTGAGTGATTCTAATAGGGAGCAAGATTTACATACTCAAGGAGGTAGAAGTTAAAAAATGGTCACTGCTATGCAGAAGAATGAGAAAGACACCCAGGGGCTAACCCTTCAGTAAAAATATAAAGACTGAAACACCCAGATGGACACCCACACCCTCAAAACTCCTAGATAGACAGATAATTGGGATGAGTTTGGTGGAAAAAATTCTAGGTAAGTGAAGTGGGAATAAAAAGGCATCTGCTTTCTTGTTTTGGGCTATGAAAATTAAACATGTTTCAGTAACAGAGAAAAAGAAGATGCCATCTAATGAAAATCTCTTGTCTAATCTCTTTCAGTCGACATTAAAAAAAACCACATTCAAACAATACATCAGATACTAGAAAGATCCTTGTGATCTGATCTCCAGCCTAGGAAGACATGTGGCAGTTCTGTTGTGACATACAGTCATGATTCACAACAATTCAATGATACACAAGAGCAACAACTTCACCCCGGCATGTAGACACAGAACCAGTATTGGCCATTCAACTAATGCAAATAGTCATTCATAAACTGGTCTGCTTTGAATTCCTAGTTATTTAATATTATCATTAAAGTATTGTCAAAATCATGAACACTAATGTTATGTTTCTCCTTTCCAAGTGGCAGCTTTTGTATGGAGACATTCCTACTATATAAATTCCTTTTTTTTTTAAATCCTGGAAGGTTTTAAAGAAGATTCTGTGTGACTTTGTTTGACTTTAGACTTGATGGAATAATGCCTGTACTTAATATGCTAACTCTTCATTTACATTTAGCGAACCTCTCTATGCCTGAGGTCACAGGACTGCTATAGCAGTTAAATGAGTTCATTTATGTCAAATAGTTAGGACAGAACTTCACACACACTAATTTTTCTGTAAAAGTTGGGCATTGTTATCATTATTTTTTACCATTCAAGATTATACATAGATTTCAATTTACTATTATAAATTTTCCTAAATGAATCCAAAGATGATGATAAGCTGTAGTGAGGACCTTAATGATTGTTGACTCTGAAACTTTCTATTAGTTATCCACTGCTACATACCATACCAAATCACCCCAAAACTTAGTGGCTTAAAACAATGATCATTGATTACCTCTTTGGGTTTCTGCAGGCAGAAATTTGAGATCAGCCTCGTTGGGCAGTTCTAGCTCAGGGCGTCTCCAAATGTGATCTAGGAGGAGACTGAAGCTGGATTGTCTCAAACAGGTAGAATAAGGAGAATGCAGTTGGAGTTGCTGCAGTTCTGTGGGAAGCTCCTTCCATTATTACATGGTTTCTCTACAAGGTCTTAGAGAGAGATAAAAATAACTGAGTAAAACTCTCATCACTTTTAATAACCCAGACTAAGAAGTCACATAACATTACTTTCCTCTCTCTCTTTCTCCCTCTCTCTCGTGTGTGTGCATCTCTCTTTCGTGTGTGTGTGTGTGTGTGTGTGTGTGTGTGTGTAGAGTCAGCCTTCCCTATCCTCAGGTTCTGCATCAGTAGATGTAACCATCAGTAGATCAAAAATATTTGAATAAAAAAAATCCCTGGAATTTCCAAAAAACAAAACTTGAATTTGTTGCATGCTGAGCACTATGTTGAAACCACACAAATGAATGAATATGTTGCCTCTTTCCATTTCACAGATCCTCAATCTCTCTGCAGCACTTGTCTGAGCATTGTTAGCTTCATGTTTTAAATCTCATTTGTTTACTAGTAATGTTGTGTCCACACACATTCCTGTGACTAAATAAGAAGCATTTGTCGTGTCAGTTTGCCATATCATGGTGGAATGTGTATTGCTCTGATGATGAAAGTTATGCCACTGGTATTTTCAATACCAGGTATTCACTCATGGTGAACAGGCTTGACCGGAGCTTCCAGACTAAGACCATACTAGAAAGTAGAGATAGGTGGTCTGCTTTTTAGGAATAAACCATTGAAAACCTTATGAGTAGTAGTGGAACATAGTCTGATACAATGCCAGATAATGAGTCCATTAGGTTAGAAGGTACTCAAAATATGACTGAGCAATAACTTCTCGGCCTTTCCGCTAAGATCAAGTGTAGTACCAAAATATGACTGAAGAAGAGATTCTCCCTCAAAGTAGAATTGGCCATAATGGAGCAAAGCTTTTATTTTCTGATAGGGCAGAACTCAAAATGAAAATAAACAGCTGAAAACATTGATTAGTAAGAGGAATTGGGAATGTACAAAGTATGAATCTAGGAAAATTGGAAGTAATAAAAATTAACTGAATTACATAAAAAATGATATCTGAGGATTTAATGAGTTTCAGTGGACTGGTATTTGCCATTTTGAATCAGAAAATTAAATGGTTTACTATGCTGGAAATGACAAGATTAAGAGGAATGTGCTGCATTCATTAGCAAAAATAGCATCCCAATATCTATGCTGATTTACAATCCTGTATGGGATAATATCCATATGCCTATAAGGAATGTAGGGGTGAAAATAGGGGTAGCACCACTCACTATTATGCCTATTGACCCACTCACAACCTTTTTTTTGTTTTGTTTTGTTTTGTTTTCTATCCCATCAACCTGTGCTCTTCATGTCTGGAAGTTTTAGTTCCAGAAAGTGAAGAAGACTTGAAGCATTTACTGATAAAGTAAACGAATATAGTTTTCAGTGTGAATTACAACCCAATGTAAAAAAAAAAACAAGGGGAAGAATAGTCATAAGAAGCCCAGGTGGCATAGTGGGTTATGACTTTGGTTGCTAACTTCAAGGTTAGCTATTTGAATCCACCATATTCTCTGTAGTTTCAAAAGAATGCATTCTCTGCCTGTAAAGATTTACAGCCTTAGAAAGCCATATGGGGCGGTCGACTCTGTCTTATAGTCATGATGAATCTGAGTCAAGCCCACGGCAATGGGAATGGACCGAGCGAATGAGAGATGCAATATTGAATCATTCTATGGATTAAATATCAAAGGAAGTGGGAAGCATCAAAAAAGATTAAAGGAACATACAGTCTCTTTACAAAAAATAACATTCAACCACTTCAAGAGGGATACTATTATCAAAACCGGGTACTGACAGCAAAAGCTCAAGATGTACTGAAGGCGCTAGTAAGAAACAGGGTTCCAGGAATTGACAGAATATCAGCTGGAATGATTCAAAGCACGGATGCAGTCCTAGAAGTATTCACTAGTCTATGTCAAGAAATTTGGAATATAGCTACGTGACCAACTAACTAACGGCAAGAGATCCATATTTTGCCCATTCAGAAAAAATGCAAATCAACAGAAAGCAGAAATTATCCAGAAATATTAGCAATATTACATACAAATAAAATTTGTTTAAGATAAATCTAAAATGGTTGCAGTGGTACATTAACAAAAGGAGCTGCCAGAAATTCAAGTCCGATTGAGAAGAGACAGAATGAGGGATATCATTACTGAGGTCAGATTAACCTTGGCTGAAAGCAGAGAAAACCAGAAATATGTTTACTTCTGATTTGTTGACTATAGAAAGGGATTCAATGGTGTGCACCATAAGAAACTATGGACAACACTGAGAAGAATGAGGCTTAGAAAACATTTAATTTTTCTTATGTACAATCAATACAGACCAAGACAGTTGTTCAAAAAGAGTAGGAGTGTTCTCCATGGTTTAAACTTAGAAAAGATGCATGTATCCTTTCACCATACTATTCAATCTCTGTGCTAAAAAAATAATCCAAGAAGGTAGGCTGACTGGTATAAATCTCATTAACAACCTGAGATATGCAGAGGGAAAAAAAATAGAAAGTGAAGACTATTTGAAGCATTTACTGATAAAGTAAATGAATATAGTTTTCAGTGTGAATTACAACCCAATATAAAGAAAACAGTAATGTTTACAACTGGAAAAATAGACAACATACATTGTGATAATCAGAGGAAAGATAGAAGTTGTCAAGATTTGCCCCTTACTTGAAACGACACTGAGCTCTGACAGAAGCACCAGTCAAGGACTGAAATACATTGGTGGGTAAACCAGATGAAGCAATCTGACATTAGGAAAAATGCTTAACATTACTCACATTACATAACACCTTAGAAAAGAATATATTGATAGTATGTTCCAAATGAGGCACTTTTGATAGTTTCTACCCAGCCCTTGGTGACCCAACCAAGTGCTATGGACAACCAGGACTTTAGAATCTGTCCTTTCGAGGTGTATAACACTCTAAATGCTGCCCCTGAAGGCTCCTATTTGGAAACCCTGATAAGTGAACTGGGATTTATATTAAATTCGCTCATAGCAGATATAAAGAACTGACATTCTTCCTTGGATTTAAGGCTGAAATGCCCTAGTGTGAGAAGCAGGTGATGACTGCTATCCCAAGTTACGGATTTGAAGGTCATTGGTCTTTGGTTCAAATCTCTTTGAGGATACCCAAGGAATGGCAGCCCAGGCCTACTACATATTTGCTATTGTCATGCTCTCTTTGCTTGTTGATGACATGCCTTAGTCGAGGGTGCGTGGTTCTGTCATTGTGGGTGAGTGTTATTGAAAATTTGGCTCTATCCACAGCCCTCCTTGCACAAATAGTGACCAGCCATTTAACATTTTTATCTGCATAGGTCACTAATCCATGTAATTTGGTCTAAAAAGTTGTTTTATACATGGATGCTTTGCTTTTCTAAACAATTTTAAATTCTATACAATTGACTAAATTAATGATATTATCATTAGAATTACCATATGCCTCATGGGGATAATTTATAATGGTCCCCAATAAAAGGTTAGCAACATCTCTAATGTGGATCAGGGACACATATAAACCATAGATACATGAAAAGATTTTGAGATCACACTTAATTGTATCCCTATCTAAGAAAAATTATTTCTTTTTTCCCAATAGTTTATTAACAAGTAACTTACATATCATATTATTCAATAATTCAGTAATTCAATCATTGCATGGAGAATTGTACAAACCGCACCACAACAATCTTAGAGCATAGTTAAATCTCCTTTATGATGATGTATGCAATCACAGTCCAGTCTAATGCTTCTTCCCCACTCCCGTCTTCATTATGTACGCCCGCAATCCCTTTTCCCTCCTATCTTTCCCATCACTCAACACCACCATACCTGCGTGGTGTTCCCTATAGCCCCTTGTATTTGTTATTACCATTATGTATCCACTTTACAGCTAGGAGACACAGCACAAATCAATAAAAACAAAATCACACTAAGGTGGTAAGGATAAAAACATAATTAGTGTAGCCAAGAATACGAATAATGAATAAGAATGAAAAGACCACCACAATAATAATAATAAGGAAAAAAAAACAGGAAAGAAGTTCCCATCATGGAACCAGTAAGAAATACTTGAACCCAGACCACATTCAAGTCACATCTATAGGGTGGTCAACCAGTCAAGTGTGGAGTTCGACCCAGCTTTAAAGAAGCAGGATTACAGTAGTCTCTGCCTGTTAGTAAGGCTGAGGGAAACGCTTGCCTGTGGCTAGAGTGTATCTGCCAGTGGCTCAATCTGACCAGCTACTCTAGATGGGTTTTGGGCTTTCACCATACCCCATAGTTTTGTAATTGTCATCTTTGAATCACGCAAGCTGGTGTGGACTTTTGACTCCTCACTCAGATGGCTGCTTGTCTGAATATAAGCCTTTAAGACTCCAGACACTATTCCAACTGGTAACCTGGCACCATCGGCTTTCTTCACCATACTTTGCTGTAGCACCATTATCTTCAGTGATTATTTCATGAAGGTGAGTATCGAGCAGGGCCGTGATGTAAGAACTGATTGTTCTTAAGTTGGGGCTAGGATTTAGTGAGAGCACAAAACCCATTCCTGGATCTATGCCTTTATTTTATTTTATTTATTTATTTATAACTAATTTGCTGTAATTTGAGAGCATGTCATATCATTCCACGGTTGTATTAGTCCCGGGGGACAAGAGAAATAAATCCATAGACAATCATATGTGTACAAAAGAGTAAATGTACCATAGATTGTTGTACATGGAAATAATGGTAGTAACAAGAAATTCTGGATACTGTAGGATTCACAGTTTTTCTGGTTATGCTGGTTTGTGATGACAACTACTACCATACCGTATACATGTAATAAATTTCCTTTTTTTGTTGTTCAACAATAAATGTGTACCATATTCTTCTTCATGGAAAAATAAGATATCCCCTGAAAATAAGACCTAGCACATCTTTGGGAGCAAAAATTAATATAAGACACTGTCTTATTTTCAGGGAAACAAGGTAGCTAAGACAGCTGCACACTGGTCCGACCATCAGAGAACAAGAGACAAGAAAGACGAGGCTCACCCAGCCATTTATCTCTCCACCCCTCAATCCCACATATGTTTATCTGCCAGGTTGTCAAAATAAAACTAAACTATCACATCTGTTATGTCATTAGTAAATATCTTTCCAGTCTGTGGGCTCTATTTTTATGCTTTTAGTAAAGTCTTTCAATGTACACAAAAGTTTTATTTTTAATAGGTCTCATTCATCTATTTTATCTGGAATATGTTCCTTTCATTAACTCTGCTAACCCGTGTGTTCTCTGCACTAGGGCTCCTAGCTTTGTCCCAATTTTCACACTGATGAACCTGATGTCTTTGACTTTTATATCTACGTCTTTAATCCACCTTGAGTTTGTTTTAGTGCATGGACTGAGATATAGGTCTTGTTTCATTTTCTGCTCATGGATATCCAGATTTTTCAACACATTTATTGAAGAGGGCATCTGCTTCCCATTTAATGTTTTTTGGCCCTCTGCTAAGTATCAATTTTCTGTATGTGAATGTTTTTATTTCTTGGTTTTCTTTCCTGACCCATTGGTCTGACTATCTATCAATCTATTATTATACCAGTACTAGTCTATTTTGACAACTTTGGCTGTGAAAAAGATTTTGAGGTCAGATATTGCCAGGGAACTACTTTTGTTTTTCTTCTTGAGGAGCTTTTGCCTATCCTGGGCTTCCCTTTCCATATGAAGTTGGTAATCAGTTTTTCCATTTTTTTGAAGAATGATGATGACCTTTGGATTGGGATTGCATTGAATTTGTAGATTGTTTGAAGAAGTATTGACATTTTCACTGTATTTTGTCTTCTGATCCATGAACATGGAATATTGTCCCATTTGTTTCGATCCCTTTGGGTTTCTTATAGTAATGTTCTGTAGTTTTCTTCACACAGAACTTTTATTTGTTGGTGAGGTTTATTCCTAGAACCTTCACTTTTGCATGGCTATTGTGAATGGTACTGATTCCTTGATATCTTTTTCTGAGATCCCATCACTGTTATATAGGAATCCAATTGATTGCTGCTTGTTAATCTTACATCCTTCTACTCTACTAAACTCCTCTATTGTTTCCAGCAATCCTATGAAGGAACCCTTAGGATTCTCAATATATAAGATTATATTGTCTGCAAATAGCCAAATAGCAAAAGTTTCACTTCCTCTTTACGCAGTTGTACACCCCTTATACCTTGCCATTGTCTTATGGTATCGGCTAGGACTTCTAGCATAATATTGAATAAAAGTGGGAATAAGGAGCATCCTTGTCAGGTTTCTTATTCTGTGGAAATGTTTCAGCTTCCCTCCATTGAGTGTAATATTGGCTAATGGTATTTCATATATGGCTTTTATTGTATTGATGATTTTCCTTTATAATCCTATCTTCTTGAGAGTCTTTATTAGGAATGGGTGTTGGATGTTATCAAATCCTTTTTCTGCGTTATTGATGATCATATGGCTCTTATCCTTTTTCATGTTGATGTGGTGGATTACATTAATTGTTTTTTCAAATATGGAACCATGTCAGCATCCCTGGTATGAATCCTACTTTGTCATGAAGTTTTATTTATTTATTTATTTGTAATATGCTGTTGGATTCTATTGGCCAGAATTTTGTTGAAGATTTTTGCATACATTCATGAGAGATATCCATCTGTAGTTTTCTATCCTTGTGTGGTCTTTGTCCAATTTTGGTACCAGAGTTATGCTAGCTTCATACAATGAGTTTGGGAGTTTTCTATCCCTTTCTATGTTCTGGAAGTGTTTGTGTAGGATTGGTGTCAGCTCTTCTCTGAATTCTTGATTGGATTCTCCTGTGAAGCCATCTGGACTAGGACTTTTTTGGTTGGGAGTTTCTTGATGACCTTTTCTACCATCTTACCTATTTCTTGTTTTGCTATGGGTCTGTTCAAGTTCTCCATGATCATATGCATTAATTTTGGGAGACAGTGATTTTCCAGGTATTTGTCCATGCCCTTCAAATTATTGAACTTGTTGGAATACAATCTTTTGTAGTACTGCATAATTAATATTTTTATATCTTTGAGGTCTGTTGTGACTTCGTTTTATCCCTAATTCTAGATATTGATGTCTGGTCTTTCCTTTCCTTTGTTAAATTTGCTAGTGGTTTGTTGATTTTATTGATTCTTTCAAATAAAAAATTTTTTGCTCTGTTGATTGTTGCTATTGTTCTTCTGCTTTCTAGTTCATTTATCTCCACTCTGGTTTTTATGATTTCTTTTCCTTTGCTATTAGAAGGATTATGTTTTTGGCTGTGTTCTAGCTGCTGAAGTGCTGACCATACTTATTTCCCCTTTTTTCATGTGTGCATTTATTGCAATAAAGTGACACCTGATAACTAGCTTTGCTGTGTCCCATAGGTTTTGTTATGTTGTATATTCCTTCTCATGGGTTTCTAGGAACTTCTTAATTTCCTTTCTAATTTGGGTTAATAACCATTGATTTTTAAGAAGCATGTTATTAAGTCTCCAGGTGTTTGTCTTTGTTTTTCTGTTCTGTCTACTTTAAAATTCCAACGTCATAGTATTGTGGTCGAAAAATATAGTCTGAATGACCTCTGTGTATTTGAATTGTCTCAAGCTTGCCTTGCATCCCAACATGTGATCTATTTTTGAGTATGAGCTGTGTGCATTGGAGAAGAATGTGTATTATTTTTATGTTGGTTGGAGAACTCTGAAAATGTTTATTAGGTTGCATTAGTTGATTGTGTTGTTTGGGTCCTCAGTTTCTTTATTGAGTTTCTTACCTGTTGATCTGTCTTTCTTTGAGAGTGGCATATTAAAATCACCTATGATATTTGTGATCTGGTGATTTGTTTTAATTTCTTTGTGGATTTGGTTGATGAATTTTGAGGGTCTTTTGCTTGGTGCATATATGTTTATGTTTATGGATTCTAGGTCTACTGATTCGTTGAGCATTAAGTAATGCCCATTCTTATCTCTCATTGTATCATGTACCTTGAGGTCTATTTTGTCTGAAATTAGTATTACCGCCCCTGATTTTTTTTTTTTTTTGACATTTGCTTGGTAATTTTCACCATCCTTTGATTCTCAGTCTATATTTGTCTGTGAGTTTGACATGTCTCTTGAAGGTAGCAGATGGCTGGATTTTTTTTTCTAACCCCGTCTGCTTCTCTTTGTCTTTTAATACATGCATTCAAACTTTAATATTCAATGTAATTAAATCTGAATGTAGATCGGTTGCTGCCATCTTATACTATTTGTGTTTAGTATTTTCCTTTCTTCTCCTTTAAAGGATGGTGTGTTCGTGTGTTCATGTGTAAGTGTGTGTGTGTGTGTGTGTGTGTGTGTTTGTAATGACTTTATTCTTGTCTTCATATCTCCATTGGATCTGTGATGTTTTCAGAACTGTTTTCAATGTGTTGGTTTCTGAATGGAATTATACCCAGTGGTGGTCTCATGTTTGAGAGTCACAGTTTTGGTTTTCTGCCCATAAAGAACTGGAAATTATTTTTTGTAACACTGGTTTTATTTTTATGAATTCTCTATATATTTCCTTATCAAAGAAAATGTTAACACTTCTTTCAAATTTGATGGAGAACTTTGCTGGATAAAGGATTCTTGGTTTGCAGTTAATGTCCTTCAGTTTTCAGAAAACATTGCTCCACTTCTTTCCTACATAGGTTCTTCAGAGAGGTCTGAGCTTATTCTTATTTGTTTACCTTTATCAGTGACTTCTTTATTTCTCTCTACTTACTCTCCTTACTCTCTTCTTTGAAATCAGATCCTTTGACTACGATATGTCGTGATGTGTATTTTGGGGGGGTTAATCTAATTGGTGTTCTCTATGCTTCCTGAATTTTTATTGTTTCCTCCCTTGTGGTATTGGGGAAATTTTCTTCCAAGAATTCCCTTATTATTTTAACTGCAGGTTTATTTCTATCTTCCTTCTCTGAGATCACAATAATTTGAATGCTGCTTCATTACATGGAGTCCTACATCCTCCTCAGGCATTCTTTATTCTTCAGACTCTTTTGCTCATTTGGTTGTGTATCTCTCATTTGCTGAATTCTGCCTGATTATCTTTGAGATCAATGATACAGTTTTCCATCTCTGTCATTCTATTATCAATATCCAGTACCTTTTAATATATATCTGTTATATTATTCTTTAACTGTTGGACTTCCCTTCGGTGTGAGGCTTCTAGTATTTCTATTTTTTCATTTGTTTTCAGAATTCATCCCCTAGTTTCCTGAGCAGCATTAAGCAAGACTGTCAAGCATTCTTTTTCTTGCAATTCAGGGGTTGTTCTTCTATGTAAACTGCTGTGTTGGGTCATCTTCATAATTGATTTTTTTCTCTAGATTTTTTATGGCTGCTGCAGATGTTGACTGTTGCTTGTGTGGCATCCTGAGTGAGCTGAGGGTGGAGCGTTATCTTCTGGAATGTGTAGGGGTGGGGCTGCTTCTTTAGGTTAGGGGAGGATCAGATAGGTTCTGGAAAAAATGTATTGTGTGTGGATGAGGGGGAAGTGTTAGTTGGGTGATAAAGGTATTTAGAGTTTATGTGCTGTGGAGTAGGTGTAAAGTGGTGGTATTAATCATAGGAAGCCTTCCCTTAGGTACAGGAATTTTTAATGAGTTGGAGAAGAGGGTTATGGGAGATGCAATTTTACTTGGTAAGTTAAAGTAGGTTGTGTGTTGCTAGGGTGGAGCTAACAAATTCTAGAGGTTATCATGAAGAGATTGCTGAATATATGGGTGTTATAGTAAATTGTGCTGAAGAACCAAATGGTGCTGCCAGTCAAAAAAATAGTTTGGGGTCTTAACAGCTTACCTTAAAACAAGCAGCCACAAAATGAGGAGACAGCTAAGTCTACAAGGAAAAAGTCCATCAGACTATCTGATTCAAGATTTTAAATTAAAAATTCTCAGACTGGCAGAAGGAGCAGGTAGAGCTAAAATTTCTGAGCACCAAGTTTGTGAAGGCTATGGATGAGAGTGAAAACTCAAAATCCATTTTCAGGATTTTGGGTTAAGCCTTTGGTAAATCCTCTCTGTCTTTTGACCAGAGTTGTGAATAGCCTTACTATTAGAGAGCTTGCATTCAAAAGTATATTAATTAAGATTAAAAGTTAATCATTGTTTTCCCCTTTGGCCCATTTTAAATTTGGTCAAGTTTTATTTCTGTTATCTTTTCAACAGAGGTTTTTCTGTTGTTTTTTGTTATTATTAATGTTTTTTTTGTTGTTGTTTTGTTTTGGTATGTTTTTCTGTATATGAAATCGAAGATAAGTACATCTATAGAGATAATAATTTGATTGATAGTTACTTGGAGCTATGCAAGGGGCTATTGGGTGGATATTAATGACTACAAGAAAAGAAAATATCCTAAAATTGATTGTGGTGGTTATTGCAAACCTCTTTTGAATATAGTTAATTGATCAAAGTGCATAATATGTGAATTTTGTGTCAGTAAAACCTAAAATTTAACACATAAAATAAAAATAAAATAAATAAAACAACTAACTGTATTGGGGAAAAAACCAGCAAAACTAATTCATTTCCAGTCTCTTAGTGGCCCTGTGGAGCAGGGTAGGGTTTCTCAGGTTGGTTTGTGAGACTAAATCTTTCTTCATGGGAATAGAAAACCTCAACTTTCTTCAACCAAGTGGCTGATGGTTTCAATCTCGTGCTTAGAAGACCAACACATAGCCCTCTTAGTCACCAGGGTCGTCTTACAAGTTCTCTTTATAGCAGTGCTTCTCAACCGTCCTAATGCCACAACCCGTTCATACAGTTCCTCATGTTGTGGTGACTTCCTCCCAACTATAAAATTATTTTCGTTGCTACTTCATAACTGTAATTTTGCTACTGTTATTAATCGGGTGACCCCTGTGAAAGGGTCATTCAACGCCAAAAGGGGTCGCGACCCACAGGTTGAAAACTGCTGCTTTATAGTGGTAAAGAGCAATTGTCACCTTGAGAACTCAGGTGCTCTTGACCCAAGATATAGTATTTTCAATTGTTTCAGATGCTTGGGAAAACCGGACAATGAATAAGGAAGACTGGAAAAGAACTGATACATTTGAATTAGGGTGTTGGCAAAGAATGTTGCAAGCACCATGAACTGCCAGAAACACAAACAAATCTATCTTGGAGGCAGTACAGCCAGAATGCTCCTTAGAAGCAAGGATAGGGACCCTTGGTCTCTCTTATTTTGGAAAGGTTACCAGTTTATAAAACACGATGGAAAAGGGCATCATGTTTTATAAACTAGAGGACTAGCATAAAAGAAAAGACTTTTAAAGAGAAGGATTGACACAGGGGCTGCCACAATGGACTTAAACACAATTTTGAGAATGGGTCAAGACCAAGCTACGTTTCATTTTGTTGCACCTGGAGTTACTATGAGTCACTTGGAACTGCTCAAAGGCACCTAAAAACAACTAAAAGCAAGTAAATTGTCAAAAGCAGTCCCTCAAAGGTTAAGAGGGGGTAAAAGTGCTATTTATAGACATATACATTGTATTTGGCATCATCAGTAATCTATAGATGACTTAGGGTACATTTGGATGTGTATAGGCTTTGTAAATATACCATTGTATATAAGGCACTTGAGGATTCAGAAATGTTTGCATCAGATTGGTGCTGCAACCAATTCCCTGAAGATAATGAGAGATGATCATATACTGTTGTGGTTGTTAAATGAAATAAAGTGGATGATCTTTGAAAGTAAAATAAAATCCTCCCCACCAAGCCTTGACGACGATATTCCCGCTCAGAGCAGCCAATCCTGAGAAGACCATATGGCCCATCCCACTATGAGACATGACATTCCTCACTGACCCATAGGTCTATGGGGGACAACACTGGAGAAACAGTGTGGGAATTGCGCCCAATCTGATCTCACCACACCAAGGCAAAACACTAAGTGTGTGCAAAGAACAGCAAGAAGAACAGAGCAACGAAGTCCCCAGGGAATACCAAAAATAGACTTTGGGGCAAGGGCTTGGCACCCCATCAGACTCGACCAGAAAACACTCCTAAAGACCAACAAACAGTCCTTGAACTAACTACAAGCTTTTCTTTTTGGTTGTTCAGTTGTGTGGTTTTTTATTTTGTCATTGGCTTGGTGTTGTTGTTGTTTTGTTTTATTTTGTTGCTTGGCTTGCTCTGACCTATTTTTGTGCATGTTATTATCTCCACAGACATGTCTAAATAAAATAAGCTGGATAAACAATCTGAAGGAGAAAGCAAGGGACCGACAGTTCTGGGGGGGCATGGGAGAGAGGGAGGTGGGAGGAAAGGTAGTGGTGTTAACAAACCCAGGAACAAGGGAACAACAAGTGATCCAAATTGGTAGTGAGGAGGGTGTAGGAGGCCTGGTAGGGCATGATCAAGGGTAAAATAACAGAGAAGAATTACTGAAACCCAAATGAAGGCTGAGCATGATAGTAGGACAAGAGGAAAGTAAAAGGAAATAGAGGAAAGAGCTGGGAGGCAAAGAAAATTTATAAAGGTCTAAATAAAGGCATGTACATATGTAAATGTATTTATATATGAAGATGGGGAAATAGATATATGTGCATATATTTATAGATTTAGTATTAAGGTAGCAGACGGACATTGGGCCTCCACTCAAGTACTCTCTCAATGCAAGAATACTTTCTTCTATTAAACTGGCATTCCATGATGCTCACCTTCCAGACACAATCGCTGAAGACAAAGTGGGTGCATAAGCAAATGTGGTGAAGAAAGCTGATGGAGCCTGGCTATCAAAAGATATAGCATCTAGGGTCTTAAAGACTTGAAGGCAAACAAGTGTCAATCTAGCTGTGAAGCAACAAAGCCCAAATGGAAGAAGCACACCAGCCTGTGTGATCACATGGTGTTGAAGGGATCAGTTATCAGGCATCAAAGAACAATAAATCATATCATTATGTGCTCACCTCCCTGATACAATCGCTGAAGTCAAATGGGTACATAAGCAAATGTGGTGAAGAAAGCTGATGGTGCCCAACTATCAAAAGATATAGCATCTGGTGTCTTAAAGGCTTGAAGGTAAACAAACAACCATCTAGCTCAAAGCAACAAAGCCCACATGGAAGAAGCACACCAGCCTGTGTGATCACGAGGTGTCGAAGGGATGAGGTGTCGAAGGGATCAAGTATCAGTAATCATCGGAACAAAAATCATATCATTGTGAATGAGGCCCATCTGTAGGCAACTGGACATCCCCTTATGGAAGGGTCTCGGGGAGGAGATGAGCCAGCCAGGGTGCAGTGTAGCAACGATGAAACATACAACTTTCCTTTAGTTCCTAAACGCTTCCTTCCCCCACACCCCCATCATGATCCAAATTCTATTTTACAAATCTGGCTAGACCAGAGGTTGTACTCTGGTACAGATAGGAATTGGAAACACAGGGAATACAGGACAGATGATCCCTTCAGGACCAGTGGTGAGAGTGGCAATACTGGGAGGGTGGATGGAGGGTGGGGTAGAAAGGGGGAACTGAGTACAGGGATCTACATATAACCTCCTCCCTGGGGGAGAGACAACAGAAAAGTAGGTGAAGGGAGACATCGGACAGTTTAAGATATGACAAAATAATAATTTATAAATTATCAAGGGCTCATGAGGGAGCGGGTAGTGGAGAGGGAGGGGGAAAATGAGGAGCTGATGCCAGGGGCTTATGTAGAAAGCAAATGTTTTTAGAATGATGAGGGTAACGAATGTACAAATGTGCTTTACATGATTAATGTATGTATGGATTGTGATAAGAATTGTATGAGCCTCCAATAAAATGATTTAAAAAAATAAAGTCCTCGACAAATTTAATATTTTCTATTTATTGTCATGTTTGATTCAATTATGAGGCCTTTATTTGTTTTATGTTGAGGCGTCATTTACACATAAGGTATTTGAACTTCATCAGTATATCCTTCAAATCTTCTGCAATTTCAACCAGAAATGTTAGCCCAATCTGCATATTATAGGTTGTTAAAGAGTCTACCTCCAATTCTGAATCCTCATTCCACTTTAAATATCTTGATCAATCAATCAATAGATAGATAGATATAAAGAAGAATGAGACCTTTGATATATATATATCTTCATACTGTAGAGTAGTTATATAATATAAATGTTTATATATGTAGATACAAAATTTCGAGATTATATTCTGCTTCCTTTTTCCTCATTGAAAGATAAGACCCCTATCCTGGCATAACTTTAACTTCCTTATTTGACTTCAAAATGACACATAATTATTGATTTCCTAGAGCCTGGAATTCCTTGAAATCAGAGGCAAAATGAACTAGAAGACTCTGTACACATTTATCCTACATTTAAATCCCATGTCTGTGACTCACTGTGTGACCTTGGACAAGTTATCCCATCTCTTTATGCCCCAATTTCTTCATAAGTGAAATAAGCGTAATCATAAGTTCACCTTGTCATTAGCTATGAGGGTGAGAAATTCAATATGTGCCAGTACTCATAAGAGTTCCTGGAAATCTTTACATCCTCAAAAAGGTGAAATCAGCTATAATGGGTGTTATAGTTGTTCTTATTATCATCAATTACTCTCATCATTGTCACTCCTCAATATGGGTTCCTAGAGAAATAGTGTTGAGACATAGGCTTGGTCATATGGTATATTATAAAAGGGTGATTCTATTACGCATGAGTGAAGGAGCAGAAAGAGTGAGATGAGACAAAGAAAAGAGAGACCAATAAAAGGGTCATTATTTAACTCGTTTGTGTGCTGGGCGGCTGGAGAACCGATGCCTCTGATGATTCCCTCTGACTGAAGCTGCAACATTCACTGAACAATTTCACTAGGCCAGTCCCTGAAGGTTTCCCCAGGGGCATAAACTCGCTTGAGTGTGTCTACACAGTCTTCTGGATTTCTCTGAGGCAGAAAAGCAAAGAGAAGTGTACGTGATGCCTTTGCAGTAGGCACCAGACTGGTGACTCAGAAGCCTCTGCCTCCTAAGCAAAGTGAGCCTCCAGACCAGCTTCTATGAGGGGCTATTCCATTCTAGGCACTTCCAGGAATTGCTGAGTGTCATAATGTACCCATTTGCCAGATTGGCCATGCTGTAGGATCTAATGGTGAGCACAGCCCACATGGCCCTGGGCTGGCACTGGGGCCCTAGATAGTCAATGGTCTTATTTCTTTCTGGTGTTTCTTATGGCCAAAATGCAGGTGCCAGGAGGACAGAATCTTTGTCCTTCTTGTCTAACGTGCCTAGAAGTATAACCTATGAAGAATATATTCCCAATACATATGAGAGGATGTCAAAAGAGTTCATGGAACAATTCCACTAACTTTTTTCCATTATGGTTGTGAAGCTCCTGCCTATTTGCTAAGTGAAAGGATGAATGACAAATAAACCATGAAAAGTCTAACATAAATCACTGCTACTTACTGCAGCCTTCCCTACTCCCCTCTCATATGTAGTAAGAGAAGAATCCACCTTCAGAGCTTGCACTGTAGTGAGCACTAGGAACTAGGAACTGGTGGAGTAGTAGGTTACCATTAGGCTGCTAGCCAAAATGTCATCAGTTTGAATCCACTAGCCACTCTGGGAGATGAGACTTTCTGTTATACAGATTTATAGCCTCAGAAGGTCCACAGAGTACTTCTCCTGTGTCTTATAACGTAACTATGAGCTGGAATCGACTCGATCGCAGTGAGTTTGATATGTGGGTTTTAAAGAGTAGCTCATGAAAAATAAAAATCCTAACATTCAAGCAGCTTCTTGTCCCTCTGAACTAAACAATCTGCTGTGGCTGCCCTGAGTGGCGAGTGGGACCCCTTCAGTTCAGAGCCCCAAGTATACCGGAAAAAGACCAGTGATGATTGAGTGCCTGGCCCAGGCTTAACTGCAGTGTCTGCTTTTTCTCTCAAACCACTGAGGAGTTCTCAAAAATCAATTTCTGGGCTGCTGCTTGGGGTCAGATGTGGGAGTTTTCAGCTGGTTGCAAAGCTGAGACTTAATTTGGGAACTGAGTTCTGATTCCATTCTGTCTCTCTCTATCACGATGTTTGTCCTATACAAGTATCTGAGAAGATGCTAATGAGCCCAGCTCCACGCTTTTTATTCCACTCTTTGCTGTGCTGTCACCTAGTGGTTATCTGGTGCTCTTCAGAGAGATTGGACCTTCTAGTCTCATAAGCACAGTGTCAGAAATCCAGACTGGGCCACTATGTGTGTGTCAGCACTGACTCCATTGCAGTGAGAAAGAAGAGAATCAGAGTATCACCACAAAGGGGCAAAGGACATGTGCTGAGGTATCAAAGTACCGAAACCTCAAGAGTTGGGAGGGAATGAATACAATGAAATGGAACAAATCCTCACAATTGATGACCAGTGGTGCCAGTTCTGATATTGACAACCCATACTTATCAAATGCGATCTGTATTTATCAGTTTAGTATTTCCTGTACTTAGTAGGGAACAAACCCATGGGCAGGAACAGGTACAGAGAAATAATCCCCAGGGAAAGGAACATTATACTCATTCAAAACTGAGAAAGTTTCTGTCGTCTCCGGAGCAATTGAGATTGAGGTAGCTAGAAACAGAACCTGGGAGACAAACCTTCACCATCTGCCTTTTAAATGCAGTGGAAGACTTTTTTTCCAAGTAGGGAGAAAAAGGTAGATTAAGGACTGGGGAATGAGCATTACAATTTCAACTAGTTTTCATGCAGTCTTTTTCAATTCATGGTAACCACGTTTCCATCAGTAGAGAGCTGTTTTTCATAGTTTCCAGTGGCCTTTTTTCTTCTAGAAGTACATTACCAGCCCTTTTTTCTGAATTTCCCTGGGGTACACTTGAACCTCCAATCTTTCAGTTAGCAGTCATGACAATCTTAACCACAAGATAGCTCAATCTTTATAAATTGATTTAAATAATTCTGGAAAAATTAGAAATTCTTGAAAATGTATATAACTCCTATGATACCACCCCAGAAATGACAGTTTAAGTGGCTGGACCATGAAGTGTGAAGTCCTTCCTTATTTACTGCAAAGTTCTACACCCAGACTATTTAAGGTTCATGGTATTGGTCCCCGTTGTAGGAAGGGGTGACCCAGAAGGGTAAACTTTTTAAAAACAATACTTGAGGACTTTAAAAAATTCATGGAAATATTATAGTATCTTTAAATTCTATTTTTCCACAAAAATTTTAAGCCTCCTCATATTGTTTTAAAAATATGTACCATGATATTTCAAAAATATGCACCAGGGGCTTAAAAAATATCTATCAGGGGGATTTTTGAAAAACACATAGCAGGGGCTTCAAAGAGTTCAAGGCAACATTTTACTTCAATTCTAATTTTCCACAAAGTAATTGAAAATCCCTGGCGTATATTTTATTTTAGTATTTTCTTAAATTGTCAAACAGTTAATGCATGTGTTGAATGCAATCTCTCTAAAGAGAGAAACTCAAATGTGAAAGAGCCAGATCATACAGCCTGATCTTTCTTATCTCTTCTTTTTTTTAAATCATTTTATTAGGGGCTCATACAACTCTTATCACAATCCATACATACATCAATTGTGTAAAACACATTTGTACATTCATTGCCCTCATCATTCTCAAAACATTTCCTCTCCACTTAAACCCCCAGCATTAGATCCTCATTTTCCCCCTCCCTCTCCGCTTCCCTCTCCCTCATGAGCCCTTGATAATTTATAAATTATTATTTTGTCATATCTTGCCCTGTCCGACGTCTCCCTTCACCCACTTTTCTGTTGTCCATCCCCCAGGGAGGAGGTCACATATAGTTCCTTGTAATCGTTCCCTCTTTCCAACCCATTCTCCCTCTACCCTCCCAGTATCACCACCCACACCACTGGTCCTGTAGGGATCATCCTCCCAGGATTCCCTGTATTTCCAGTTCCTATCTGTACCAGTGTATATCCTCTGGTCTAGCCAGACTTGCAAGGTAGAATTCATAGCATGATAGTGGGAGGGGGAAGGAAACATTTAGGTACTAGAAGAAAGGTGTATTTTTCATTGTTGCTACATCGCCCCCTGACTGGCTCATCTCCTCCCTGAAACCCCTCTGCAAGGGGATCTCCAGTGACAGCCTGACCTTTAGTTCATCTGTGGTTAGGAACATATTGCTTTCTGTGAACCTTTCACTAGGTGAGAGGTTTCCAATCTCCTGTGAGTACTGGGGTCATTTTTTAAGTGTTGGCTTCACTAGTGAACCTTGCAAATGTTTAATGAAGATCTATCACCAACCCTTCTCAAATGCTTTTCTATATAAGAGGGAAGGAACACTTCCTAATTCATTCTAAGAGACTAGTATTATCCTAATAAATTCAAACAAGACATTATAGTTTAATATCCTATATAAAATAAAACAAACAAGCAAACAACTAACTAAATGAAACCAACAACATCTTAAAGGGATAATACACCATGGCCAAATAAGACTTACTTCAGGAATGTAAGGATGGTCCATCAAAGAAAAACCAAACAATGGAATACAGTATATTAATAAAAGTATAGGGAAAAATTGGGTATACGGTTATCTCAATAGACACAATAAAAGCGTTTGACAAAAACAAACACTTTCATGATTGAAAACTATGCAATAAACCAAGAATAAAACTTTGCGATTTCAAAATGACCACAGCTAGCATCATGCTTTAATAGTGGAAACCTGAACATTTTTCCTTACGATCTGCCACCAGACAAGGGTATCCGCTGTCACCACCCATATAGAGCACTCTACTCTTGGCAGCTTACACAGGCAAGAATGATAGATGAAAATCATCCAGAGTGGAAAGGAAAAGGCCAAACTATATTCACAGATGGTAGCATCGTAGATCTAGAAAACCCTAAAGAATCTACACAACTATTAGAACTAATAAACAGGTTCACCGATATTGCAGTATATGATCAAAGAATCAAAATTGATTGTGTTTCTACGTATGTACAACTGTAATTACAAAAATCAATCTCACTTACAATAGCACCAAAAATAATAAAATTCCAAAGGTATTGAAATGATGCACTAAATTATCTAGGCATACACTAGGAATATTTTAATCATTAAATGGATTTGATGATTGAAGAATATTATAAATCTACTAGAAACTACTGGATTGTATATTTCAAACGATCAAGATGGTGACTTTTGTATCATCGTAAATTCATCTCAAATAAAAAAAGATGTTCATAAACTCGCATTTCATAAAGGAAGACTGAATGAGATATCAAGGTAAAGGCAAGTTGCACCCTTTGAAATGAAGAAACGTGATCAAAGAAGCTGGAAGTAAGCAGTAAAGAAGCCCTGACTTACGAGGTAAGCCTAATAGACAGTTTTGCACATGCCTCTCCAAGCATTAGAGCTATTTAGAGGCTAATTCTTTTTTCTGATGCTCATCTGGCTGTCAAAAAAACCAGAGGATATTTGAATGAAAGATCAGAAAATATAAAATTTCGTTATCTCTAACTCTCTATTCCTCTTTATTTTTGACAATATGACTTTTCAATAAATGTAATTCTAAACAGGTCTGCTTTCTCACCTTTATTATGAATAATTCAAAGAACACAGAGTAAATCAATGACACTCTTTTTAACCTACAGTTACCACTTTCACCAGAATTTATTTGTTTTCTTTTTTCTCCTTCAGGAGAAAGACATGTTTACTCTGCATGTTTGATCTATGAACAGAAAGAGAGGAAAAGTCTTTAGCAATATAATCAATTCAGACCTGAAAGTAAAAACAAACAGTAGTAAATTTTCATTACAGGCTAGATCACAGGAGGATGCCAATTTTCATTAGTGTACTTGTGCTAACCCTTTAAGCCCACAGTGACTTCAAATTTCTACCAAATGGAAAATTCCCATATTGTAGAAAACCATCCTCTCTTCACAGGAATAAATTCCTTCATAAAATGAATTTTATCAGAGGTCAGAAAATTAGACTTTTTATTTTTGGTACAAGAGTATTGAAAGCACACTTGACTAAGTAAAAAAAACAAATTCAGGTCATAAAAAGTTAAAATAGATTCCAAAGCCAAAATGAACTGTACTTGCCACATCCCCCGTGTTTTTTTTTAACATAAGCTGCTTTCTCCATGGGAAGATGGTCCGAGGAAGCGAGACCAAACACAAACAAACAAACAAAAACACCACCTTGGAAGGATACTTGTCAAGTGCAGTTCCCGAGGGGAACTAGCAAGCTCCAAACTTAAGTGGTTTGTTAGGGTCCAGAGAGAAGCCACACACTCACACACATGCTCCCTGCAGCAGCAAAGAGGCAAGTCACCAGTTTATTAAAATCTAGTCACTTCAAAAGAAAAGAAGGGAGTAGGGACACCTGTAGCATAGTAGAGAGATGCTTCTCTCTGGGGCCCTCATGAGTTGAGATGAGGACGTTGTCTAAGGAGGGTTCAAGTTTTCATAGGCACTTTCCAAGTGGAGGGAATTGCCACTCTGCAGTTGGTCAAGCACTTTCTCGCTTAGCATGATTCCTTCCAGTTCTTCCCATGAGGTGAGGTGCTTCATGCAATCGACTGGGCTTTTCAGTGCTGCATAGTACTCCATTGTGTGTGCCAGAGTTTACTAATCCACTCATCTATCGATGGAAATTTGGTTGTTTCCAAGTCTTGACGATTGTGAATTGTGCCGCAATAAATATTGGAGCGCAGATGACTGGTCATGTTTTATTTGTTGCTTCCACCGGGTATATGCCCAGTAGAGGGATGGCTGGGTCATAAGGTAGATCAATTTCCATTTTCTTTAGGTATCTCCAGATTGCTTTCCACAGTGGCTGTACAAATCTACATGACCACCAGCAGTGGAGGAGGGTTCCTACTTCACCACACCCCCTCCAACACCTGTTGCTCTCTGATTTACTGATTTGGGCTAGCCTCAGGGGTGTTAGGTGGTATCTCATTGTTGTTGGTCAAGCACTTTCTAATTCATTACAGTTTGGCCTTGGGTCTCATACTTAGCTTCTTTCAGTTGTATCTGGGTGGCTGCAGTCTCAGAATTATATCTGAGTGCAGTTCTCTGCCTGAATATCACTGGGTCCTGGCTTCAAGCCATTTCTCACAGGGTCCTTTGTCTGTCCCTTGCGTCCCGGGGTCTTCTGTTCATCTCCTTAGCAGATGGGGCAGAAGTCCCTGTCAGTGCTATCACCACCATAAAGCATGGAATGATAATTCTTACACTTGAGAATTCTGAAAATTGTGTGTTCCTGGTAAAATTAATTCAAGAATGCTTACAGGCTATAAATCATTGTCTCTGATCTTGCAGCCTCAAGGAAAACATGCAGAGTAGCCATAACAATCACTCTTTTGAGAGCTGGGCTAGCAAGATGAAGCCACTTGTGTTACTGTGCCCCTTAGACTGCTTGCTGGCTCCAGTCTGGCTCCTGAGTGGTCGTTCAGTGAGGTCAAAGTTCTTCATTTGAGAGCTGACATTTAGCAAACCTGATTGGCTGCAAGTTGGACTAACCTTGGGCACCACTGTCTTCCTGTGGGCCTATTTATTCCAACAACATCATGAAGTTTTAGAGTATAAAATAAGAAATGGATAAACTATTGAAATACTGATATAGTATATGTTCCAGGTAGTGATTGTAGGACTTCGTTTGGATTCACCAATTGTTTGATTGTAAATTGAGAGAACAGTTACATGTGAATATATATCAGCAGTATTTGTGTGTTGCATCCTTAAGTGAAAAAAATGAAATATTTCTGTATTCTTCAAACTAACAACAACAACAAAATCATTTCTCAGACCCATCCATTTGGAAACACTTGAGTTCTTAAAATCCTTCCCTGATTACCCAATGGGAAACACTGAGAGAAATCAATTTTTTAGCATTCCACTTTTGAACATAAACCCGTATTTCATCTTATTATTATTGAAAAATATCTGAAATTCAGGGAGAATTTCAGGGATAGTGCCTTCTTCCTTCCTCTGTCCGGAAAAATATGTAAACAAGTTTTATGATAGATCTATTTTTATAAAGCTCTATGCCAAATGATTTATCTGTAACAGCTATTTTGGGCTGAGTTCTCTAACAAAGCAAAACCAGTGAAGCTTGCATATGCACATGTAAATATTTATATCAGGAAAATGTCTCATGTAGTTGTAGAAGTTGGCAATTTCCAAGTACTGCGGACTTCTCCTGACTTAAGTAGCTGCATTGACTGATGAATTCAAGATTAGCATGAAGGCAATGGTTGTGTGGCTGCAGAGGCGAATGAATTCAAAGTCAGCAGGAAATACAACAGGCTGCTGCCTCATGTCCCAAGAACCCGAGGTCAAGCAGCCAGATTCATGATCCAGACTCAACAAAAAATAAGCAAGTTTTTCAACCTATACTAGAAGCAGGCCCCACCTTTGAGGCTATTGCATCATGGAGGATGACTAAGTCTTAACTGCCAAACCCCTGAGAACCCTGAGCCAGTCAAGGTGACATAAGCCTTAAGTAACATACAAACATACAAATCAATCACTCTTCTTGACATGAAGTGACTTAAAAATAAATGGGCATTATAATGATTTGAAATAAAATTTAGTAGTTATCTCACAAGGAAATCATGTCTAAAAAAGTCCAAGTTTTCCAAGACCTGCAACTGTGTAATACCGTAATAACCAACAGCTTACTTTTGTTGTTTGGGGGGTTGTTTTGTTTATTGTAAAACACTTTGTTGTAAATGTGACTATTTACAGAACATAAAGTTTTCCTTTTAACAATTTGCACACACTTTGCTTCATGTCATGGATTACAATTCCAACAATGCAATATCCGTTATCTTTCTTCCTCTTGTGTTTTCTCTTTCCATTCCTTCCTTCTGAGCATGATCCTTGGATAAATGATACCCTTTTTATCTTAGATGGTCATTTCTGTTCCAGACCTGAAGGCAGTCTCAGGGTCATAGTTTGAGAGTTCCATCAGTCTGGCTAGTAAGTCTGATCTCTTATTATTTTGAGTTCTGTTCCACCTTTTTTCTGACTCTATTCAGAACCTTCTAATTTCAGAGCAGTTTTTAGTAGTAGGCACCATCTAGTTCTTCTGGTCTCAGGGTTATGGAGACTTGTGTTTGAGTACTCCATTAGTCCACTGGGCCATGTGTTTCCATGCACTTTCAGTTTTCTTCACTCATCTCTCTTCCAGATAGGGACAGAGCAATAGTCTTTCTGGTATATTTCTTCAAGATAGATTTTTGCTTGTTCTTTTGGCAAATATTCTTCATCAGCACCATAATTCAAATGCATCAATTCTTCTTTGGTCATCCTTGTTCAATGTCCAACTTTCACAGCTTCCCTAATTATTTGCTGAGCATATAGATTGAACAAGTATGGCGAGAGTACATAACCCAAATGCATACCTTTCCTTCTTTTAAATCATTCAGTATTTCCTTGTGCTATTCACACAACTGGCTTTTGATTCATATGCAGATTCCACATGAGTACAACGAAGTGTTCTGGAATTCCCATCCTTCCCAAGTCTGTCCATGATGTGTTGTGGTCCACACAGTCAAATGCTTTTGCCATGCTTAATAAAACACAAATAAACATCATTCTGGTATATTCTGCTTTCACCCAAGATTCATCTGATGTCAGCAATGATATTCCTTGTTCCACACCCTCTTCCAAATCTGGCCTGAATTTCTACTAGTTCCTTGTTAATGTACTGCTCCAACTGTTATTGGATGATCTTCAAAATTTTACTTGCATGTAAAATGAATGATACTGTTTGATGCTTTGAGCCTTTTGACAGATCACCTTTTTGGGGGTAATAAGTACAAATATGATCTCTTCCAGTCAGTTGGCCAAATAGCTGTCTTCCACATTTCCCAGTATGCATGCGTGGGTGCTTTCAGTGCTTCCTCAGCGTGTTGAAATATTTCAGTTGTTATTTCATCAGTCACTGATGCCTTCAGTGCATTTTGGACTTCTTCCTTTGGTATCATTGGTTCTTGATTGTATGCTGCCCCTTGAAATGGGTGAATATCAACTAGTTCTCTTTGGTACAGTACCTCCGTATTCTTTCCATATTCTCTTGGTGTATCTTGCATTATTCAATATTTTGCCTAAAGAATATCTCAATATTGTAACTCTGGAGGCTTGAATTTTTTCCTGATTTATTTAAAGATATGCTGAGTATGTTCTTCATTTCAGTTTTTTAACTCTAGGTCTTTGCACATTTCTTTATACTATTTTACTTTCTTTTTTAGTCATGCTTTGCATCAAATATTCTGTTATTATTTAATGAGTAAAATTTCTTCCTCAAGTGTTCTCAAAATTCAGCTAAGATATTCTCAAGGTCATACCTTAACTCTTTTGGACTTGTTTTAATTTTCTTCAAACAAGTCAGCTTCCTCCTGAACTTATATATGAACAATTGATGGTGTGTTTCCATGTTGGCCTCAGCCTCGTTTTAGCTGCTGCTATTGAGCTTGTCTAGTGTCTCTTTCCACAGATGCAGTCAAATCGATTTCTGTGTATTCTATCTGGGGAAGCTTTCCTGTGAGCTCACCTTTTGTGTGGTGGAAAAAGGAAGGTATTTGTGGTGAAGAAGTCATTCTACCACTAATACCATTTTTCCCAACTACTGTTACTTCTCCTTTGTTTCCAACTTTTACATTCTAATCACCAAAAGTTATCAATTCATTATTGCATGCACGATCAATTTCAAACTAAAAACATTGGTAAAATTCTTAACTTCTGCACCATTAACTTTAATGGTTTATAACTTCCAATTTTCCTGGATTCATATATCCAAGTTCTAATTCATAATAGATATTTGTATAAAGTCTATTATGACAGATATAGAGAGGTTAAAATATAATAGCTTACCATTTGACCTCCCTTTTGACCTATTTTAAAGTTGCTTCAATTGCGATACCAGGAGGGAAGGGGTGGGGGTAGAAAGGGGGAATTGATCACAGGGATCTACATATAACCTCCTCTCTGGGGGATGGGCAGCAGAG
>NW_022109491.1:39863439-39870203 GCF_000313985.2 Echinops telfairi
AAATGTATAGGTGTGCTTTACACAATTGATCTATGTATTGTGATGAATTGTATGAGCCCCAATAAAATGATTAAATAAAAATAAATAAATAAAATTAAAAACCTGAAGGGGAAATAAAAGTGGATTAAGCCTTGGGTGGAACTCCTCTGAACATGGGCCAGGGATGTGAGTAGCCTTGTTATCAGACAGATTGTATAGGAAAGTGGATTGTTGAAGATTCAGTTAGGATGAAATTCATCACCCTATCATTTTATCTCCCTTATGATCCATTTAAATTTGTTCTAATTTTTAAAATATTTTCCCCTTTCTTTTCTATTGTTATATTATTAGTTTTTCTTTTGTTTGTTTGTTCTTAATGTTTTTCTTTATATGAAATTAAAAACAGGTAAATCTAGAGAAATAGCAATTGGATTAATGATTCCTTGGGGCTATGACAGGGGAGCTTGGGTGAAAATGGTGAGCGAATAATAATGAATCTAAGAAGGAGAAAATTTGCTAAAACTGACTGTGGTGATGACTCTACAGCTCTTCTTGAAGTGATAGAACTATTGGATTTTATATGTGAATTAAATGCCAATAAGACTATTGAAAAAATATATATTGTTTCTATTTCTTCTCATTTTAAATCATGACCATCAGCAAATGAATCTCTCAAAGGTTTTATTACACCCCCATCACTATATTTGATGCTACTTTAAGAAAGCAGTCATATTACTAGTACCTTCTGGCCCGAGGGACTATCTAAATATTCTAGCACTCCCCCTGACAATTTTTTTCTGCTATTCGTGAGATTTCAGCATCTGACAATGTTACCATGCTTTCCATAAGGTTTTCAAGGACTAATTCCTCTGAAGTTGTCAGCCTATTCCTTCTTTGTTCGGTCTGGAAACTCTGCTGAATCCTGTTCACTTTGGCTGACCCTGCTGGTTTTCAAAAATACCAGGGACACAGCCCCACATCACAGCAACACACATGCCACCACAGAATGACACACTGACAGGTAAGCTTTTATAAGAGTAAACTGGACAAAAAGGAAATCATCAAAGTTTTTAGGGTTCACAGGACACTAGCTCTCAATTGACACTAATTCTATGAGTCCCTAAATGTAAGTGTAGCCCATATTCAGAGTGAGTATGGAAGTCACATCACCAGGTGTCCTGTTGAAGATACACTTGGGATGCACTTAATTGTCCTAGTACTTAATGTTTTATGTTTTCTTTCCATTGAGGTTTTTATCTGTTTTATGTAATTATTCTTGTGAATTTTTGGTTTGGGTTTTGTTTTTCAATGCTTTTGTGTATATGAAATCCAGTATAGGTGGATCTAAAGAGACAATAAATGGATTAATGGTTCCTTGGGAGTATGGCAAGGTAGGTTGGGGGAAAATGGAAAATTAGTAGCAATGTGTACAAGAATTAAGAAAATGTACTAAAATCATTATTGTGTTGATTGTAACTCTTCTTGATGTGACTAGACTATTGAATTGTAGATATGTTAACTATATCCCAATAAAACTGTTGGGGGGGGAAGAAGGTGTCATCAATTGATATTAGTTAAAGATGTAGAATTATCATAATTACTGCTAACATTATTATTAACTGCCATCAAGTTGATTGCTTTAGAGGTCATTAAGAACTGAGTTTCCAATGCTAAAGATCTTTAAGGAATCAGACAGCCTCATCTTTTCCCTGAGGAGTAGCGAGTGGATTTGAACCATTGATCCTTCAGTTAGAAATCCCTTGCAGTGTCTATGCTACTGCACCATCAGGGTTCCTATGATATTTCAGCTGGAAGAAAAAAAACTAACGTATAGTCATTATTGTTAAAACATTAGAATAATAATATATTACAGAGAGTGTTGCAGAAGTTTGGCATATAATTAGAAAAGGAATGAAGAAAAAGTGAAAGTGACATTTAAAAGATTTCTGTTCTCTGATCTCAGTCTCCTCTCCGTACCTTGACCCTAAATGCACAACTGTTCAGATTCCTTAGTGAAGTGCCTGTTTCACTCAGAGCCACAGGATGGCAGTCTAAGATTAGTCATTGCATTTTTCTGGGCCTAGGACTACTTTCTTCCTTTTCATTTTCCTTTCTTTTCCTTTTTTGTGTATGAATAGATGAAAAATCTATGGGATTACAAGGCACTTAAAAACAGCAATTGATTGACCATCTTCTAGTAATGCCCATAAGGACCCTGCTAAGAACATTTTCCATAGTCACACAATGAGCTGACTTTTTCTTCTGCAATGCATAAGCCTGGGAGGACACTTCTTCAGGTTAGGCGTGTTCCCTGGAGCCTCTTATGCTGGGGCAGAAATTGGATGTCAAGGACCTACCAGAGAGCACGTTTTCAAAACCACCAGATACTCTAAGGGCAAAAGATGAGACTACTCCATGGCAGTGGTTTGTAATGGTGAGTTTAGTTTGGGTTTGGGTTCTAATATATCTCTCTCTTTTCCTGTATCTTATAAAGCAAATCGGAAATCCAAGTTCTCCAGTATCCCCAGAAATCCACTGAAGTCCCAGTTGTGGCACTCGTGTATTTCATCAGGCTCCTACTTTGACTTCAGTTTGGAGCTTTCAGATTCCTTTCTTCCATACTATTTTAATGAGGTATTCAGTAAAAAAAATTAATCTCATCCAATATTTTCATATCTCACTTGGGAGGATCATTCAGCTTAACTGCTTTAGCAAATTGCCAAACTCTAATTGAGGTAGTTAGTTTATGGTGCCAACCTGGCCAATAAACACATGTGGGGTTAATTGAAGAGCAGAAGGATAAATGGCTCAGTGAGGCTCATCTTTCTAGTTCTCGGGTCTCTTGCTTTCTGATGGTTGAGCCAGGGTGCAGGTTGTCTTAGCCAGTTCCCTGTTTCAGCTGGCAAATCTCACTTCCTGCAAGACATCCCTGAGGAGAAGCTGCATGGACCTATCCCGATGCAGCCCTGGGTGCTGGAGCAGCCGTGTGGAGACCCCTGCCAGTGCTGAGATGCTTACACATTCACTGACTCAGCTTTCCTCTTGCAGTTGGCTTCATAGTGTGTATTTTGTGAGATGGAAGAGGACTTTATGGATTGGTGGTGGACATATGGGTTAATGTTGAACTTGTGGGCTTGGGCAGCACTGGGTTGGGATGTTTTCTTGATCTGCATTTAACCTTTATATAAAACTCTCTCTTATAAATGAGTTTCTGTGGATTTGTTTGTCTAAAGTATCCAGACCCACACACTAATCTTTAGTAAATTGGTCAGCATTGCTCAACAGAACTTTCAGTGATGATAAAAATACTACGTCCAGTAGAAAAGACTTCAGCCCCCTATGCTTATTGAACACTTGCAATGTGCTCATGTGATTAAGGAACTCAGTATCCAATTTCATTTCATTTCAATTGTCTTAAGCAAGAGAGTTCACAACTTGACTTCTCACCTATCAATGGTGTTGATTCATAAGTGATATTTTGAGGTATAACAATTAGAATTACCTATAGACCAAGAAACGGAGTTATTAGCTACAAACTCAGAATATCATAACCTAAGGAAAAGTAGTGTGAAGGGAAGTTCAAAAGACAGCCCATCTTCCTCCCAGAAATGTTCAACCTCTGACTTCATTTTATTTTTTGCAAAGAAGAATTTCCGGATATGTAGCCTCCAACTGAATACATGCAATAAAGGGCTTTAACAGTTTGTGTGATTTGCGTAAACCGCAAACGGAAACAAAACACAGGAAATGACACAAGACACACACCCGGGAGGTTTCATTAGGAGAAATCTTATCTCAGCTGAAATGTCCTAATGAGGTAACTCCAACTCTGACTCAGGAATCCGCCTATCTGTTGTAATGAGGCAGCTGTGACTTTGGAAGTTGTCTTTAATCTCTGTCAAAGCCCAGTAGTCCTGTCACTTGTGGCCTCATTTCTTTGTTTCAATGGTATTCGATCCCTCTTAGAAACTTCAGAGAATCTGTCATTCACCACTAGGGCCATTCCTAGAGGGACCTCTTCCAAGGCGGTTGTTACAATGCTAAAAATGAAAATTTTAAAAATAAATAAAGCCAAATTTTATATATACTTTTTAGGAAAATGAGTATTTATATCATTCTTCTTTGCTGAGATATATTCTGCATAGGACAGATACAATGTAGTGACCTGATTTAAGGAAAAAGAAATGGGCTCTTCGATGCTGCCATCATTAGCCAATTGATCTCTTACTGTACAAGTTACACAACTGTCTGGGGCTCAGCTTCCCCAGAGCAGATGGCTGCACTGTATCAAATTTAACTTCTTGTTGTCCAGTTTGGTAGGTTGGAGTTACCTAGTCCCGGCATTTGTGAATAGGTAGGGAATGGGACATATTCCATGCTACAAGGTCCTCGTAATAGGTCAACCATAGCAGAAGAAAAATTAATCAAGAACTGATCATCAGAGATATAATGATGAATGTGACACAGGTTATGAACTTTGGGGACACTGCCCTATGTCCAGATTACCCAATTTGTCACAGTATGTCATGAAAATGTCCTCATTATCAGGAACCAGAGAAATCATCACTAATGTGGCAGGCCCAATAGTCATTCAGTAGGCCAAGGCTTCTTCCCTTCGTGTGACCTTTAGAGCTTACTGACGTGGCCATGGTGGATGAGAAGTGTGAGTTCTCTGTCTCTATAACCATTTTCTTTGCATATTAAATATTATGGTTTTGTTTGTTTGTTTTTTTCTCTCATTGGTCCTTTGCATTCCATCTTTAGTGACATGGTTCTAGTTTGGAAAAATTAAATGCCTTCCTGTCATTCCTAAGAGTATTTCCAAGTCATTTCCAGGAGTTTCTGTGTTCTTTTTAAGAACCAAATTTTATTCCCATTAATGCACATTTCACTTCCATAAATAGAAATTCCATTGCATCTGCAGGATATCCAAAAGTTGAAAACCATAAAATGAATTTATTTAAAATAGCTTGTTATAATTTCAAATATAGACCAAATTTAAACCCACAAGTTTAAGTGATAGACTCGAAAAGATACAATAAATACCCCAGAGCATTAAAAAAAATCTGTAAACATAGAAAAAAAGGTATATTGTTACTACATTATTCAGGTGGAGAAATCGAGTCTCAGAACAGGTAAGGGTACAAGTTGGTAAGGAGCCCAGTTAGAATTCAAGTAAATGATAGTTTACTTTCAAAATAATAGATAACTAGTCCCACATTCTGTATAAACATCTGAAAACAGAACATTTATTTTACATTTATATATGCTTTTCTCATTAAAAGTTTGTAACTTACAGCCCAAGACACAAGTCTACCTACCTTGACAGAAATAGTCTAGAAGCTAGCTACTTGTGTATAATGGTGAAATTCAATTAAGCTTTGGTCACTTCAAAATAAAAGAAATTCATTATTTTTTTATTTCTACAAAGTGTTCTGAATATGTCAATGTACTTTTTGGGAGGGAGTGGTTTTACATAATTTATTGTAAGCACAAAATAGGCATTATACAAGTGAAAATATAGATTGCAAAAGAACGTTTATATCACAAAGCATGCACCTCATAATAGTTGTAAATAGTTTTGCTGGATTGTGTACATCTATAGTAAATACTAAAAGTAAACCAATTTTCATTTCTACACATAAATATTAACCTCCTATCAGTAGTGATAGATTTCTTGTACATGTTCAGGAAAAATAAGCACTATTTTTTAAAACCAAGACCAAAATTAAGATCTTCATCCAGTCGTCTACATCCATGTATTGAACCAAACCTTTTTGCCCCTACGCAATGTCTGTATTGTCCACTTCTAATGATTGTCCGCATTCCATGTGCACTTGTCTGGGCATACATAGTAGGTTGCTTGCTGTCTACAGTACTCAGTCCAAGCTGCACTATAATCTGGCTCACCACCAGGTGGGGCCCTAGTAAGAGCAATAACAGCTTGATCCATTTTCTTGACGCACTCTTCCCAAGCGTTGGTATAATCAGCCTGTCCAGCTGGGCTGGAATTTGCTGATCTTGCTGTTGGTTTGGGTTGTGGGTGGTGCACCTGTAAGAGCCACAGATGGTGGCTGTATTTGCTGCTGGTTTAGTGAGCATAATAAGTAGTCTAAGCTACTAACTTGGGATCTGTTCCTACCTTAGGTGGATCAGTGTGGACTGGCATTTCCCCACCCCTGGGGAGTATATGGGACTGGAGGGCCATGAGCAGAAAGACCAGGTGGTTCCGGATTATGAGCTACTGGATTGTATTGCCTCATTAGAGCTCCAGGCCCTGGAGGCCCACTGGGACCTGGGACACCAGGGGGCTCTTGGGGTACAGGTGGCTCTAATGGATTTATTGGACCATCAGTCTTTTCTTCTATGAGTTGCTGAGCATAGTCTATTTGCTGTGGAGTGCCATGAATTGTGGTAATTTCATTTTAGGATCTGCATTTGGTGAAGAATTTCTCTGCAGTTGTATTCTTACACCAGATTGTTGACTTATACTTTTTATAGTTTTCCCCTTTTCCTATTGTCAATCTCATTTTCCAAGTTGGTACAATGAAATTAAATTATTCTAGTACACCAAGTGGTCCCATGTTTCGTTTTCCTTGACCTTGAACTCCAGGTCCAGGTCCAACAGTATAACCAGCCTGTCAGTGTACTTTTCAAAGAAGACTTTTTTAGCCTCAAGAAAATACTATGTAAGCGGCCATCTAGCCCAGAAGCAACAAAGCCCACATGGAAGCAGCACACCAACATGTGTGATCATGAAGGGCCAAAGGGACCAGCCTTTAAAC
>NW_022109491.1:39870859-39933867 GCF_000313985.2 Echinops telfairi
AAGACATGACAGAGAAAGAAAGGATGAATTAAATATGGAAGATATCTTTGTTGTTGCACGCTGCTTAATGGAAATGTAGTTCTGATAAAAATGTGACATTCAAATATTTAACAATAAATTAAATATTATCACAGTGCCCAAGCTTGTTCTGTATGTCTTTTGCTGGGCGTATCATTAAATTTTTACCAACGTGAATGTTAAATACATCAAAACACTTAATTAAAGTAGTTTCGACAGGGCTAATAAAAGGCTCACAAAAATAAATTCATAGTAATGTATTGTATGGTAATTCTACTGTTAACATGAACTACAAATTAAATTAATGGACTTCTAAAAATAAAATAGATGTACAACTTTTTAAAAAAAAAAGAAAATACTATGTATAATCATAAACTTGCTTTCATTTTGTGAGTATATATGTGCATAAATATATGTGCATTTCAGTTTTCTCTGCTTGAGATAGAAAAACAATTTAGGGTATTATCTTGTATAACTTGTTCAAAGAGCATATGAAACCATACCTTGATTAGCTATGATTATATAGACTTAAAAACTCTCTAATGTCTGTGCTGAAAAGGAACTTAGAATAAAGCAATCTCCCCTCCTCACTGATGAATAAATTGAGAGTCATAGGTTAATTCATTTAACACCCCTTTGTTGAATATCCCTATATTTCTACTGTAGAGTTTAATGCAATGGGTGAAGGAACTCAAATGATTGTTCAAGATCACACATAGCCCTGTGCCAGATTTTCAATAACGCGAGTTGGGGCACGGGTTACCAGAATATTTAGGATTTAAATGTAATAGCATACATCTGACATTGTTTGTGAAGGTTTGTATAACAGAAGGCTGTATAAATGCAAACTCAGTGAATATCAAGGGAAGAAATTCTCATTGTTGTACATAGTATAACCTGATAATTTCAAGGAAGCATTTATTTCAAAGCTTTTATAGCATTTGCGCTTAGTTTGGGAGGACATAATTTGAAGAAACAGTTGAGCATTCAGCTTGGTATTCTTCTGAAAAAGATTGACTTTGGGGTGGCATGATCTCCGAAAAATACAAGGTGTGTGTGTGTGTGTGTGTGTGTGTGTGTGTGTGTGTGTGTGTGATGCTCTCAGGTTTCCCCGGCCCCACCCCACCACCCCAAAAAAAACTTCATTGCCATTGAGTCAATTCTAACTCTTAGTGACTCTATAGATCCAAGTATGACTGCCCTGTGGATATCCAGACGGGACTCTTTCTGAGCAGAAAGCACATCCTTCTCCTTCAGAACAGCTGGTGCCTTCAAACCTATCTTGAGCTTTGCAGTGCAATCCATAACCCACTGTGTTGAACAGTGGGTACTTTCAGTGGCCAAAATGATGGTACAAACGAGATTCAGTTTGAATCTACACCAGCATTTCTCAACCTGTGGGCCGTGACCCCTTTTGGGGTCAAACGACCCTTTCGCAGGGGTCTCCTGATTCATAACAGTAGCAAATTACAGTTATGAAGTAGCAATGAAAATAATTTTTATGGGTGGGGGTCACCACAGCATGAGGGACTGTATTACAGAGTCATCGCATTAGGAAGGTTGAGAACCACTGGTTTACACTGTATTTGTTCTTTAAAAAGTGCCTGGATGACTGGAGGTTCAGTGGGTAGGACTACTAATATTCCATAGGCGTATATTCTATTGGAGATCTGGGCATGTCCAAGCTACAAGATTGTTTTGTAGGTAATGCGCAGTGTCACGGGAGCGTTGTAGTAGGATAGACAGTACTTCAATGTGAACCCCACGTGTATTGGAGACTTATGAGAAGAAGGAGATGAAGATGAAAGAGTCAATAAAGAACTATATTATTTCAGTTCACTCTACATGAGAACTGGAGAAGACAATTAATCAACAGCACTAGTATGTCCAGTAGTGCCAAGAATGGAAATCCTCATCACAAATGCCAGCACCTTTGAAACTCTTGACTCACTCCATCTGAAGAGCTTTGGGAGGCCCTGGGCCAGTGGCAGTACCTGGAGCAAATAAGGAGCTGGTAGTAAAAGGAGTCAAAATGTTGGAGATAGAAATAGGGAAGTACATGTCCTCCCAGATCCTCTTCTCCAAGACAAGAGTTATTGCTTTGAGAATGCACATAAAGAACCTGAAAGGACATCCACAGAAAGATTCGGGATTGGGAGGTGAAGCTGGAAAGTACTGTTTAATGACTATTGTCATGAGATTCATTATTATCAGCACAGTGCAACTTCTAAATTACAGAATAATAAATTATATTTCTGGAATTTGATAGCTTGATAAATTATAAAACATTGTTGCCACATAGCTAATCTTATGATAAGACTAATGGCATAGTGGCTTAAGTGTTGGGCTGCTAACCATGAAGTCAGTTCTTCAAGCCCACCAGTTGGTCTGAAGAAGAAAGATGAGGCTGTCTACTCTCATAAAGATTCAAGCAAGCAGCTATCTAAGTGAGGGATCAAATAAATCCACATGGAAAAAGCATGCCACCCTGTGTGATCCAAGGGTTATAAATAATATAATCCAAATTTAAAGCAGGGAATGGTATCAGAGCTTAAATTGTGAACACCTGGTTTGCAGAAGGCTATGGGTGATATTGGAAGTCCAAAATCTATTTGCAGAGTTCACCCCGGGATTAAGCTTCCAGTGAATACCTTCTGATCATTGAGGAGGGATTCGAGATGCCCTGTTAGCAGATAGAGAGCATTGTAAATGACAGCATTGATTATGACAGAGGTAGTTAGGGCAAATGTAATGTTTTATCATTTGATCTCCCATTTGGTCCATTTTAAAGATGTTCCAAAGTTTTTTCTGTTTTTTTAAGTGAAGAGAAATTACACCTAGATTAAGCCTTGGTGAGTCCCATTTGACCTTGGATCAAAGAAATGCGTGTCTTGTAATTGTGCAAAATGAATTGGAAAGTTGCAAGTGCAGTTAGGTTAGAATTTATCCTTGGATATCCCTATGATCCCTATGGATCATAAACAATTAACATTGTTTTTAATATTTTTGCTTTCTTAATGATCGAGGTTTTTATCTGTGTCACTTTGTTATTGTTAGTTTGGTTTTTCTAAAAATGATTTTCTGTATATGAAATCCAGGATAAATAATAGAGGCAGTAACTGGATTAAGGATTCCTTGGCGGTTTGCCAAGGGAGTCCCAGGAGTGGAGCATGATGGGAAGTTAATAAGCTGAGTACAAAAATGAAGAAAATGTTCTAAAACTGATCATGGTGATGATTGTACAGCTCTTCTTGATGTGATGGAAGTGAATTGTATGCCAATGAAACCATTGGGAAATAAAGATTTGCAGTCTTGATACACAAAGGAATGATTTTAAGGTAACCTTTGGTGTTACAATGAGTTGGAACCAACTTGATGGCAGTGGGTTTGTTTTACGGGGGCAGGCTTGTTATTCTTCCTGCGGTTTCTTTTATATTGCTTTTAATTTTTAAAGTAGTAAAGACGAGAGGAATCATTTCTTTGAAACACTAAGTGGATGACATATAGCAATTATAGCAAATGGCTGCTGCACTGGGCCTTCCTCGAAGAAAGGTCAGAAAAGACACAAAATCTATTATTGACAAACCATACCTGCTGTCCTTTAAAAGTTCTAGTTGAAAACCACATCTATGAATATTATACTTATTAATTATTTACCTGATTATGATTAATTTTTATGCAATGTATATTTGTTTGAGTGGATGTGCCAGATATATTGTTGCCCATTTCCCTTTTTCCTTGCTGAGTGTCTTTATTCCCGAACTACAACCAATATCCCCGAAGGAAAAAATAAGAATTTAGGTGTGAAGTGACGCAGCTCTTGAACGAGTGCAGGATTCCGATAGGGTTATAAATTAGGGAGGTTCTAGACCGCATACTCATGAGAGAAATAACAACCGATTGGTGTTCTCAAGTATCATCCTGCTCTACATGATTGAGTAGATGAGACTGCTTCCCCACCCGAAGCTAAAATGGTTAATTTTCTGATTCATAAAATAGGAATAAAAATATCTGCCCTCAATGGATTTTTGTAAGAGATTATTATCTAATACAGAAAATAATAATACAAATATATATCTATTTTTGTTTTTAATTATCAGTTAAGAGTTAACTGGCCCTTTTAGCAAGATTTTCTCTTGAAATCTAGAATATTGTTTCTCTGGGAAGTAAGGAATGCTAACTTCCAAAGTAATTTAGAAACGAACATCGGAAACAATGCTTTCTAATTAGCTGGGCATAGACATCATGGGATATTTGTTGAGACCAGGAGTTAGGGCCAGGCCAAGTGTTTCTTGAGATTTAAGGCAGTAGCACTTTGTTCACTATCGCCCAAGTATTTCATAACTCAGTGCAATATAGCCCATAAGTCCTTGCCATATGTCTAGGAAAATAACAAGACAAATATTATAAATTAGAGTTTTCACACCTGACAGCAAAGTAAATACACAGAAAGAACTGTCGGTTATTTTGTTTCAACTATGATAATAAGTAATAATCTATATGACCTGCTATAGGCTATGAGTGCCAAACACCCAGCTTCTGTACATCCAATAAATTCTCCGTCTGTTCTCAGTATGAGTACAAAGCTTGCTGGAGATATATGAACTCTTATCTCATCCTTCACCAGGTGGTTTCTTGGGACAGAACTGATAGTAGCCACACCTCACCAATATATCAAGTTGGGCTAGTGTGAACAAGGTCAAGAATTGCAGAATGCCAACAGCCCCACCTGGATGCTGATAAAGGTTTCTGCCACACCCCATTTACATGAAAAGAGGAAGGAGTGGAAGCATTTTACTAACTGAAAGCAAGATTTGACTATTCGCTGATGTGAGAAACCAAAAGAAAAGTTTCACTCTTTTTACTTTATCACTGAACGCTTCTCTTTGACTGGACAGAAGAAAGCATTATATTTAATAAACAAATTAAGGACTATACACGACTACAACTGTGTAAAGAGATAATAGAGATGGTCAACATAATTAGACACAATAAGTCTAGGTCAGACTATGGAGCAGAACATTCTTGCTCACATAAAAATTCAAGTGTAAGCTGAAGAAACTTAAGTGCACAAGTACGAAACTACAGTCTGAACTTAGATTGCACCGCAAGAAGAGATTTAATGCATTGAATACTAATGACTGACAATTAGATGAGTTCTGAGATTATAACAAGGATATCAGACTTGAGGAAAGCAGAAAGTCCTTAAATAGGAAAGGAAGAAAAGACCAAATTCGACATCAGAACCTTAAGCTTGCTCTTGAATGTAGAGTAACTTAAGCAAATGAAAGACATGAGCCCCTAATAAAACAATTTTAAAAAAAGACACGCTGAAGTGATATATCTAAACAAAAAATTCTAAAGGGTGATTCAAGAAATAAACTGTTGTAATTAAATATGTAAAGGACTAGAGTTTAAAAACAAAGTGAAAAGAAAGGGCATTTTTAAATAGAAAGAACTGAAGAAAAATATTCAATTCTTGAGTTGCAAATTTGAGGAATTCTATAGACAAAATGTCAAATATGGCAGGAATCACCAAAAGAATATGGAAGTACAATAGTCTCTGTACCAAAAAGAATTGCTCAACATTCAACCATTTTAGGAGGTGGTATATGAACAAGAGCCAATGGCATGAAAGGAAAAAGTTCAGCCTGCATTGGCAAAAAAATAAATAAAAATTCCATGAATTTACAGAATACCAACTAAGATGTCACACATTTCTGATTTCAAACGAATCTTGATTGTAAGCAGAGAAGGCCAAAAAGATGTTTAACTGTGTCTCATTGACTATGCAAAGACATTTGACATTGCAGGTCATAAAATAATTATGGATAATAATTCAGGGAATGGGAATTCTACCACACTTAATGTTGCTCAAGTGAAATCTATACATACATTGGTCAAGAAACAACTATTTGACCAGAACCATGGGATACTGCATGGGTTAAAATCAGGAAAGAGGTGTGCCATAGTTGTATCCTTTCACCATGCTTATTTAATCTATATGTTGATAAAATAATCTGAGAAGCTGTACTATAACAAAAGTGTGGCAGCAGGATTGAAGACAGACTCATTAAGAATTTCTGATATTAAAATTACACAATAAAGTTGTTGAAAATGAATATGAATCAAAGCATTTACTGATGAAGATTAAAGATGTGTTAATCTGGGTAGGCTAGAGAAACAAATCCATGGACACACACACTTATGTGTATAAGAAAGAGATTTATATACAAGAGCAATTGAACATTGAGAAAACATCCCAGCCCAGTCCAGATCAAGTCCATAAGTCCAATATTAGCCCTTATGTCTGATATCAATCTATGCAGTCCTTTTCAGACTCACGAAACACAGGCAATGATGCCGAATGCAGAAGATCACATGCCAGTGGGAAGAAAGTCTTTGGATCCAGTGGCATTGGAAACATCTCAGTGCTGGCAGGGTCTCTCTGTGGCTTCTCTGACTTCCAAGGTCTGGTTGCGTCCATGTGGCTTGTCTTCTGCAATGTCTCCAAGAGAGATGTCTTCCACCTCCAAGGAGGAAGTGCCAGATTTCCCAGAATTCTCAGGAGAAGGCCATGCCCACAGAAGTCTCATTGGCTATCTCCAGATTGACAGCCTAGACTCCACCCCTACTCTTAATCCTTAAATTGATATCAGATTAGGTGACTGCTTCAAAAGACAACCATCTTCAATACAGATGGCATCTCAACAACTGGAAACATAAACAATATCATGATACTTGAAGAAAACTTTTACATTGTCAAATATTTCACTTTACATGCATCTACAGTACTCATGGAAGTAACTTTCAAGAAATCAAATGATGTATGGTATATTGTAGCAAATATTCTGCAAAAGGCCATTTTGAAATGTAGAAAGGTGGTGATTTTAATTAATACAAATTTACTTTCTCCTAAATTTACTACTTAGGAAGCTATAAGTCCAAAGTTAGAGTGCCATCGTAAACTTTCTGTCTCTTGACTCTATGTAAAAGTCTTTCTCTGTCCCTTGTTAATCTTCCTATGGCCTGATATTTATCATTCCTCATCTACCTTTTTCTCTGTGCTTAACCTGCTTATTTTTTATCATAAAGATGATTAGCTTAAGCTACATCCTACATGGATATGTTTTTATTAACTTAAAAAAGAAAACCCCATTCCCAAATGAAAGATGACATTAACAAATATAAGGGTTAGGATTTATAAGAAATATTTTTGGGGAAAGTAATTCAACATAATTCATTTCAATATAATCATTTTTCTCTTTTACTAAAGATTATTATTTTGTAACAGTTGCTTAATGTTCTATGGCTTGTATCCATAAACAAATGATTCAACTGTTATTGATGTCAAGGTTACTTTTGAGTTTAATCATTACAGTTAAGAACGATGTGAAAATGTTAATGAATAGAAAAAAAATATTATTTTCTTGAGCAGTGTTCCTTTAAATACATTTCCAGGAACATAATACTATAAGAATATCAACAAATCTTGAGACATATTGCCAAATTATTTTCCAAAAATATTATATCAGAAGCAAGCAAAAGGTTTGACTTTTGAGTGCCACTTAGAAGATGTTAAGCTATTCAACTTTTTAATATATTTTTTCCTTTTAGTGTTATTTTAATGGTAGTATTTATTTTTAAAAATACTTGCTGCTGTTAGGAATCAGTGATTATCCCTGTGTTAAGTTCAGAAGGGCTCAAAGCCATGACCCTTTCTGTTTTCATAGTTGATACAAAGGAGGAAAGAATAGTTGTGATTCTAGCATTTTTCTATATGGATATTGTCCATAGATTGAAAATTCAATAAATACATTGAAGAAACTTCCTAGGACTATGAGTCCCATTGAAAGAAGATATCTGAATAATTTGAAACATTTGACAAGCCCACTTTGAATCAGAAGTGAATGTCTGTATATACGCATTCACTTTGGCACATAAACCATCAAATAGGTTCTAATACACCAAGTATGCTTGCAAGAATGAGAAAATTGCCCTGAATCCCAGAGGACTAAACATTCTTTGTTTACCAAATATCAGCAGCAGTCTGACTGAGATACCATTAGGAAAACTCAATCTATTGACCTGGAATTTCATGTTACTCAGGAGAAATATTAAGGAACTTAGGTAGAATAGTAGTAGAGAGACTAAATGACTGGCCTACAGCACATACGTAACCAGTTGGACTGCTAGAACTATGCAACTAAGTACAGACCAGACCTCCTGTTTCCCACAACATGGCATTTTCCAAGACAACAGGGTTGCCTTTGAGATAATATCAGCCGCATTAGTGGATAAATAGCTTTCACAGGTTTCTTAGTTTTCCTGATTTAAATCTTCCGAAATTGTTCAGTTCCTTTCCATCATATTTCCAGATCTAACTACGTTTTTGATAGTTACCAATATAAGCTTTTATCCAGGAAAAGTATATATGCTTCTGTGCTCTGTACCTGTTGCATCCTTGACCAAAAAAGCAAAAGATCCTTTTTTGTTCAGTCTATTACCTGCATTAGCTCATTAAAAAATAACCCACTCAACAATATCATAGAGGACCATTTAAAAGATGAAGGTTACCAAAATTTGGCCCATTTCTTAAATCCCAAACCCTTTGTCCTAGCTATTCCGTTTATGTGTTTCTACAACTAATGGAAACTGTGAGTCTTGGTAGTTGCAATACATAACTGCATAAGCTGTATTGTATTTGCTCTTCCTAACAACTCTCTGAACTGAAGACTGATATTGTCCTCCATTTAAGTATAAATAAACAGAATCTAGGAAAGTTGAAGAAACTTGCCCAAAGTCACACCATGACTATATTCCATACTACATGCTTTAATTATTGATTCTGTACTATCTTTCAGTCATTCTTTATGGATTTCATGAAGTTTTGTATGATACCAGAAGTGATGTCACTACTATTTCCAATACCATCAGAATCTCCTATGGTAGACAAGTTTCAATCATTGTCAAGGAATTTATTCTACTCAGACAAATAATAGATGGCTACAGAGGCAGCAGTCAAAAAAAAAATCAAACGATGTTCTGCATTGGACAAATATGCAGTCAAAGAACTCTTTTTTAAAAAAAAGACCAAGCCAGTTCAATGATCATGGTGTGCCAGACTCAATTCGTGCTATTTTCAGTTGCTTTGTGATCAGGTACAAATGGACAAAGAAAAGGGAAAACTGAAGTATATTTGCCAAATTTAAAAATATATTTTTATTCTCATTTTGGTGAAAATACACAGCGTAAAATATGCACTCATTCAGCAATTTCAACACATATAGTTCAGTGAGACGGATTGCATTCAGAACAAAATGGCTGCTTAAAGTAGTTCTTAATCCCTATCTCAAGAAAAACTTTTGGAATTGTGGAATGGTTGTAGCAGCCTGAGTTCCAGACTCCTCCTCTAAGAAAAATTAATAATTGCTGGAAATGCCGGGGAAAGAGCCATGGGTTCCGTTCAGCACTAGCAGGAGTTCAAGTAACAGGCTCTCTGAACCACGGTGGTGAGCGCATAGACACCCTCCCCTCTAAGGCCCTTTATGAATTCCATAACTGGGAAGAGACTGTTGGGGAGATTGGCTAGGAGGAAACATGGGCCTTAACATGTTCATTGTATGCCAGCTGGTTTGAGGAGACTTGAGTCTGCAATGAGCTGGCTCCTAGGTCTGGCTGGAATGCACAGGGCTTGGATTGTAATAGAGTTTTCCTGGAGTATCTGGAGGTCTGACCATCTCCAAGCAAGTGCAGAATTAAAAGGCCATATATTATATTAGAGGGAGACAACTCAGTATTGGGTGAGTCTGTCTCCTCAGACCCAGTACTCAAAGTACTAACACTAACAAGCCCACAAGCCCCTACTGAAATAGTAATTGGGCTCAACATCTACATACAAGTCCTGCAACAGGAGATGGTTCTGATGAATGATATTTTAGTCCTTTCTGTCAGCATGCTGGTTTGATCAATAATTGCCAGGCATCCCTTGGCAACATGGAAACCAGCCTCAAGATCAGGCCTTTGACAATGCCCTTATTTAATTACTTGCTGACTTGAGTCTCTGAGGAGGGTAGGCTTGTGCAGAATTGCCTGGCCACCCTTCATTACACAGTTCTGCGGCAGGTGTATGGGAAACTCTGTATGCAGAGTCAAACATTAAAAAGCTAATTATTACTAGCACTATATTGATCTCCACACACTTGTGGAAACAGAAGAAAACAGCACAAGTAACTATACTGTACACAGATGTGGATCATGAGGAGATCATGGAGAAGGAGGAGAGGTCCACTGATCCTCCCAACAAGATTACAACAATGGTCTCCAGCTACTGTAAGCAACTGGAGGAAACATTATCTAGATAAAGAAGAAACATGTGCCATAATTCTATAACTCAGATGAGCCTTCAACGACCATGCTAACAAAATAAATGAAAAAAGAAAGAATGCAACTTCAGGTAGAAATACAAAAAGCAAATACCAAAAAGTGAGAACTGAACAATAATGTGAAAGAACAAAGCAGCAAGATACAAATATTGGAATCAAGAGTTAGTGACCTTGAAAACAAATCGCTTCAAAACAAAATACAAGAAGACCTGGTAATAACCGCCACTCCCCCACCCCCCCGCAAAACAAAAAAAAACCCTCAAGAAACAATAACTACTGAGAAAAAAACTAATGAAATATTAAAGGATCATTTCCCTAACATCATGTCAGATCATAAAATAACTATTCAAGAATGCCAAATGGAATTGACCCAAAAAAGGAAATCACCTCAACATATACTAATCAAACATTCTAATATTAAATATAAGAGAAAATCCTGTGAGCAGCAAAGTAAGAAAGAATATATAAACATAATTACATATAAGTGCCAAGTGATCAGGATAAGATCATATCTTTCCCTTGAAACCACTCAGGAAAGAAGGCAATGGAATGATAAATTCAAAATAGTGAAAGAAAAAAATGTCAACCAAGAATCTTATCTCCAGAAAAATTATCCTTCAAATATAAGGAATAAATAAAAATATTTACCAACAAAGAAAACTAACAAAATTTACAAAAACACAACCACATTTACACAATATAGTAAACAGTTCTATGGACAGAAAATTTATAACAACAGCAGACCACAATGTAAAAATATTAGGAAAAAAAAGATTATGGTGAAAGCATTTTATTGAAGCAATACTAAAAGTGAAATTGAACTAACTAAATAAACCAAAGAATCATAGACACATTCTGCTATGAAGTTAAAAATAAATAAATAAGAGCAGAGGTGACATCGCAGTAAATAAATACTTGAAAGGAGAAGATAGTAACCATTCACAAAACACAACAAATTAATTTGAAATGAAAAAAAAACACGAAAGAAACCTATAATGAAAAAAATAGAATTTCAACAAAACAAATGAGATCAAAACTATATAAGCAAGAAAAACAATAAGATTTTTAAAAAAAATAAAAGCAAAGAGAGTATCAGGAAGAAACCCAGAAAACAAAAGAACACAACACGAAAAATCATCAAAACTAAAACCAGCAGCATCAAAAAATATGTATCACAACGTGATAATTAAAAAAACATATTTAAAAATAACTACACTGAATGTAAATAAACTGAACTCACTAGTTCAAAGACAAAGACTAACAGAATGGATTTAAAAAGTGAATCTCTTATGTGCTGCTACAAGAGAAATACATTAGATATAAACAAATGGCCTAAAAATCAAAAGATGGAAATATATATATCTCAAGCAAACAGTAGTCAAAGCTGAAGTACCAATACTAATCTCAGATAAAATGAACATCAAAATTAATGACATAAAGATAGACAAAGAAAGTCACCACATAATTATGAAAGCTTTAATTAACAAGAAGCCATAACCATAATCAACATATTCATCAAATGAAAGTCCATCAAAATACATTGATCAAATTCTTAGAAAAATAAAGAGACAAAATACATTAATCTAATTCTTAGAGAAATAAGAGACAAATGGATCATTGTAATATATACTGGGAGGTATATTTAAATATCTGGGAGATTTAAAATAATACTGGGAGACTTCAATATATCACTGAAGATTAATCAGCTAGAAAGAAAATCAACTAAGATGGCAACAATTAAAGGCACAATTGATTTTGTCTGATAGGTATGTATAGAACAACTTACCCAACAAAAATTCATTTCATTTTCTTCTTTAGTGCCCATGGTAGCTATTGTAAAATAGAACATATGTTTAGGTCATAAAGCAAACATTATTACATTAAAAAAACATTGAGATCATACAAGCCGTGTTTTCAGATAATAATGCTTTAAAGTTATAAATCAATCATAAAGTGATCAACGTCAAAAACTCAAATAAATGAAAATTGAACATTCCTCATGAACTACTGTTTACAGAAATAAGCACACAATAAAAAATTTCCTTGAAACAAAAGAGAACAAAAATATACCATCAAAACCATTGGAACACAGCAAAAGCAGTCCTCGGGGCAGTTTATAGCAATAACTGCACACATCAGGAAGATAGAAGAATTAAAATAAATGCCTTAACGCATCAACTACAATAATTGGAAAGATGCATAAAAACAAATCATCAGCTACTGGAGGGAAAAAATAATAAAGATTAGGGCAGAAATAAATGAATAAGAAAAACTTAAAAGCTAAGAAAAAATAAAAAAGAAAAGCAGTGTGTTGTTTGAAAAACAACAAAATTGATAAACCACTGGCAAACTTAAAAAGGAAAATGAGAAAAATCAAATTCTACATATAGGAAATGGAACAGATGATATTACAACAGAACCAAATGAGATAAAAAATATAAAACCTCACAATATTATGAAAAACTATATTCCAATAAATTTGAAAATCTAGAAGAAATTGATGAATTTCCAGAAATGCATTCTTTACCTAAATTATCACAGAATGATATAGAAAGTCTCAACAATTCTGTAACGTGAGAAGAAATAGGTGTAGTCACAAAAAAATTCCCAACAGCAAAAAGTCCAGATCCAGATGTTTTCCTTGGAGAATTCTACCATACATTTAGAGAAAACAATACCTATTTTATAAACCTATTACACAATATGCAAATGTACAATATGCTACCAAAATCATTTATGAATCAACAATAATTCTGATAACTAAGCCAGGCAAATAAATCACAAGAATGAAAATTATAGACAAATATCTTTAATGAACATAAATGCCAATATCTTCAATAAAATATTAGCCAATAGAATTCACCTAATCATCAAAAACATAATACATCACAATCAAGTGGGTTTCATACCAAATATTCAAGAATGGTTTATTATTAGGGAGAAAATCAATGCAATGTATCGCGTAAACAAAATAAAGGTGAAGAAATATATTATATCAATCTTTGCAGAAAAGGCATTCATAAATTCCAACATTCATTCCCAATGGAAACACTGAACAAAATAGATATAGAAGGGAAATGTCTCAACATACAGAAAGCCATATATGCAAAACCAATCACTTTCATCTCACTTAATGGAGAGAAATTGAAATAAGTTCTTCTTCAAACCTAGGAAAGGTTGCCCTTTATCACCACTTTTATTTAATATAGTTCTGGACGTTTTAGAGCCATATACATCAAAAATAAATTAAAAGCACCCATCAGGCACAGAAGAAATAGTAATTCTTTATTTGTAGATCATATATTCCTATATATAGAAAACTCCAAAGATTCAATTAAACAATTGCTTGAACTAATTGAAAACTTTGGTACTGTTGCAGGCTATAAGATCAACACACAGAAATCAGTGGTATTTTTGTATATTAAGGATGATAATACTGGAAAAAGATGTCGAAAGAGCAAAGCCATTGACAATAACTAAACAAAAGATAAGGTATTTAGGAATAAATCATAACAGAGAAACAAGACTTATACAAGGAGAGCTATAAAATTCTCTTCCAAGAAACAGAAAGAAACTTACACTAAGTTGACATGTTTCTGGATAGGCAGACTAAACATTGTGAAAATGTCAATATTACCAAAAATACAAAGTCAATACCATTTCTATCCAAATCCCACCACAATTTTTCAAAGAAATGGAAAAATTAATCACCAACTTTATATGGAAGGAAAGAAGCCTATTATAAATAAAGCAAAATACTAAAAAAAATGTTTTTAAGTAGAAGACCTTTACTCCAAGACATTAAATGTATATAGCTACAGTAATCAAATTATTAGTGTGGTACTGGTACAAAAATAGACATGAAGACCAATGGTTTAGAATTGAGAACCCAGAAATACAACCAAGTACCTACAGACACCTAAAGTTTGATAATGAACTAAAACACATTAAATGGGCAAGAGACAGCCTTTTCAACAAATGGTGGTGGAAAAACTGGATCTTTACTTGCAAAATAATGACATAAGACCCACACCCAACAACATGTACAAAAACAAACTCGAGATGAGTCAAAGACCTAAGTAGAATGCACACAATTACAAAAACTATCAATGAAAAATAAGGATAACCTCAAAGACCTTCATACAAGGCATAGGTAAAATAATAATGTAATGAAAACTACCCACACTATAGAAGACACACAAAAAGGAACTGGGACTTAATAAAAATACAATGTTTGTGTACAAAAAAAAGACCATTGAGAGAGTCAAGAAAGAACCCACTGATTGTGAAAATATATTCAGTAATAATACATCAGATAAAGGGATAATCTCCAAAATCGATAGAAAACTTCAGCATCCTAACAAGAAAAATACAACATAAACAAATAAATAAATACATAATTGGGCACAAGATCCAAATAGACAATTTACAAAGGCAATACCCAGGTTACAAACAACCATATAAAGAAACGTTCAGGATCATTAGCAATAAGAGAAATACAAATTAAAACACAAATGAGGTATCACTTCACACTGAGACTTTTGGCAAAACTCAATAAAACAGAAAATAATAAATTTTGGAGAGATAGGAGCACTTTTCATTGCTGGTGGGACTGTAGAATTGTTCATCCACTGTGGAATTAGTATGCCACTTCCTTATACAAATGCAAATATAAGTATCTTATGATCTAGCCATCTCTCTACCGGGTATATACCCTAAAAAATCAAGAATACAACAGAAACAGGCATATACACAACTATGTTTATTGCAGCAATTTCCATATTAGCAAAAATATGGAAACAACCAGGACATTCAACTATAGAGGGATGGATAAATAAGCTCTGGTACACTTATACTATGAATTTTATGAATGAATAAGAAATAAGGGCAACTCTTAAACACCACAAGACATGGACAAAACTAGAGAACATTATGCTTAGCAAACTCAGCCAATTATTTACTTAATGTCCAATTTTCACATGCACATGCCTTTGGGTCAATCTGTTGAAGGTTTTTCAACACTTTAAGAAGATATTGATTTCCCTTTTGATCCACTTTAAATTTGTTCTAATTTTTAACATTTTCTGATTTCTTTTCAATTGCGGTTTTCCTCTGGTTAGTGTGTGTGTGTGTGTGTGTGTGTGTGTGTGTGTTTCTCTATATGCAATTTAGGGTAGGTCAATCTACAGAGCAGTGACAAGGTCAATGGTTTCTTTGGGGTGTTGTATGTGAGGTTGGAGGGAAACGGGGAGCTCATAACAATGGGCACAAGGAAGAAGAGAAAATTATAAAAACAATTGTGGTGATAATTGTACAACTCTTTTTAATATCACTGAACTATTGAAGTGTATGATGTGTGAATTATATATGCAAAAATGATTTTTAAAAAGAAAGAAAAGTAATACCAACCCAAATTAATTCTATGAAGTGAGTATATCCTGATTCCAAAACAAGACAGAAACATTACCTGAATGGAAAATTACAGATCAATATCTGAATAGAGATGCAAACTTTTTAAACAAAATCCTAGCTAATGGAATCCAACAAAATATTTTTTTAATATCATGATCAAGTGACACTCATGTTAGGTATGCAAGGATGACTCAACATTGGAAAAATTATTAATGTAATCCACCAGATAAGTAAAACTAAAGAACTACTTGATTATATGAATTGATACATAAAAGGCATTTGATAAAATCCAACACCTACGACTTATAAAAATCTTTCAATAAAATAGAAAAAGAATGAAAATTTCACAAAATAATAAAGTCCATAAATGTAAAACCAACAATAAGTGGGGGGGAATTGAGAGCATTCCTCTTATAAATGGAAATCATGCAAGAATGCCTTTTATCACCACTCTTACTCAATCTTGTGCTGGAAATCTTAGTCAGAGCTATTAGACAATAAACAAATAAATGAAAGGCAATACAATTGGCAAAGAATTGAACGTTCTCTATGAGCAGATGAAGAAATCGTATGCATAGTGGGACAGTTAGATTTCATGTCAACATGATGGCATCTGAGTGGAGGTAGGGTTGGAATCCAACCTGTCAATTAGGTGGTAGCCTGATGAAACCTCCTGTTTGGCTGTGACTTTTTGTCTAAGTGAGAGATCCAACAAAGATAATTTATTTTTACCCACTTTACCTTTATCTTTGCTGATACTCTCTCTGCAGCCAGGGGCTGCCCTACTTGGGCCACTCACTGATCCTAGGAGTTGACCTGGGAGCTGCCTGTACCCTGCCAGGTTACCTCTGATGACGGAGCTAGGAAGGTGCCCTGACGGTGTAGAAGTCACAAGTTAGGCTGCCATCTACATGGTCAGCATTTCAAAACCACCAACAGCTCCACAGGAGAGACTGGACTTTCTACTCCTGTAAACTTTTCAGTCTCCTTCACAAGGGTTCACCATGAGTCATCATTGCCTCCATGGAAGTGAGTTTGGGATCTAGGAGACTGTGCACCCACCAGCCTGTGAACTCCCTGCATCTCAATTCACCCCTGTGCCTCCTCGGATACAGCTATTGCAGTTTGAAGAGGGCCACAGCAGCATTGGATCCATGGACTTGCATGCCTTGATGTAAAATTACATCTTGATATAAATTTATTTCTTGTATATATGAATATCACTGGTTTTGCTTCTGTAGACAATGCAACCTAACACACAGGAAAGAGTCAACAAAAAAAATTGTTGAGAATAAGTGAAAGATTCAGCAACACGGCAGGGTACAAGATTATCATTAATAAATACTGGATTACTGTATTGTCGCGGGTTCAAATAAATGGCAGACACTATAATGTCTTGAAATTTAGAAGAGTCTTTATTCAGATAGCTGGGTTGCTGAGAAACTAAAGACATTCCCCTTCATAGCAGTCCTGTGTGAACTTCTCAGGCTATCTTTAAGGCCAAAGAACTTATTTCTCACGTGTCTAGTGTTCAAGCAAGAAGTGTGAATAGAAGCAGAAAACAAAATTAATGGATTAATTGTAACTTCAAGAGTAAGCCTGCATTACAAGGTACAATCTTTATCATAAAAGAAACAATACCAAAATCAATTACAACATCCAGGTTACCGTAATAAGATTATATTGTAACATCCTGGTTATCAATGCAAGATTAAGCCATTCAGATTACAACATCAAAGGGAATAATATTGAAAAATAATCAGAACAAACGATATATTGAAGACTAGTCAAAATGAATTGTGCTCTCCAGAACCTGGGAACGTGGGAGTACATTCTAAAATGGGTCACCAGCAAAGACTTTCCCATCGGGGGAGGGAGAACAGCAGGTCAACTAGCAGTGGACTTTCTGATGTAGGAGGGAGGACCGGGCAAGTCACTTAGCAGCTAACAAAAATGGAGTTTCTTTTGCTAGTCTACTGCAGTATACTAACAAAGGAAGCTCTGCCAATGAAATCAAGAAAATAATACTATTTCTAATAGTCACCTAAAATATGAAATACCTAGGAATACATCTAACCAGAGAAATAAAAGAAAATCATAAAACACAAGACAAGGAACCAAAAAGATCAGCATAATGGAAGAATATTCTGTTTGTGGATATTGCTGTTGTTAGGTGCCCTTAAGTTGGGGCTGACTCAGAGCAAGCCTGTGTACAACAGAATGGAACCCTTCCCAGTCCTGTGCTAGCTTTACCACTGTTCTTATGCTGGCGGCCATCAGTGCAGCCATTGTATCAATCCATCGTGGCTTCCTTCTCCAGACACCGGTCTCTCTTGACAACATGTCCAAAGTAAGCAAACCAAAGTATCAATCCATCGTGGCTTCCTTCTCCAGACACCGGTCTCTCTTGACAACATGTCCAAAGTAAGCAAACCAAAGTCTGTGCAACCTGGCCTCTAAGGAACATTCTGGCTTGCCTTCTTCCAAGACATTCAGTATTCCTCTACACCAACAAATACATCTATTTTTCTGCAGTCTTCTTTACTCAATGTCCAACTTTCACATGCATTGAGACAATTGAAAATACCATGATTTGGGTCAGGTACAACTTAGTCCTCAAAATAACAGCCTCATTTTTTGGCACTTTTACGAGATATTTTGCAGCAGACTTACCTAATGCTATGTGTTCTATGATCACATAAGTGCTACTTCCATGGTCATTGATATTGAATCCAAGCAAGGCAAAATCCTTGACAACTTCAATATTTTCTCTATTAATCATGATGTTCTTTACTAGTCCAGTTGTGAGGATTTTGGTTTTCTTTACAGGAATTTGTAATCCACACGGAATCCTTGATCAATCCTTGATCTTCATTAGCAAGTGCTCCAAATCCTCCTCACTTTCAGTAAGCGAAGTTGTGTCATCCATATATCACAGGCTGTTAAACCCTCCTTCCATCTTCGTGGCACATTCTCCTTCATATAATCCAGTGTCTCTGATTATTTGCTCTACATACAGATTTAATAAGTATGGTGAAAGGATACAACCCTGACACACACATATTCTTATTTAAAACCAGGCAGTGTGCCCTTGTTCTGTTTGCACAATTGCCTCTTGAGCCACAGACAGGTCCCGCAGGAGTACATTACCACATGAGATTGCTCTTCTTCTCAGAGCCATCCACAGTTTGCTATGGTCCACACACACAGCTTTAGCACAATCAATAAAACACAAGTACACATCTCTTTGCTTTTAGCCAAGGCCCATCTGAAGTCAGCATTGATATTTCTTGGTCCATGTCCTCTTTTGAATCCATCCTGAACCAGTGGCAGATCCCTGACAACCATTGTTTGTTCTTTTGACAGTACATTCTGCTGCAACCATTGTTGGATGGTCTTCAGCAAATTTTGCTCATATAGGATATCAATTATATTGTTCTATATTTTGAGTATTCTGTTGGGTCACCTTTCTTTGGAATGGGTAAAAATATGGATCTCTTCCAGACAGGTAGCTGCCTTCCAAGTTTCTTGGCATAGATGAGTGAGAGCTTCCAGTGCCTCATCAGCTTGCTGAAACATTTCAATGGAGATTCCATCAAGTCCTTTGAAAACCTCATGACACTAAGGGATTTGGAGGATATTATGTTGAGAGAAGTTAGTCAAACACCAAATGAAAATATTACACGAGATCATGGTTATAAAAAAATTAAGATAAAAATAATCATATCAAAAGAAAGAGATCGATAGTTACCAGCATTGAGAGGGAAAAGCAGGGGTGAGGAAGTAGTATGGTAGAAAATAGACAGGTGTTAACTGGCTGAAAGAGAAGATGCTATTCAAACAGGAGAACGAGAAAAGAGAGAACAAGGAAAGGTATTCAGGGTGTTGACCTGTTGTTAAAGTTTCAGAATATAAAGTATTATCTGATATAAAAACCTCCACATTATTAATAATAATAGTTTAAAAAGGAAAATGGCAAAAAATCCATAATGAGCTAGAACTTCACAACTGCTAACAGTGCCCATGAGTAGATTCGAATTCACAAGGACATTGTGGATGTTATGGGTGATTTTTCCAGAAGTGGATTGCCAGGACTTTCTTCCAAAATATCTGAGTGATCTCAAGCCTCCAACATTTCAGTTAACAGTTGAGCACATTAACTGTTAAAGTCATGCAGGGATTACTCACACTCACTTGTAAGGGTATAATTAATATTTTTAAATTAGTGTTGGTGAGAATTGGATCCCTCATATATTGCTGATGGGAAACTAAAATTGATGCAGCCTTATTGGAAAACAGCTTGCATGTCTTCTAAAAGTCAAATATAGCATTACCATATGGTCTAATAATTCAATTCCTAGGTATATACCCTAGAGACTGAAAATGTGTCCACATAAATACATGCACATGAATAGCCATCGATGCACTATTTATAACCCCCCAAATGTTAGGGTTCAGATGTCCATTAACAGATGAATGGATAAACAAAATATGTATCCCTATTTGATAGAATATTATCCAGTTATAGGTAGACATAAAGGGCTAACTACGTGGTGTGTCATTATATTTTTATGAAATTTCCAGAATAGGCTACTCGATAGAGTCAGAAAGTAGGTTAGTGGTTACCCGTTGTTGCTCTTAGTAAGTCTGTTGAGTTGGTTCTGGGTCTAGCACATGAGGAGACAGAAACACGACAAATGGATTTTCCTTTTGGAGTGAGGAAAATGTTCTAAGATTATTTTGGGTGATAATTTCAAAGCTCTGTTAATACTAATATCCAATTAATTAAATAAATTTAATGAGTGATTTATGTGATAGGTGAATCATTTTTCAATAAAGTCATATAAGGAGATACTAAAGATAACATTTTGTCTGAGAATTTTCAAAAATATTAGAAGAATGCTTAATAATATATTCCTATATTCAAAAGAATCTAAGTTGTAATTGATGCATATTAGACGTGTAGTTCATTTCTATCAGTTTCTCCACGTGCCATTATGTGCGCATGATTTCTTCATGGCCTGACAACTTTCCCTTGCTAATATGGCAAGAACTAGAAACTACTTAGTGAAATTTGAGTGAGGGAAAGTTGTAAAGTTTTCAAAACTGGAGGGGCGGGGGGAAGGTCAAAAACAGATGTGGTATGTATGTCATGAGCTAAGATAATGTACATTAGGTCACTTATGAGAAGGGGAGGGGAAGCCATTTGGAATAAAAGGCTATGCAATTAAACGTATCATCAGCTTACATCTTCAGGAAATTTAAAACAGCCTAATTACTGAGCAAACAAGATTCTTTTCAAAGGTCAAATCTAAATAATATAAACCTTTCTTCTCCCCAACTCAATTAAGAGTAGACTTAATTAGCCACATTTTTGCGTGAATGTATATGCACATCAAAGAGAAGATTTCAGTGGAAAATAAAACTAGCCATTATACTGTTGTATTGTTAGACATCATCAAATAGGTTCCGACTCATCATCTCCTCATGCACAAGAGAGTGCAACACCGCCCAGTCCTTAGCCTTCCTCAAAATTCATCTCGTTGTCTCAGCCACTGTGCCAATCCATCTCTCTGAGGGTCTTGTTCACTGACCTACTTTACCAAGCATACTGTCCTTTTCAGACACTGGTCTCTCCTGATAATATGTCTAAAGCAATTGAGACAAAATTTCACCATCCTCACTGCTAAGGAGCCTTCCTTTTGGCCACACTTTTTCCCATACAGATTTATTTGTTTTTCTGGCCATCCATCGTACTTTTCAGTATTCTTTACCAGCACTGCAATTTAAATGCATCGATGATTTTGACCTCCTTATCCATTGTCTAACTTCCACATGCATATGAAGCCATTAAAAAAACCATGGTTTGGGTCAGATGCACCGTATACTTCGAAGGGAGATCCTTGCCCTTCAACATTTTAAAGGGCAATTTACAAAGATCTTATGCAACAGGTTGGCCCAGTGCAGTAAGTCCTTTGATTTCTTGACTACTGCTTCCAAAAGCACTGATTGAAGAGCCAAGCAAACTTAAATCCTTCACAATTCCCATCTGTTCTCCTTTTATCCTATGCTGTTTATTGGTCCAGTTGTAAGGATGTTTGTTTTCTTTACGTTGAATCCATCCAGCAATAATCACACACAAAAATGTGGGAAAACCTTACCATCATAATATCAAGCAAAAGAGGCCAGACACAAACCCACTTTGGGGAATAGAGATGAGCCTTTAGGTTCCTGTAAAGATTTACAGTCTTGGGAATCCACCGGGGCCAATCCACTCTGTCAGTAGGATCACTGTGAGTTGGAATTGATGAGATGACAGGGAGTTAGTGATAAGAATCATCTCTAGATCTTCTTTTTTTTGGGGGGGGGGACTTAATCTTCTTAAAATGTATATTCTGATTAGATTTATCTGTGGTATAAATGCAAAATTTCAACAGGAAGTTGACCCAGAATGAAAAAAATTTTAAATCCTGGTTAGAAGTCAGGATAGTAATTGTTTTGGGGGAAATTATGACTGAATGGGGCATGAGGAAGATTCTGGGGTGCTGGGATGCTCTGTTCCTACATGTGGACAGTTTTTCTTTAAAAAATGCATTGATTTATAGATTCACTAATGAGTTGTGCTCATTTTCAAAGACATCTTTTGAAGTTTTACTTTATTTTTTAAATATATGCAACGGAAAAATCTACTCAGTAGATTTGTTAAGGCTCAAAATTGTTTATGCAAAATAAAAGTTTCTGGAGTAAAGATAACAGTGCATGTTTATACATACAAACAAAAAATTAACTTCTGTAACTAAATGTAATTCTTTTTGCTTAACTTCATTTAGCCCAAGAACTAACATAAAGCCTATCACTAAATAGGTTAACACTTATTTCTGAATTGCTACTTTATATGCAATTTTATTTCTAATGATTTCAAGAGTCTAGAAGTAATCTACTATATATACGGTATATTTACTATGAGGCACCTTATATTTATGCCAAATTGATTATCATAGAGTGAAAAGCTATAGCTTTAATCATATTTATCATATATAGTAATATTTTTATATTTGCCTTAATGGTATTTTATCAATTTCAGTTTCCTGGTTTTGATGAATATTGTGGGTATCACTGAGGGTAAAATTCTTCTCTGCACAATACATGCAATTTCTTTTTGAACTTAAATTATTGAGAAATAACTTTTAAAGTAATAATAATGAAAATTTTGATTAGCTATATCTCTTTAACAGAACAATCATAATTTTGCATGTCTCTTTCTACTTTTGCCCCTATGAAGTAAATATCATTTTTAAATTTACACTTAAAAAATCACTTTATTGGGGACTCGTACAGCTTTTATCACAATACATACATACATACATTGTTTCAAGCACATTTGTACATTAGTTACCATCATCATTTTCAGAACATTTTCTTTCTATTTTAAAATTCACACTCTGATTACTGCCATAAAGTCAATTTCAACTCATACACACCCCGTAGGTTTCCAAGGTGTAAATCTTTTTTTAAAAATCATATTATTGGGGCTCATACAACTCTTATCTCAATTCTTTATGGGAGCATAAAGCTTTATCTTTCTTCGGAGGAGCGGCTCATGGGTATGCACTATGACCTTAGAGTTAGCAGCCCCACACATCACCCACTTTATAACCCATTGCACCACCAAAGTTTCATAAACCTGAGTTACAGTGCACTTTGCAAAAGTCTCATGACAGAGAAATTAGACAGAATGAGTCTGAGATCCACATGAGTCTCTGCAGAAGCACTAGCATTAGCTCCACACAGAGAAGAAGAGGAGCACGCTGGCTAAGCTTCCTGTCTCATTGCAAATTTTAATGCAACAATTTTCAAATTTGCATTCTGAATGCACTTCTTTGCACAGCAAGCTCCTAGCTCCAGTCAGAGAAGCTAATATTTCATATGGGTAATATCTATCATATTACCAATGACTTTGTCCCCTGACCTAGCAAGTACACTCAATTATAGATTACCCTGTAGATAGCATCAGTACCCTGCTAAATATGACACATATGTGAGGTTATTCTCAACAGCAGGTGTTAGTAAGAGAAGCCCAACAATAGGATACAAATCAGGCTAAGGATGGGAAGTCTTTAAAGTGAGCTCCTATATAATCTCAAAATAAAAGAGAGAGAGAGAAAAAAATACCCCCTTTGAACTACTATTAAAAGAACTTCTAGATATTCAGTAAAGTTTTCCATTAGATAACCCAGGTACTTGGTACACTGATCATATGGATCAGTTTCGTAGAGCATGGAGGCATCAAATTAACTGGAAATTGCTCCTCTGGATCTTTAACTGCTAAAGGTCCTGGTAGCCATCTTCTTCTTCTTCTTACAAAACTGTAATGGTGATAGTTAAAATTTTGTGTCAACTTGACTGAGCCAGGTTTCACAGTGGTTTGGCAATTAAGACAGAGTAACCCCTCATGATTAGATCTAATATGAGAACACTATATTCATGAGAAGATCTGTTATGAACAGCCAATCAATTGAAATAATGTTTTTTTCAGGTATGCAGTCTCCTTCCAATATAAGTAAACAATATGGAAAAGCTTGCTTGCCTTTTACTGGGCTCAATTCTACATCTTGTTCTTCATCTGACCTCCAGTTTTTTGCACTTAAGCCAGCAGCTTGATGTACTGTCTGCTGACCCTGAGAATTTAGCAGTCTGAAATCTTACCTACCAACCTTGGACTAATTCACCAGAAACCTACTGTCTAACCGGCCAATCTTGGACTCATCAGCCCCTACAGCTCCATAAATCAGAAAAAACACCCAACCTGACATCTGGCATATGAACTTAGAACTGGTCTGCTTCTACAACTGCATAAGCCATTTCCTTGCTAAGAACTTCAGTGTATAAAACTATACATAACCTTCACTAGTTTTACTACTCTGGGGAATCCAGCCTAAAACATGATTCCACACAGGGCCAGAGATAAAGCTAGAGGCAGACAAGCTGTGCAATCATACTGGCCTCCTAAAAATAGAAGGGCCCTGTGATTGGTTTAATATTTTGTTGTCACCCACTTGAAAATCTTAATGATATTTAAGCAAAGTGACTAATTTTATTTTTTACTGGGTCCACCACATTATGCAGCTAATCTGGTCCATAGATCTCCTCAATTGACATAGTGACTGCCTGGAAACACAAGAAAAATGCTTACAGCTGTTCTGAAAAATATCATGAAGTTAAAGGGAAAAAGCAAAACAAAGATAAATAAATCAGTCTAAAGAAAAGATTCTTCTCTCCATTGTAAAAAGTGCTTCCGTGTTGGGACCATTCAACTTGGAATCACAGCTTCCTTGTGGTACAGCGAGGAGAAAGGGAAGCTGAGATGGACTGAACAATTATGAACCTTAATACCAAGATGTTTTAAAGCCTCTTTTGTCTATTTTTTTCTTTTCACGAAGGAGATGAACATTCATTTGATAATTATTAATTAAGTGTAGTGTATCTTCTATTATTTTCTGGAAAATGAAGCTTAAATATTTCACTACATGTTTCTTTTCCCTCCTGCCCATGTTTTATAATATTTATTATACAAATCCCGGTTTTGCCTCCATAACTATACTGTTGATTGTTTACTCCATGAACACCATATTTCCCTGATGCTACCACCACTCATTATCCAATGTCCTGCAGGCTAACTTCCGTGGTTGTGATTGCTAATTGTGTTCAAATTCAGTCTGACTCGTGTCAACCCCATGAGGACAGAGTGGCACTGTTGGTGGGTTTCAGGACTGTGAATTTTCAAAAGTGGATCTCTAAGTCAATCTTTCAAGGAAACTCTGGGTGGATTCAAATAATCAACCTTTGGCTTAGGTGCTGGGCCCTTTATGGTTTGTGCCACTCAGGGTCTCCTTTCTATAGAGAATATGTGCAAACATTACTGGCTGATCAGTATTGAATTCTTATTAATATTGTTTTCAATTTGAACCTCCAAAGTTAATGGCCTGTTTTTATTTTAGTTTTGCTGAGAAAGGGTTTTAAATGATGATCATAGGGTTGTGCAGTACTTTTTGCTCAAATTACAACCCATGTATTTCTACCTTGCCAAGTTGAAAAATAATCAGTAGAAAAATAAATCAAAAGGTACATAATACTATATTAAATCAGATGATTTTCCTGAAACACTTGTAATACTATATCCAACACTTCATTAAAATGATACTCAACAATCTCTTTTGTCTATTTCCAAGATTTGGACAATTTGGTTTTCTCAAAAAGTTATCTATAGCATAATGTAGTATATATTGTTGTTGTTAGGGGCCATCAAATAGGCTCTGATTCATAGCAACTGTATACCCCAGGATGGAACATCGCCTGGGCCTGCACCATCCTCACAATCATTGTGATGCTGGAGTTCATGTTTGCTGCCACTGTGTCCATCCATCTCCTGGAAGGTCTTCTGCTTTTCCTTTTCTTTTTGTTTTCAATCATTTTATTAGGGGCTCATACAACTCTTATCACCATCCACACCTGCATCAATTGTGTAAAGCATATTTTTACATTCATTGCCCTCATCAGTCTCAAAATGTTTGCTCTACACTTAAGCCCCTGGCGTTCCCCCCTCCCTCATGAACCCTTGATAATTTATAAATTATTATTTTGTCATATCTTGCACTGTTTGACGTCTCCCTTCATCCACTTTTCTGTTGTCTGTCCCTCAGGGTGGTGGTTATATGTAGATCCTTGCAATCGGTTCCTTCTGCCCCCCCCCCCCGCCCCCCAACGGTATCTCCACTTTCACCATTGGTCCTGAAGGGATCATCCGCCCTGGATTCCCTGTGTTTCCAGTCCCTATCTGTACCAGTGTACATCCTCTGGTCTAGCCAGATTTGTAAGGTAGAATTAGTATCATGATAGTGTGTGGGGAGGAAGCAGTTAGGAACTAGAGGAAAGTTCTATGTTTCATCATTGCTACACTGCATCCTGACTGGCTCATCTCCTCCCTGCGACCCTTCTGTACAGGGATGTACAGTTGCCTACAAAAAAATCATAGTATTGTATACTCACTTCCCTGATATGATAGTTGAAGACAAATGAGTGCATAAGCAAATGTGGCACAGAAAGCTGATGGTGCCCGGCTATCAAAAGATATAGCGTCTGGGTTCTTAAAAGCTTGAAGGTAAACAAGCGGCCATCTAGCTCAGAAGCAACAAAGCCCACAGGGAAGAAGCACACCAGCCTGTGTAATCATGAGGTGCTTCACAGATCAGGTATCAAGCATCATCAGAACAAAAAGTCATATCATTGTTAATGAGGGGGAGTGCAGGGTAGAGACTCAAAGCCCATCTATAGGCAACCGGTCTTCATCTTTTTCAATGGCCCTCCACTTTACCAAGCATCAGGTGCTTCTCTTCGGACTGATCTCTCATGATAACATGCCCATAGTAACTGAGACTAAATCTCAACATTCTTGCTTCTAAAGAGCATTCTGCCTGTATTTCTTCCAAGACAGATTTGTTTGTTCTTTTGGAATTCCATGGTACTTTCTATATTCTTTGCCAGAACCATAATTCAAATGCATAGATCCTTATTGTGTCTTTGTTATTAAAGGTTCAACTTTCACATGCATGTAAGGCAATTCAAAATATCAAGGCTTGGTTTAGTAAACCTTAGTCCTCAAGTGACATTGTTGCTATCCAAAACTTTAAAGACTTCTTATGTGACAGATTCATCCAAGGCAATTCATTCTTTGATAGTATATTTAGTTGGGTATAAGTTTAGTATATGTAGACTCTCTCTACCAGTGGCTCCTACACACAGCTGTGCCAAGGTCTCTCTCTCTCGTGTTCCATTTACTAATGCCTGAAACTGCTTCTATCCTTTATTAAAAATTCACTTGAATCACACACAAAAAAGTTTAGTATATGTAGTTAGATGTAAACAGTTTGAAATGCCTGAACTCACACATTGATTGTCAGCACTACAGTGGGGAAATACATTTGCTTTCTTCTTTTGTATTTCCCTGCTTGTAAATTTTCACAATGGCTATGTGGGTCCTTCAACTGATTTGTAGAATGTTATTCTAATAAAATCATAATGGGTGTTTTCACTCTTTCCTCATTTCTTATCCTAGTTGCTAAGCAGTTCTATTTTCCTTCAACCGGAGGAGGACAGTACTCAGCAGAAAACAAGTTATGAAAAAATTGTGTCTTCTGAAAACAAAGTTTGTGAAGGAACACAAAAGATTCACATGAGTGAAAAGATAAAGAAAAGATTCACATGAGTGTCAGTAGCAGATTTAAGAGGGAGGCACTCCTGGCGGACTAGAAGAGAGATGTTTACTGTTGTGAGGACGGCAGACTGTAGGGAATTAAAGAGGTGAGAGACTTGAGTAGATTGCAATAGCAGGTACCTTGTCATATTTTCCAGTCATGATCTGGGTGGCAGAACCTGGGTCTGTAGGTAAGGGTGGATATCAGACTTTAGTGGGGCAATAAGACCTTACTTTTCAGACTTCTTCGTTCAAGTATTGAGAGGATCAAATCGGTTTGGGGCCACAGGTACTTGTTGAATCATCTTTATGGGCACCCTTACATCAAAGGACCTCTGGTAGTGTAATGGCAATGAGTTGTGATGTTAGCTGCAAGACCAGAAGTTTGAAACCATCAGATATTCTGTGGGAGAATGAGTTGCAGTCTCTGAAATTCATAGACGGCAATTCTGCCCTGTCCTACAGGGTCACTGAGTTGAAATTGACTTGCGAGCAGTGCGGACTGTTTTTTTACATCAGTCAGATTTGTGGCTTGTCGCCCTTGAGTCTTCTTTTGAGGATCCCTAAAAACTTTGTGAATGTCTTGCTATCATCTATTATTACAAATGCCATAGAGAGGCACTAAAATGACATACTGTAATCTTATTACAGCCCTAAGAGGCTGTTAGCAATTTTTTTATAGATAGAAAAATTAAACTGTACAGTGATCAATTTGTCTAATCCCAGAGAGCCAATAATTTGTATCACTGAGTCTCTGGGAAAGATTGACTCACATTTCAAAAATAAAAGTTACAGTCATTTGATTTGACAGGATAATAATTTTTTTAATGTCAACTATTAAATCCCCCTCACCCTCATCTTCTTTACTTGCAAAAAATATTTCAACAATATAGTATATTTCCTGTAATGAAGCTACATGTGAAACATCAAGAACTGTCTAGTGTGCCTGGGACATGGAAGAAAAACATTTTTAACCATGGCATAAATACCTAGTTTTACATGACTCATGCAGGAATGTGGCAAGAGGTAAAAAAAGAGGAAAAGGTTATTTTACAGTCTGAAATGCTGAGACCCTTCTACCCCATAGCTGTAGTTCAGCACCAGAAACAAGAACCTAGAAACAGGGCAGAAGATTCTCTTGAGGCTGAGGGACTATCTGATGTTTCTGGGATACAGAAGTTACTGCTCTGGCTTCTCCTTTCTGAGCAAATGATCTTCCGTTCAAGTGGATAAATAGCCTCTGGGTAATTAGCACACATAGTTCACAATTCAGATTGCCTGCATCCCATGTGCCTGTACATTATGTCTGACATTGGTATAAGAGGATTAGGAACAAAGATAGATATAATGTTTCTTCTTCAGCCAGAGGTTTAATTCTCAATGCTCCTTGATAGAAAATTTGCAGTTAAGCCAATCTAGAACTTTAAAGTTCAAACTTAAAATAAACAAACAAATTCACCATTTTACAGTTGATTCTGACTCATAGCAACCCCACAGAACATGGTAGAGCAGTGTGTGTGTTTCCAGCCTTGGTGGTAGGGCAGTTTTGCCTGCTAGCCACAAGGTCAGCAGTTCAAAACCAATAGCTGCCTCATGGGAGGAAGACAAAAATTTCTATTCCTATAAAGAGTTACAAACAAACAGTATTTATTAGAATTTGTAGCATTAAGCCCTTAGCTATATACAATATATAGCTAAGAAAATAGAAATAATAGTAACAAACAATCACAATGAGATAATACCACATAGTCACGATAATGGTTAAAATTTTAAATACAGACAATTCCAGGAGTTAATAAAGTGGAAGAGCACAAGAAAGTTCATGAATTACTGTATATACTTGAGTATAAACTGACTCAAATATCCACCAAGGCAAACCAATTTCACAAAAAGTGCATACTAAATGTGCTGAAAATTTTGGCTTATACTCGAGTATATGTGGTACTGGTTCAGAAATAATCAGGTAAAGCACTTGGAAAACAGTTTGTCCATATCTTCCAAAGTTGGTTATATACACATCTTATGACCCAGCAATTATCCTCCTAGGAAACATATGAAAAAATATGTATCAGATGTATACTAGAAAATGTATTGTGTCAATGTTTTGAATAACGGAAAACTGGAAGCTTCCAAAATGTTCAGAATGTAATGATAAATTATGGATTGTGTTACATCATAAAGTGAAATCATAGATATCTGTGAAAATGAATAAATTATGGCTACTTTTCACAACACAGAAAGTTCTTAAATCTAACAGTGAATGAAAGCAACCAAACACAAAATTATATATTTATATATAATTCTATTTATTAAAAAATTGAAAAACCAAACTACAGGGATAGAAATAAAGACCTGATTCCTTCAGTTGGAAAAGATCAATGAATGGAGTAGATGAGGAGAGGATTTCTAGAATCCGGGGATATTATATTTCTAAATCTAGATGATGCCTTCTAGATGTGCCCACCTTTTGAAAATCCATTCAGCTGTTCATTTAGTTTCAGTTTTTCTAATTGAGGGTGGACCCCCCCCAAAATAGAATTTTTTTCCTGAAGCTATTTATTTATTTGTTTGTTTGTTTTTACAGAACAACTTTATCATCTTCAAAGCACTCTCCATTACACTTAACACATTTGTCAAATCTGTGATTCCATTCTTGGAAACATTTTTAAAACTCATCTGTTTGGATGGCTGACAACACCTCCCTCATTTTTCTCTTCACCTCTTCTATGTCCTCAAATTGTTGTCCTTTCACAGAAACAAAAAGAAGTTGCTTGGAGCTAGGACAGGTGAGTAAGGCGCATAGGGCAAGAGAGGCATGCTATCTTTTGCCATAAACTAGTGTACTGAGATGGCTGTGTGAGCAGGTGCATTTTCGTCGTGGCAAAACCAGTCCTCCATCTGCCATAAATCAGGCCTTTTTGTTGCACAGTGTCACGCAATCTTTTCAGAACCTCTAAATAGATTAACAGTCTGCCATGGTGGAAGGAACTCCAAATCCACTTATCCCCCTGACATCAAAAGAACAAATGAGCATAGCATCATCTTGATCTTTGATTTCACCTGACAAGCTTTTGGGGGGCATGGTGATGATGGTATATCCACTGGCTTGGTTGATGCTTGAGAATAGCACCATGTCTTGTCACCAGGCATGACCTTGGGATAAAAGCTGGGTCACTTGGAAGTTATTCTTTCAAAGCATGGCCTGTTTCCACTCAATGCTCTTTTTCCTGGTCTGTCAGAACCCAAGGCACAAATTCCACAGTGACCCTTCTCATTCCCAAATCTTCTGTTACAATTTGCTGAATCATGCTCCAAGATAACTTCCCTATCTCTTCAATGTACTTCCTCTGTAATCGCACATAAGTGCAAAGATTTCGTTGACATTGTCATCCGTTCAGGAAGTTGACAGACATCCAGAACGAGGTTTGTCATGGATCAACATTTCGCCTTTTTTGAAGTGAAAAAAAGCACTCATACACTTGAATTTTTCCTATAGCGCTGTCCTTGTAAGCTCTGTTCAACATCACAACATTTTCTGCGGCACTTTTTCCTGAGCAGAAAACAAAGTTTCACAGCTTGATGCTGATTTCTTAAATTGGCCATCACAAAAAAAAAAAAAGACAAAAACGGAGGGTCAAGTGAAAATGCTTTTATGAAAAAAAAATTCACTGTGACCAGAGAGAACTTTACCAGGTGACGCCCCTGGGTGCACTAACTCAGAGTGAGTTGCTCAATGCTTGTGTAGCCAGAAAAAATACATAGGATGAAAGTTCTGCCTGGTGGAGCTTTTTTCCATTGTTTTTTGGTCTGAGTTTTATTTGGGGGGTCAGGGGTGTGGGAGTACCTCCCGTATATATCCAGTCCATGGACAATCAAGGTGTTAAGATATCTGCAGTGGAAGGAACATCTATTCTTTGTTTGAAGCCATTCTGAAGGTATTTATTACTACCAGGCTTGAGTGTACCTACTTTGAGGATTATATCATGAAGAAAAGCAATTATTCCACCATTGCCAGAGATGGGGTGGTAGTCATCAATAACAAGTTTTTGCCCAACTTCAAATAACATTGCAATCCTACCAGCAAGTGTTCTGAACGAAAGAGAAAATCTATTCATTAGAAAATCTTTGAAACTGAACTTTCTCTATATTGAGAATTTTTCCTGACAATTTGTTTTTAGGGATTTTAAGTATTTCTTTAGGGAGAATCTCCAACTTGTCTGTAGCTTAACATGTCCTTTGATCTTTGCTCCTGTTTAGTAGATCACAGGAATGCAAAGTGAAGTATTCTCATTTATTATTTGGATCATTTTTTTTAAATACCTCAAATCATAATAGTTATGGTTGATATTTTTCATGGTTTATTGTCTTCAAGTCAACCGCTGGAAAAATTACTAGTTTTATAAGGGAAAGGGAAGCAGGGATTTTTTGAGTTTAAACCACTTCAACCAAATATTATTCTTGTGCCTGGAAAAGTCAATTAGCAACTCAGAAAAATTTTTTTCTTATTAGTATCATCCTCCCTTATATAGTTAAAGAGGAAGGCACGGTGGGAGGCTGGAGAGGTAGATATTTCCAGATAATGTACAATGTATCTATTTATTTTACATTTTGTCCCTTTTCTGCAAACTTTTCAACCCTATACATGATTCCCAGAATTGTGTCAGGATCCCTGAACCTTCCTGTTTTACCCACCACTACTCCTTTACTTTACTTTCTGCCTGCCCAATCAAAAGAAGACCCAAAGGTCTTTAGATAACACCAAAGGGCCATTACTAATTTGATATTTTCCTTTACATCACCAAATAATGAAAGGCTTTGAGTATAATATCTTCATTTAAGAAGAAACAAATGATATTGACAATTTAGGATAAATTGAAAGTGGTTCCAAAGGGAGTTCTAATGGAAAGATGTTATTTTTCCAGTCTAAGTATAGTTGCTAAGAACCTTTTTACAATGCAATTTGTCTGATATTGGGGCTGTTCACATTCCTAGTCTGTGGACAGTGGCAATATACTTGGGGATTCAATCCTTGTAAGGGACCCTGAAAATGAATTTTGGGTTTCCACTATTATCTATAGGGTTCCCCAAACCTGGTGTTTAGATTGAGGTACTGTTAACATTCTCTCCTATGGGTTTGGATCTTATTGTTTACCATCCTGGGATCACACATGCTTGTGTGCTTCTCCTCTGTGGCCTTAGCTGACTCTTCAATTCGGTGGCTGCTTGTTTTGTGACAAGCCTGTAAGATCCCGGATGCTATTTTTCCTGATTTCTTCATCACACTTTCGTTTGACAGCCATATCTTCAGTTATCTCATGAGGACAAGTGCCAGGCAGGGCCATGTCACCAGAATAAATTGTTCCTTTATTCAGGCTGAGATCAAGTGAGATCTTAAAATCCATTCATATAGCTATTGTTTCTATATGTCCATGATTCGATTTTGGGTACATGTTTATCATTTTGTTGCAGTACATCATAGATCATCCCCTGGGACTTAAGGTAATTGCATTAATGATAAATTAGTATAGTGAATGGTAAAATACTGTTGGGAAAAGGATTTTTGCCCAAAGTGTGTAGGGAATTTTATTAATATCTAATAAATGAATTGTTAACTTGGACATCTTCAATAATTGGATGCATGCACCCTAATTATACAAGCCCTGAGGGTTGGGGATATGTCAATACTTTCAGTTACATTCATTTAAGAAGGGAGGACCACACCTGGGAGACTAATACACATCACAAAAAGGCATAGAGAGCTTGAAAACAGTGACTATATATTGGTATCAGATTCGTTAGGCGTCCTTAAAGCAGTAGGTCTGAACCCACTTATAGTCCAATGCCCACCAATTCCCTAACCTTGGGAGAGTGATTATCTGCTTCTTCCCTCAACAGGAAAGGACAGGACAGAGTTCAAGGGAATAATTTCATTTCTTAGTTCTGCTATAAGTTAATTCAAAGCAGAATCCATTTCACCCAGGGAGATTTCCAAATTTGGTCCTTCCAGTGTGGTCTAAGAAGGATGTTGTGCATCCTCAAAGAACAGTCTTCAATGCCCCAGTTGCCTATATGGCACCGCCTGGGTTACCAGGTGTTGGTTGGCAACTAGGTCAAAGGTGTCTAGTTAGGAACATAATGTCAGGGATAGTCTCTCTCTGGGTTTTATACATAATGTTAAGCATTGGCAGGTACCTTACCCATCTTACCCATCATCTGAAGTGCAATTGCTTTCTCTGATACAGACATGTTCACCCCCGCCCTCACTCTTGATCCTATTTCTCAGTAAGCTTCACTAATTACTTTTGTAGTGCTGTCTGTTGATTTGGGGTAACCATAGGACGCTGCTATATGGCAGGGATTTGTTGGCCTTCTCCCTCTCCCCATAACGTGGGAAACTGATCACATCTGGAATGAAGTAGTTTTTAACATGTTCTAATAAAGGGGTAGTATATGGCTTATGGTAACTAGATAGGCACTACCTCCTCCCTTGGGGGAATAGATTAGAAGATTACATGGCCTGAGAATTGGAGACTGTCTTAGTCTTGGTTTTTATCCTTATAGTAGTGGTTTGTTCCTTCTGTGATTGACTTATTTCACTTGGCACAATGGCTTCCAGATCTGTTTATATCATTAAGTGCTTTGTGGTTTCCAGTTTTTAAGGGATGTATAGTACTCCATTGTGTATAGGTACCACAGCTTCTTTATCCATTTTTCAATTGAGGGGCATATGGGCTGTTTCCAGCTTCTTGCTATTGTGACGTGTAGTGCCATGGGCATGGGAGAGCATATATGTCTGTTTATGTGCCCCATGCAGGTATTTCTGGGTGGCATGGTATTTCTATTCCTACTTGCTTCAGGAAGTTCCACATAACTTTCTTCAAGAGTTGTACATGTTTCCATTCCTACCAGTGAGGTATGCAAGTTCCAATCTCTCCTCACACTCTCAAAAGCAAAGTTTTTCATAGTATGTTCTTCGAGATAAGAACAGGACACATCCAGAAGATGGGGGGAGGACTTGTAAGTCTGTGATTTCACCTTCTAGTACTTTCTCAGAGACAAGAACTGGCCACCTACAGAAAGCATGGAGAGACATGTGATCTTAAAGCTCTTGATCCTTTATACTCTTTCTCCACTACTGGTCTCCTACCACATCCACTCAGAGAGCATGGTTGTGGGCGATTAGTGTGTGTGCTCCAATTGATGTGTGAAGTATAACATTACTGGTCCGTACCGCACATGCTCAGGCTTTGAGTCGGCATGCATAAGTGTGCATATGACAGAACTGGCCATTACATCTTTCCCCATAGAGGAAGAATCCTTTGATTTGTGCTGATTGGTGGAAATTTGGGGGAGAGCTCCTTTTCCTAAGTTTCTTGCCTATCAGATTCATCTGCCTCTGTTTCCACCAACCTGTGATCTTCCTGCATCTGGGGTTGTCTTCCCTCCTCCTTTTTGCCTCTCCTGCTTCCTGATTTATCAACCCCTGTATCTACAGGACAGGGCAGAACCTCCAGTTTAACATCTGACAATTAGACTTGAACTTGAGTGGACTTACCTTCACCCTTCTTCAACCGTGTGTCATTTTATTGATATAAATTTCATATATATATTTTTTCACATCACTGGAAAGAATCTAGCCTAACACATGTGTTTTTCTAACGAATTCAGACAACAGTAATTAGGGCTTTTTTATACCTCTTTTTTTTTGCACTAATATTAGAAAGAAGTAAACCAATACAAGTTTAGCTCCCAACTCCAGTTTTAGAGTACAAAAGAGACCTCATCTGAAATATAATTTAAAGGAAACATTTATTAAGTCTTAAAAGAGATGAAGACAACACAAAAGCACAGTTATATATCATCCAGAATAGGGATGCCACAAACACGGGGTTAAAGTGGATTCATAATTGAGAGCAAGATACATATGAGGAGGGACTGTCACAAAAGCCATGAATGGTGGCAGATCAATACATCGCAGTTATAGGTGAGACTACAGAAGCTTGAATGGGACCATGATTTGGGACATCTACATTGTTAGACACGTTTACAGGATCGGTTAAAGTCCTCAGACCAAGGAAGGCCGGTAGAGACTGATAGGGCAGCATAAAGGAGGTAATTTCTGTTTTGTGCTGGATGCTGTTGGTGTTTGCTCATGGGCTGGGTTTCTTCTCTAGTTATATGATATTAAAAATGTTTCAATTCAGGGGAACCATGAAATTGGGTTTGGAGGGCTCAAACCAGCTATCAATGTTTGACACTCCTCAGCTGCCCATGTCACCACACTAGCATTTAATGATGAAAACAGATGTCTGATGACTAGTGCATTTCAAGAGTAAGGGTTAATGAATACACCAGAGGTGTTTCTGGACTAAACCTTGCGGGCACCATCTGTTTTACACACCTGTGTCAGTAACACATGCACATCACCATTCTGTTATTACTATACCTTCTGTTCTTCAAGATGTATTTGTCTCAGATGTGGAAGTTCTATTTTATGACTACACCTTCAGGCCTTCAAATAATTTTTCTCAGGCATCAAATGACCGTGAATAACTCCTCCAAAGTTCATGAGAAATGGAATGATATCATGACCAGAACAAACCATTCGATCTCCCACATGAGAGTACCCCTCATTACATTACTGATTTTAAAGTTAGAGAGGTTATGAAGGTTATTTCTCTGCAAAAAGAAATACTGACTTTTGAACTCGATTGACAACCAAGGCTGAGATTAGTGGGCAGGTGTAAATTCTGAACAGACCTTCTTTAAAGACTCTGAGAGGTGTACCTTGTGTCTTTAAAGACACGCATGTGTCTTTAAAAAAAAAACAACAAACCAGTTTCCTCCTCCCAGTCTGCCTCCTCACAGTTTGCACTGGTTTCTTCATTCCTCACCAGGAGCCAGCAAGGGCACCTTCTTTAATGACTCTTTGGAGTTAGGAGTGCAAAGGTAACCTTTTGTTTTTCATTTCAAAGATCTGGCAGAAAGATAGGCTGTTTCTCTTCTCCTGGAAAAGCCTGATTGGTAGGATTCCTTAAAGGGCTTGGCCCTCAAGTGTTTTATCCCATATTCTTACCAACTTAAAAACGTGCAGGGATCCTCTGAAGGCTTCATCATTTCACACAAATGGCTAATCCTGGAGGTGGTGCTGTTTGCAATGGGAATCTTCACACCCACAAAACACAGAGCCACGGCTCACAAAGTGGAGACGGCAGGAAGAACGGGGTCATGAAGGAAACCCAGGTAAGACTTAATCACCTTCCTCTAAATTCCTTGAACAGTTCGGTATTTCTTTGAAATGGTATTGGAAGCTGTCCTAACCCAAATTCCCTTTCATGAAATGTTTTATTGCTTTGACTCATTTCAGGCAGTTTCAAACACCTGTTTATTAAAAAGCTTCTGAATGGATTAAAGAGACAGAGCCTCCACACAATAAAGAAAACACAACTTCAAATTCTGTCAGCTCGATATATACATACTAAATTAATTCACCCTCATTCTCTCTCTCTCTCTCTCTCAAACTTTTTATGAGGCACATATGTGAAGGCTTAACCTCTTCACCTGGTCAATGACAACATGCTACATACAGTATACTTTATAAAACAAAGTGGAAGTGAAAGTAAATTTTGCTAACGTTACTGTATAGTGTGGGTGGCATTTCCCCAGGCATATGAGAAAAGTCTCTGCTTGAAAGCTGGATTTTCTGTGGTGGTTAGTGGAGCAGTATGGTTCACAGCATGATGGTAAGCCAGACTTTCTTTGCCACTTGACATTGCAGGCATTTCTTTCCAAGATAAAGTGTGATTTGATGTTGCACACAGCAGTCATCTTTGAAACAAAACATTTTTACTGCTTTTTCCTTCTTAAAAATTTGATCTCCTTAAAACATAGATTTTGATGGGTTTGTGTAGAGAGGAACTCAGGATTACAAATGCATCTGGGTGTACTCGGAAAAGGCAGTTGTCCAACTCTTAACCATTCTATTGCCACATGATGGCCTGTTTCTTGGCACAGAGAAGCAAAGGTGAGTTCACCTGCTCCGGAAGCAAACTAAAGCAGCCAAACAGGTAGCTTCACTGTTGGGAAATGAGAAGCTGCTCAGGAAACCACATGCCATCCTCCCTCCCTCATTTATCCTGGGGAATCGGTATCCACCCAGGAGAGAGAGCAGGTTGTTTTAAGATCACAAGTCAGGTGGAGCTGGTTGAGGCCCAAGCTCAACTCAGTGAATTACATTCATGTGTCCTGTTGGAAGAAAAAGAAGGTGCCATGGAGGCGGTGTTGTTTATTAACCCCCAAATGTACCTCACCCTGAAAATGTAGCTCCTCTTTAAAAATGCATTATTCTAGACAGGGAAATATCTGATAGAAACTTCCGGCTTGGCCCCTCGCAGGGGCGTGTGTGATACCTGGTGCAGTGTGGAAAGCAAGCTCTCCACTCCCAACATAGCCAGTCACAGCCACCCTCTCTTAATCCCTGACTGCAGGTGCCGGGCACCACCCATGCTGCTCCTTGTCCTTGTTACGCCTGGAACTGACTGGTCACTTGCACACGAGCCCTCTGGATTGTTTTGATCCTGAGGACTTTAATTTGGGCAGAGATCTCTTCTAAGAGGTTCTCTCCCCCTTTACTTGATCCTGATTGGTAACCACAGTATAATCTTAGATTAGGAATGGACTGTTATAACCACTTTTGAGTAAGGGGGAAAAGCCAGGATGCTACAGATGCATTGGAATCAGTGGGTGGTACAAATGGTTGGTTGAAATGGAAAGGTGGTCATTGGAGTCTAGCCAGAGGTAACTTGAAGGAAAGACCTGGAGATCAAACTTCCGAAAAATCAGCCAATGAAAAAGCCCGTGCAGCACAGTTCTACTCTGACACACAGAGTTGCCAGGAGTCATTGTCAACTAGGTGACTAGTTAACAGCTTGTGATTAAGTGCTCCTGTAAGACAATACGGCTTTCCTAAAAGCAGCAGGAAGGAATGCAGCTATTGTTACTTTTTGGACAGTTCTTTCGGAAGGGCTGCCCAAAGCCTATTGCTTCCCTCCCGTCTAAGGGTTTCTAAATTGAGACTGGTTTACCCTGAACACTTCAGTGATGGCTGAAAACTATTCTTCCAAAGGAATAAACCCTGCTAAGGTCTTGCTGTAATCTGTCAAAGACCTGTATTCCCTTCACCGACTACATGGATGAGATTATCTTTACTAGCATGCGTCTCAACCACTGCTTTTAGTTGCTTTTTCTTTGGGCCTTTCAGCAAAGGAGGTTTTGACATAACACTTTGCCTGCTCATAAAGGAAAGCCCAGCGGTCACAAATACCTAAGCTAGTGGTTTTTATAACACATTCTGCCAGGCCGAAGGTCCCCTGGTCACCTCGATTACCACGTGCTGTTGAGTAGGAATTGGCTCAGGGTGAGTTAGGGTCGAATTGTGTGCTACAGGGCTTTCAATGGCTGGTTTTTCAGAAGTAGAATACCAGGCCTTTCTTTTGAGGCGCCTCTGAATGGATTTCAACCTCCAAACTTTCCATTTGAGGTGCTGTGCTGTTTTTACCCCCAGGGATTTCTGTGGAGTGGCATTTAAAGTTCCAGTTGCCTCCCCTTGCGCAAGATACCCTCATCTTCTCTCTTCCGGCTCATCTGTAACAACACACCAATAGATTGATCTCCTTGACATATTAAGGGACCTGATAAGATTCTGTTAAGTTCCTTAGCATGCATGCATCAATCAATTGTTGTTAGGCAATTGCTCAGGAACCCTTCATCCCTTTGTGCCAATGGAGGCTGATTTCATCACTCTGGTACTGAAGTCAAGGTCTGATGCCCCAAAGTCAACAAGGGAACCAGAACCTTTGCATTCCACAGAGCTTCTTGAGTCCCTTTGTGACCTGAGCAGGCGAAATCCACCCCAGACAAAATGACAATTGATGGAGATCCAGACAGCAGACTAGGCAGATGGGCACTGAAGGGCGTCTAGTAGAGAGGGAAGCCCTTAGAAAGATACAGAGTATCCGAACAGGCTCTGCTTGGACAATGGAGCATTAAGTAATAGACACTTGATGCTGAGATGCAAGCAAAGAAGTTAAAAGTTTTTGAGAGCCAGATTGGGAAATGCCTTTGTTTTAGCTCAGGCTCTCTAGGGAATAGACACTGAGATAATCATTTTCAGAAAAATAAATTTTTTTCAGAAGTGAACCCAGAAACACTATCGGGCAACCGAGAAGTGAGTGAGACAAAGAAGGGAAGGAAGGCAATAGTCATGAACAGATTATCACTGTTGGTGCCTGTGGCTCAGACTGGGAATGATTTATGCCTGAGAGTTGTCTCAACTGGTACACAAGAAATCTCTAATATTTATTAACCAATACCTGTCCATCATCAGTTGAGAGATGCTTCTAGAGATGTTAGTTTCCCAGTCTTTAATTCCTGCCCACATTGGATTGACTACACTCCAGTGGGAGGATGGAGTTGGAAGAGGTCACTCACTCGACTGAGCTGCAGGTGCTGGCAGGACAAAGGACATCAGAACACAATGGAGTCTAGGTAAGATCCATTTTAGAGGAGAGGAAACAAGGTTACCATTTTTTAAAATAATCATTTTATTAGGGGCTCATACAACTCATCACAATCTGTGTCCAGCACTTTAGTACATATGTTGACTTCATCATTCTTATGACACCCACTTTTCACTTGAGCTCCTGGTGTCAGCTCATTTTTCCCCCTCCTTCCCCACTCCCCTGGAACCCCCGAACCACCGATAATTTATAATTTATTATTTTATCATATCTTATCCCATGTCTCCCTCACCCACTTCTCCGCTGTCCATGCCCCAGGGAGGAGGCCACATGTAGACCTTGTCCTCTGTTCCCCCTTTCTCCCTCTCCTTCCCGCCACCCTCCCGCCATTGCCACTCTCTCCACTGGTCCAGGGGGGTTCATTTGTCCTGGGTTAGTTACCACTTTTTAAGTAGAAAAAAACTGGTTTAGAAATCAGGATGGATCAATTCTAGACCCCAAATTTTTATCCCATAGTCCACAGCACCTCTCTAAAATGCAAGCTATTGCCAGGAGTGAGTTGTATTCCCGCTTTCATAGAGAAGGAAGGCTGCATTCAGCCTTAAAAGGCAGAGTCAATATATATTAAAGTGATTCTTTTTGTTTTCTTTTATTCTTAACGAAAATTGAGCTTGTATTCACATCAGCCACCAAATGGCCATATATGAGGGTTTTAAGTATGAAACACTGTCTATTTATAACCAGATAGCATTAGTGAGTTGCCCTCCTCCTAAGATTCATTTTCCATATCTCTAAGATAAAGAACATTGATTCCAGGTGACCTGAGTTATGTAGATGAAGACTAAACTCCAGATGGATAACCTGGTTTTGAGTAGCTTTCTTAAAGAGCTCATGGCCACACCGAATAGGCTATTGCACTTAGTCCCATATTTCTTCATGATATTGATTTCTTAGACCTGGGATGTAGAAAGTAAAAGATAATTGCAAAACCTGTGCGGCAATTCTCCTTCCAAAGTAGAATCTACTTTCTTCTCTTAAATTGAGGCTAGGATTAATGACTTTCAGGTACATAGAATGTGACAGAAGTGACTAAATCATCAGCCTTTCAGTTTGCCAGCCACCATCCTTGGAGGAAGCCCACACAGCCCCAAGCAGAACCCAGGTGGGAAAAAAAAACAAGGATTCTTTCTGTGTTCTAGCTAAAATGTGGCACCTGTTTTCAAAGTGTTTGCGTGAGCTCTCATAGAAGTAGATCCCCCAAACTTAAGGTCTAACAGCCCCAATCACTACTTTGTGGAGCACAGCCAAGCTGTCCCTGCTGATCAAATTAAAGTGTTATAAAATTTCAATTCATAGAAACCCTTTAGGACAGAGTAGAAGTGCCCCACAATTGTTCCAAATCTGTAAATCATTTGTGGAAGCAGATTGTCACTTCGTTTCCTAACACGGCTGGTATGTTCAGACCATTGACCTTTTGGTTAAAAGCCAAAAACATAATGAGAGCATAATCATTATGCTATCAGGGCTCTGAAACAAAATAGAAAATGTATGCTTTAAGTTTGGTAGTGATTTGCCAAATGGCCATAGATAACACAGAAACATTTCTCAGATGCAGTCCTGCTCCCGCCTCACTTCATAACTAATTCCCTTCTTGCGTTCACATTTTGAGAGAAGAGTTCCTGTTGTCCATCATATGCCGAAGAGACTAAACGTGACACTTTTTTCCTTCTCCTTTGTTTTGTGTTATAAGAACCGAAGCCTTGAGACAAGATCTAAGTACACAAACCCAAATATCATCAATGCAAAATTACAATCATTTGAATGCAGCCAAACCTGAAATATAACTATTCTACCTGAGTAGGCCTGCAATTTATTGCCTTGTCTATTTTATATGAAGAAAGAGTTGGCTTAAGAGTGTGTGTGTACAGGTACAGATGTATCGTGAATTAAAAAAACATGTGTTAAGCACGTTTTTATATCTTCTGATTGCAAATTGATTTTTATGTTTCCTGTTTTTTAGTAATTTAAATTTATCAGTTTATTGACTACTAATTCACTTACCATAAAATCCAGCATTTTAAAAATATTGAAAATGTATGCAATCATCAGCACAATTAATTTTAGGACAATTTCTTCATTCTGTACTCAATATTACTAGCTCCTCATTTCTCCCAAACTTCCCCTGCCAGAATTCTTAAGATACTATTAATCCAGTTACTGTCTCTATAGATTTAGCTATTCTGAATTTCATATAAAGAAAAACATACCAAAAAAACAATAAAATAGAACACATAAAAACCTTAATCCAACAGAAAGCTAAAAAATAATAAAAGCTAGAAATAATTTTAAATGAGTCAAAAGGGAGAATAAATGATCATGTGTTAAATTCTAACCTAATTACATTTGCCTTATTCCATTTTCCAATGCCCTCTACCTGAGAGCAAGGCTCTTCACATCCCCAGACATTGGTCAGAGGGGATTCCCCAGAGGTTTAATACACATGGGGACCCTGCAGATGACTTTCGATGTCATCCACAGCCTATTACAAAGCAGGTGCTCAGAATTTAAGCTCTAATCTAGTACCCCTTCCTGGGCTTGGATTTTATTATTTGTAATCTTTGGATGACTTAGGCTGGTGTGCTTCTTCCTTGTGGAGCAGCTGACACCTTACTTAGATGGTTGCTTATTTGAAAACAAGCCTTTAAGATGCTAGATGCTATTCTTTTGGATAGACGGGCATCATATGATTTCTTCAGCACACTCTAAATAACACTCATATTTCCGGTGATCTCTTCATGAGGCCATGTATTGAATAGAACTATGACATAAGAAATAATTGTTCTTAGATGAGGGCTATGATTAAGTCTGAGCTCAATATTCATAGATCTATGATTTATATATGTCCTTAGTCCACTTTGGAGACCTGTCACTCTGTTGAAGAATACTATAAATCATCCCCAGAGAGCATAATGCAGTTACAAATTAGTTTTATGTCCATTAAGGCTTCTTCTTTGGAAAAATTGTTGAGTAATACGTAGATTGATGACAACTTAATTACTTACAAAGATTACAACTACATTTATTTTTAATTCACCTTAAGCTTTTAAGTATAGTAACAATTGTCTAAACTGGTCTGAAGCACCCCGTCCATTAGGCTCCTTATGTGTCAGAATTGACTCGATGGCACTTTTTTCTCCTTTGTTTGTTTTCAGTTTACTCAAATTCCAAAGGATCCTAACCTAGAAATTCATGTGACGTGTGACAATTGTTACTACTTGAAAAATAAAGACTGCACATATACTTTTAAAGTTAGATTAGACACTCAGAAAAGACACTCTAAATAACCTTTCAAATGTCGCATGTCAAATTAACAATCATTTGACAGCAGAGGTTGAGATGGCAAATATCTAAACTCGCAGTGGTTCTCAACCTTCCTAATGCCGTAACCCTTTAATACAGTTCCTCATTTGTGGTGACCCCCCCCAACCATATAATTATTTTCATTGCTACTTCATAGCTGTAATTTTGCTACAAGGATCTGAAAAATATGGTGTAAACTAAGCAAAACTATAACAATGAGTTTAATTGTATTGAGTGCTCGATTGCCATGAAAGAATAGAAGTACCATGTTGCCAGACTGATTTTTAAAAAGAAAGAAAGAAAATCAATTGGGCAAATGTTGGCATCAATGCAAGGTACAAATGTCGATCTGTCCTTAGTCAGAGCGAAACAGAGTAAAGAAAACCAGACTGAAGGAATAATGCCCCACATGGACTCCAGCTTCCACAAATCTGACCGGAAGAAATAGGTCAAGCGTGGTCATTAATGCGGACTTCTCTGGAACATATCATGATTGAAGATCTTGGGCCGAGTAGGTAAAACTGAGAATCAAAACACAAACCATGATGAGAGTTGTACGAGCCCCCAATAAAATGATTTTTTTAAAACCACAAACAATAAATAGGATCAGTTTTACTTGTCTGATAGAGACCGGTGGAATGCCGGCAACGATGGCCCTTAGCCACCCTTCAGGCATAGAACTGAACTCACCATGTGGCTTCACTCTCAGCTAAGTTTAAGGGGGACAGTTACACCAAGGAGATAATGCACTCTTTAGAACAGTCAACCGCACTATCAGTCAAAAGCACAGGATGTGCCCAGGGTTAAAGTTCAGAAGGCAGGAAGGATAGGAAAAGACAACTATAAATAGTAAGCACAAGGGAGAAGTGGGAAGAGTATTGATATGTTGTGGGGATTGCAATCAGTGTCACTAATCAAAATGTGTTTGAATTATTACGTGGAAAATCAATTTGCTCTGTAAACTTTTAGCTGAATCACAATAAACAGTAAATAAAAATATGAAACATCTCTGGGGAAAAATTTAACGATTCAAATACATAGTTTGAATGCAAAGAAATGACTGTGTTAAATACCAGTTTATAACCATTAGATGTAGACTAAGGGATCCCATATGTAATTTCTTATAGGTAGTGGTTGTTAGGGACCTTAAAGTTGGGTTAGGTTCATAGTGACCTTATGTACAGTGGAAGGCACAATGCCTGGTCTGACATTATTCTCACAATAATTGCTATGTGAAAACCTATTTTTATAGCTGTGTCAAGCTATCTGTAGTGGGTATTTCTCATTTCCTCTGGCCCTCATTTACCAAACATGATGTTCTTCTTCAGGGGCCGGTCCCTCCTGATAACATGTCCAAAACACTTGAGATGAAGTCTCACCATCCTCACTTCCAAAAAGTAATTTATTTCTTCCAAGACAAAGTTGATTGTTCTTCTGGCAGTCGGTGGTATACTTCAATATTCATCACCAATGCCATAGGTTAGATGCATTAATTCTTCTTTAGTCTTCTCTGTTTACGGTCCAGCTTTAGCACGCACAAGACGTGATTGAAAACCCTATGATTTGGACCAAGCATAAAGTAGTCTTCAAAATGGCATCTTTGCTATTTTACCCTTTAAACAGGCCTTTGCAGCAGATTTTCTGAGTGAAATATATGTCCTTTGATTGACTGCTTGCTTGCCTGACTGTTGATTGAATGAAGTAGAAAGAAATCTTTGACAACTTTCATCTTTTCTCTATGTCTTGGTATCTTGCTTACTAGCCCAGCTGTGAGGAATTTTTTGTTGTTAAGTTGAAGTGTCCTCCACACTGAAGTCTATAGTCTCTCATCTTCATCAATAAATGCTTCAGGTCCTCTTCTCTTTCAGCATGCACAGTATCATCTGCACATTGCTAATTGTTAATGACTCTTTTTCTAATCCTGAAGCTGCAGTTTTCTTTTTAAAAAATCATTCACTGGGGGCTCTTATAGCTCTTTTTTATTTTTTTAAATCATTTTATTGGGGGCTCATGGCTCTTATCACAATACATATGTACATACATTGTGTCAGGCATTTGTCTCATAGTCTGGCTTCTACATTTTTTTCTCAACATACAGATTGAATAAGTATGGTAAAAGGATGCAACTCTGCTGTACACCATTTTAATTGTAAGCCACACAGTAACCCATTGATCTGTTTGAAAGACTCCTCTTGGTTCATATTCAGGTTCCACATGAGAAAAATGAAATGTTCTGGAATTTCCATTCTTCACACTGTTATCAAATAAAATTCCCTGCTAGGGAACTGATTATGACTCAACCAGGCATAAATCAGTGAGTGCTTTCAGCCTTAGATCCATTAGTTCAAGGCCGGCAGCTCAGTTTGGACTTCTTCCTGCAATCCCATTGGTCCTTGGTCACGTGTTACCACCTAACATGGCTGAATGGTGATCATTTCTCTTTGTAGAGTAACTCTGTATGTTTCTTCTGTCTTTCTTTGACGTTCTCTATCCCAGTCAATAGTTTCCCAGTAGACTCACGATTATACCTTGAGGCTTGACTTTTTCTTCAGTTCTTTCAGCTTGAGACATGCCAAGCATGTTCTTCCCGCCGGGGTTTCTATATCCAAATCTTTGCATATTTTGTTATCATCTGTACTTTGTCTGCGTAGGCTGCCCTTTTCAATCTTTTCATCTTTATCACTTCACCATTTCTCTCGGTGACTTTGGTTCATTTGTTCTATGTCCAAGAATAAGCTTTAGACGGTCTTCTGACATCCATTTTAGTCTTTTTTTAGCTTTCTTTCCTTTTAAATGATATTTTACTTTTTCATGTATGATGTTCTTGATGTTACTCCACAACGTGTTGGGTCTTTGGTCAGTAGTCTTCAATGTGTCAATCTTAATTTTGGGTGGTCTTCAATTCAGGAGGGATATGCTCCAAGTTGTACTTTGGCTCTTATGTATGAGCTTTCATTTTCTTCAGTTCAACTTTAACTTGCATGTGAGTATTTAATAGTCTGTTCCCTGGCCTGATTCTGACAAATGATATTGATTGTCTCTCTGTTTCTTTCACAAGTGTGGTTTGATTCCTGTGTAATACATATGGAAATGGTTATGTGCAGTCTCCATTTATGTTACTAAAACAAAAAGATATTTAAAATTGATAGATCGATGGACTTGTAAAATTCTATCATGTGGTACCAAGGCCATATTTTCCAACTATTAATCCCTTGTTTCTACCTTTTACATTCCAATCACCAGTAGTGATCAATGGATCTTGATGATATATTGGATACATCTCAGACTGTAGAAGTTGGTAAAAATCTTTAATTTCTTCAACTTTAACTTTAGTGGTTGGCGTATAACTTGGAACAATAGTTTATTAACTGGTCTTTCTTGTAGACATATGGATATCATCCTATTACTGACAGCACTGTACTTCAGAATATATCTTGATATGTTCTATTTAACAATGAATATGACATCATTCTTCTTAATTTTCCATTCCTAGAATATTAGACTATATGATTGCCTAATTCAAAGTAGCCCAAACTAGTCAGTTTCAATTCACCAATCCCTGTGATACCGAACCTCAAGGGTTCCATTTTTTTTTGACAACTTCTTATTTGTATAGAAAAATTGGTCCAGAAAATTGGAATCCCTTTGCTTTAGACTTATTTTATACTAAAAGTTGTATTTAAAAGCCTTTATCTTCACTTTTATCAGTTAGAATATTAATATTTGGTCTTGGATTTTTCATATTTGAAACACTATAGTAATGATCTCATACACTAAATTTTCTGCAGTAGCACTGGGTTCAAATATTAGTTTCAAGTGTATTTATCAAAATGTCCTAAAATTGTGTAGTGAATAAAACATAGGTAAATACTAGTTGGCTAAACCCCATCTCCTAGACATCCTGGGAGTGATATAAACCTTTTATTAGATGAGACATTAATTAAGCCTGGTGAGCATTATTATTCTTATATACATGCAAAGAGTGGACAATGGATGAGTAAGACCAGAGAATAGATGCTTTTGAGCTAAGGTGTTGGCAAAGAATATTGGATGCAGCATGGACTGCCAGAAAGATAAACACGTCTTGTCTTGTAAGAAATGCAGCCAGACTCTCCTTAGAATGGGAATGGTGTGAATTCTTGTTATGTACTGTAGATATATTGTCAAGAAGGGTTAGTCCTTGGAGAAGGACAGAGGCTTGTAAAACAGTCAGCAGGAAAGAGGAAGACAAAGCAGACGGACACTGTTGCTGCAACAAAGGAATCAAACATGACAAGTGTGTGAATGACATGGGGCCAGACAGTGTTTGTTCAGCTATACGTAGGGTCATTATGATTTGGAACCGATTTGACAGGACATTATGACAGTAGCCAGTATAACTAGGCCTACAAAAGTTGCCCAGGAAGAAGCCTTTGTGCAGATTATGATGATCCTTTTAGCTAGCCCTGAAAGTTTTTTTGTCTATTACATGGCTGTTAACATTTTGGATACAAATAATACCTCAATCCAAAATATAGAGTCAATTGATCTGTCAGAAAATCCATGGATGAACCTTCAAATTCATACATCTTTCTAACAGAAAAATGAATATATGCATAATCTCAAGATTCTCCACATAAAGAAATCCTGTATCCCTGACTTCCATACCCCAGGTTCAGAAATGTCTGTATTAGGTAAACTATACTTGTCCCCACAGCCAGAAAAAAAAAGAGCAAATAACCAATCCAGAGAAGACTGAGTGAGAGTTTTAAAAATTAATAGACTTAGAGGGAAATGTGTGTATGCAATATTATATGTACAGTATTTATGCTCATGAGTCCCAGTTTATATCTCTAGCCCAGCTTTCACCCTTGAATTTCCAATTTTGTGAGCAGTCCTTTCATTTGCCCCAAGTCTGCTTCACTCAGAGCCTTTATCACCAGAGTAAATGGCAACACTACTTTTCCGGTGATGAAATTAAAAGCACTGGAGTTAATAAAGAGAGAGAACTCTGTATAATCCAAATGAACACATACAACAAACCCCTTGTGTGTTAATTATTTATTTAGAATTCTATTCAAGATTTATATTCTACTCATAATGGATTCATATTTACAATCTTGGTTTTCACTAGTGGTTTCTATTTTTTACTATTTTTCATTTCTTTGACCTTTAAACAATGGAGCAGCTCAAGGCTCAGTCCTTGGGGCTCTTGCTTGGTTTTTTGTTTTTATTTTTTACTGCATACCTCTCATGTTGATCTGACCTACGTGTGTGTGTATGTGAATATGTGTGCATATATGTGTATGTGTGTGAATGAGTGTGTGTTAAAATAGAAAAAGCTCACTGCCATTGAATCAAGCAACTCCATAGGAAAGAACAGAACTGCCGTGTGTTTCTGAGGTAGTGTATCTTTATAGGAACTGAAATCCCCAACTTTCTCTGCTGGACCAGTTGGTAGCTATGCCACTAGGACTTCTAAGAGTGTATGTGTGTATTGACATGCGAGCATGTATATGTGCATGTGCCTGTGCATGCGTGCATGCTCACACACACGCACACAGGCATAGAGACTTCAAAAATTTCATTTAAAAATGGAATTTTTCTCTGTTCCTTTGGAAGCTCCCTGTATATTGATATGTGTACATACAATCCTTTTGCTCATGATTCCCAGTTTATCTCTAACCCAGCTCTCACCCCTGAACTTCTAGTTCTGTGAGAATTCCCTTCATTTGCCCCAATCTGCTTCACTTAGTCCTTATCACCTGAGTAAATGGCAAGTCGATCCTTCCAGGGTCTAAATTAAAAACAAAAACTTGGATTCATTGAATCTGGCAGCAAGTCCACGCATCCAACGTACAAAATATATCCAGAATATGACCACTCCTAATCTCCCATGTTTATCTCAACTACATTATTTCTCACCTGAATTATTACAAATAGGGGTGTAAGGGAGCCACCATGCTATTCTGCTCGTGAGTTGTGCTGGTGATGGATTCCGAAAAGTCACAGTGGAGATCCATCCCTTCCCTTCCCCAGGATGTCCGGTACCTCAGTTGGGATGACGCAGGGGCTAGAGGCTGTGACAGCTGTGCTGGGAGCACCTGACTTCGAAATGCTGGCTTCATTTATTCCCCTGCTTCCTGGGCTGGGATAATTGAATGTCAGGCCCAGCTGGGGCTGTGGATCAACTTCTACAGGTGGCCTCTCCAGCATAAAGGGCTCCCACGTTGAGTCTTCTCATAAACTGTTTAGAAGTCACATGATCTTTTACAAGCTGTTGTTCGAGGTTCCTCAGTTTCAGTTCTGCTCCACTCTTCTGTTTAAAGCAGTCACCACAAACCCACCAGACAGACAGTGAAGAGACCGGCTCCACATCTCAAAGAATTCATGGCTTTGTTTTAAACCTTCCACGCCCTTCCTTCCTCTTCTACCATTCTTTCTACCCCCTATCACCTGTAAGACTGTTTTCGATGCATATCACTAAAAGTTATCCTCTTGAAATGGAATCCAGAGATATGCCTTTTGTTGAAATCCTTCTCTTAATTTCCATACATACTATATAGGTCAAAGAAATTTGTAAAATCAGTACATTCCACCCTTAAAAATTTTAGTGTACATATATAATTATCCCAAACCCATTGCCTTTGGGTCAATTCTGATTCAGAGAAATCCTACAGCACAGGATAGAACTACCCCTATGAAATTGTAACCTTTTCCCCAAAAAATTATATTATTGGGAGCTAATACAGATATCATATCATCCATAGTTCAGTCACATCAAGAAGTATTGTACAATTGCTACCACAATCAATTTGAAAACATTATCTGCCTTCTTGAATGCCTTGATATCAGCCCCCCTTTAACCATCCCCCAACTTTAACTCCCATGAGACTTCTCACTCTACTTGTTATCTCTATAGGTTCAACAATCCTGGTTTTCATTTATGAAAGAACAGAAAAACATATAACAGATATTTAAGAGGGCTACCCCCATTGACAAAATACGTCTGGGATAAACGCCAATATGACAAAACCCAAAAACACAGAAAATGTTGAACACCGGATCTGGTCCAATGAGTATCAGAGGGGGATCAATTGGCAATGGATTAACTGTTCCAGGTTTATCATTTTGATCTTTAGTCATCTCTCCAGTGCTCTCTGTTTGTAACCCATTTCTTCCCATCCCTCTGTTCATCAATAGAGGGAAATCACAGGAGGCTTTATCTTTGTATAGATCTCAGAAATGTATCTTGGCTTCCACTATCATCCATAGCCTTCTACAAACCAGAATCTCACAATGTAGACTCATGCTATTTCCTCCTTCAGCTTCAAATTCTATGATTTACAATCCTTTGGCGACTGATGATGGTGAGCATCTTTGTTGACATGTCACTTCAATGGCTGCTTATTTGGAAACAAGCTTTTAAGACCTGAGATGCTATTTTATCTGATAGCTGGGCACTATCCAATTTTTTCGTCACACATTGCTATAGGACCCACAGCTTCTGTGTCCTTGAGGGCAAGTATCGAGCAGGGCCACGATATAAGAAATAATTGTTATTAAGTTGGAGTGAGTAAGAATATAGTGTGAGCCCAAAACCCAGTCCTGGATCTATGTGTTTCTTATGGTAGAAATCATCTCCCTGGAGCATAGATCTTCTGTTAATATTGCCATTGGTTCGCCCCAGTGCTAATTTGTAAAACATTGTTGAGAAGATTGTAACTCTCTATGGAGTAGAAAGCCTCATCTTTTGCCAGCAGAGTGACTGGCTTTGTGGTAAGCATCCCAACATGTAGTCCACTATGACAGTTTTTATAAAGTGAAATTTTCTTATAATTAAAAGCACAAATTTGAATTGTGTCATTTATTAAGTTTTTATTTATCCTGCCTAATGATTGCTATTACTATTGAAAGATATTTCAAAACTGATCACTATGGAGAATCTAATGTTAGGATAAGAGAATTGGCTAGTGTGTAAATTAGTGTCCAAAGAGATAAAGGAAGGGCTCACTTGAAGATTTTCAGGTAGGGAGCTTCTCTGTTTTGTACTCTTGTAAATGAACTTTTCCTTCTGTTGTGCATGGGTCATCATGAGTGCAGGATGGTTCAATGGAAGTTGACAGTAACACCAACAACCTCATAAAATCTCTGGAGAGACCCCAAAATGCTGCCTCTCCAATAAATTGAATCATCAGATTGAACTTGGGAGCATGTCCTCATCTTCACACCATTGGATTTGAATCTCAGTTCACATGGATAGCTATGTGTTCTAGATCAACTTGTTTAATCACTTTGTGCCTCAGCGTCCTCCTCTGGAAGATGAGAATAATAGTAGTGCCTACCTGACAAGCTTATTGTGAGAAGTAAATAATATAATGCATGTGTGGTGGGGAATATTCAGTAAATGTGGCTCCTCTTTTTTTATATAATCATTTCATTGGGAGCTCATACAACTCTTATCACAATCCATACATACATCCACTGTGTCAAGCACATTTGTACATTCGTTGCCATCATTATTCTCAAAACATTTACTTTCTGCTTGAGCCCTTCATATCAGCCCCTCATTTTTCCTCTCCCTCCCTGCCCCCCCCCTCCCCCATGAACCCTTGATAATTTATAAATTATTATTATTTTGTGATATCTTACACTGTCCAGTGTCTCCCTTCACCCACTTTTCTGTTGTTCATCTCCCAGGGAGGAGGTTATATGTAGATCCTTGTAATTGGTCCCCCCTTTCCACCCCACCCTCCCCCCACCCTCCCAGTATCACCACTCTCACCACTGGTCCTGAGGTGTTCATCTGTCCTTTATTCCCTGTGTTTCCAGCTCCTATCTGTAGCAGTGTACATCCTCTGGTCTAGCCAGATTTGTAAGGTAGAACTGGGATCATTATAGTGGTAGGGGAGGAAGCTTTTAGGAACTAGAGGAAAGTTGTATGTTTCATCATTGCCACACCACCCTGACTGGCTCATCTTCTCCCCTTCTGTAAGGGGATGTCCTATTTCTCTATAACTCTTATCAAAGGAATTAAACGAGACTATTCAAATATATGTGAAACACTCATGGAGGGGATTACTCAGTCAGTTTTGCTATCCCTCGAGATATAAGACAGCCATTTCAGAAGCAGAAAGAGGAAGATTTCCATGACAGCCAAGGGTGAAGAGCCATCAGTGGAGTTCTTGTAAGATCCCTGGCTGAATTAAGAGAGGGCACAGAGGAGCCTCACCACGGAGACCCAGGGGGTGGGGAGGCAAAGCAGCAGGAGGACTGCCTGGCCCAAGAGGCAGAGGCCAAGGAATGGCATGCCAGAGAGACTGAGGACCAGGGAGACACACACGTGGCTACTTGCGGAGAAGAGGAACTGCAGTGAAACAATGCCTGCATCCTCACCGTTTTCTGATCCTGCCTTATAGTCAACTTGTAAATTTCCTAATAAACCCCACAATTACCAGTGAGTCTTGTGTGGCCATTACAATGGATTGTTGACTTTAATAGAGAAGTAGAGTCATTAGAATGAAGAAGGAAGGAGGGTGGGGGCGGCATGAGCAATTCTGGATTGTGGTCATTGGATTTGGGCTGGTGTGGAGTTGAAGTCTCCTCCATAGGGAAGCTGGAGGAAATTAGATATGCCCCCAATTTCTCAACAAGTAAATAGTGCCAGGAACAGAGAAATTCTCCATAAAAAGAAGCTATTTCTAGTATTAATTCTTGTCTGCTCCATTTCATATTGTTTGTTTGTTTTTAATTTTTTGTGAATTAGGTGAGGGTTTACTGTTTTTTATTCATCAATTTGTTTCTTCTACACTCTTATTTAAAATACAACGTTCTTGTTGCCTTCACATCCTTATGTTTTGGTATATGTATAGAATTACCTTTTTGTGAGCCTTCTACCAATTTAACTCCATTTTCAATAGCGTTACGTATGAACGTTTCTTCCAGACCCAGCAAGACTGTGAGATGCAATTCATTTTTTGGGTCCTTTGCTGTGTGCTTGAGACAATGACACTGAGGCCATGTTAGGGATTCTTATTTTTGCAACATGGTATGTTTATCAGTCATCACCTCTGATAATGAATCCCAACGAAACTGGGCTTCATTTCTCCTCAGTGATTAAAACAATAGTAGCCGAACGGATTTTAGATTTCAGCAAAGCATGTTACCTAATCTTCTAAATCCTGGTGACTTACTGCTTAAGAGGGTCAGAAGATTCTGTTTTTAATAGGTGAAAGCTCTGAGAACTAATGCACAGTGGTTTGGCCTGAGAAATCTGGACTTTAAAATTTTCACAGATGTATAAAATATGAAAAAATGAGAAGTGACAGATTTTAGCAAGTGGACTTTTATTTTGTCATAATCCAATATTCAGCATTTGTTATGACTATTATCTATAATAATATCACTGAGGAAAAGTATATTGCATGGTTTACAATCAGGAAAGGTGCTTCAGATGATATAATTTCATCATACTTATTTAATCTGTAAACAGAGCACTATTCTGAGAAACTGGATTATATGAAAAAGAACATGACATCAGAATTGGAAGAAGCCTTATTAAGAACTTGTGATATGCAGATTACATAACTTTGCTTGCTGAAAGTAAAGAGGAGTTGAGGCACTTATTGATGACAATCAGATGTCTATATAGTCTTCAGTATGATTTACGCCTCAGCATAAAGAAAGCAAATATCATTCCAATTTGACAAATAAACAGCATCATGACAAAAGAACTGAAGATCAAAATTGTCAAGGACTTCATTTTGCTGGGATCCATACACAGCCAACTCATGGAAGCAGCAGTCAAGATATCAAACAGCCGATTGCTTTGGGTAAATCTGCAAAAGATCTACCTGAATAATCAAAAAGAAAATATGTCCCTTTGAAGACAGATGTGTCTGATCCTATTCATGGTATGTTCAGTCACCTCATGTACATATGAAAGCAGGATAATGAGTAAGAAGGATGAAGAGTAACCTATGCCTTTGAATTATACTGTCGAATATATTGAATGTACAGGGGGCTGCCTGAAGAACAAAAATCTGTCTTTGATGGATATAGCAGGAATGCTCCTTAGAAATGAGAATGATTACATTGTCTAGTGGGGCTAGTTCATAGAGAACATCATGCTTGGTAAAATAGCATGTCAACTAAAAAGAGGGGAAGATTTCCAAGAGATGGACTGGTGCTGTGACGTTCAAATATAACAATGATTTGTGAGCATGGTGCAAAACCAGGCAGTGTTTTGTTCTGCTGTAAACAGAGTCATTATGTGTCAGAACTGAATTTACGGTACCTAACAGTAACATACAGATATATACAGACATGCTTAGACACATACTTATGTACATTTATATATGTGTGTAGATATATATATGTATATGTGCATGTATATGCACACCTTTGCATATATACCCATTTCTTATTTTACTATAAATCATGAAATTTGTAGCAAATATTCTCATAAAGCTAAACACTATAATCAGTAAGGGTTAAACTAACCAAAGAAAGAGGACAAAAACAACAGTCAAGTATTTTCCCATCGTTGGTTTTACATTTGTCACAAGTAGAATCCGTCTACAGCAGTTACTGGCTCCTAAACCATTTAAAACTAAATTGTTCCCTAGTTCTTCTCTACTTCACCAAAGTCAGAGTTTCAGGTCTGGGACATAGCTGATGAAACCATCTGGATTTATTTTTTAAAAATAATTGGTAAATGTGATCAAACAGATAAAATTACCCCATAGGGTAGCCTAGTGGAATGACTCAAGGGTTGAAATAAATATGGCATGAGTGTTAGCTTTCTTTTTAAAGAACTAATAATTATCTCCAAAGACTTATTGTTTAGAAACCATAAAGAAAAAACACACTCACCATATCTTAAACTTAAAGAACTAAGGAAAAACTCAAACCTTGATTGGCAATATTGAAAGATTTTATGGACAAAATATTGACTGATGCAAGAAGTATCAAAATAAGATGGGACGAATACACAGAGTCGCCGTACAAAAAAGAACTCGTTGATATTCAACCATTTCAAGAGATAGCATATGAGCTAGCCCCAATGGTACGAAAGGAAGAAATTCAAACTGCGCTGAAAACATTAACCAAACAGAAGGCTGCAGGAATTGATAAAATACCAATTGACATGTTTCAACAAGGTGATGGAGCCCTGGAAAAATCCATTCATCCAGGCTAAGAAATTTGAAAGACAACTACTTGGCCAACTGACTTGAAGAGATTTATATCTGTACCTATTCCAGAGAAAGGTGACTAAGCAGAAGGCTCAAATTATAAAAGATTATCTTTATCTCATGTACTTTGGACATGTGGTCAGGAGAGACTGGTCCCTGGAGAGGGGCCTCATGCTTGGTGAAGGAGAGGGGCAGTGAGAAAGAGGATGGTGTTCTACAAGATGGGTTGGCACAGTGATTGCAACAATGGGATCAAACATAAGAAGAACCGTGAGGATGGCACAGGACTAGATCATTGTGTTCTTTATCAATGGGATTGCATGAATCAGAACCAACTTGAAGGTACTTACCGACAACAAAATCTCTGTTCATCTCCATTCTTATCGCTCGCACTCTCCATCTCTCCTGTACTTGAGATTCAGAAATAGTGTTCGTTTGGTGGATCATCAAACACCTGTCACATGTACTGTGTCTTTCTATGTATTATATTCATAACTTATTGGGAATGAATATGTCAAGGGATTGCATGGTTTGAAAAAATATATAATTCCTGGGTTATTTGTGTAAAAATATGATGTTCAACTTTGAAATTAAACTGTGAAAATTGTCATAAGTAATACATATAAGTGGGTGTAGCTTTTGTATGATCCAAAAAACATTATTCATAGACACAGGCATTGGGGTAGCCCAAAGTTGATCTGACTCTGAGCCAGACCAGCACTGAACAAGAGATCTCCTTTCCAGATAAGGAAATGCGGCCGGCCTGCCCTGTCCAATAAGTCAGCCACTCGTCATAACTGGTTATTGAATATTTGAAACATGGCTGGTGCAACTAACAATCTAATCCCTAATTTTATTAAAATTTAACTTATAAAAGTTTAGATGTAAATAGCTGTGCATGACTTCTGTACCATAGACTTGATTCTAACTCATCGTAGCTCCACATACATAAGAACAGACTGTTATTCTGTTCCATGTTCACAATCATTCTTTTGTTGGAGCTCATGATCATAGTCATTGTTCTAATCCATCGATTTAGGATCTTCCTCTTTCTCGCTGGCTCTCTGCTTTACCAGACATATTGTCCTTTTCCAAGGACTGCCCTCCTGATGAGACGTCCACCTTCGCTTCCAAGGCAGGTACTAGCTGGCCCTTCTCCACCACAGACTTGTTCATTCTTCCGGCATTCGATGGTATTCATTAGATTTTACCAGCACTATAGCTCACATGCATCAGTTCTTCTCTAGTCTTTCTTATCCAGCATCTACCTTACACATACATGATATGAACAAAAATATCCTGACTTGGGCCAAGCACACTTTAATCTTCAAAGTAATATCTTTGCTTTTAATATTTTGAGGATATTTTTGGAGCATATTTTCTCAGAATAATATGTCACTTGATTTCCTGACTACTCTTTCTGGTCCTGGATTGTATTTGGATACAAGTAATTGAAATCATTGACAACTTAAATTGTTTCTGCAATAATCCTAATGTTGCTTATTGGTCCAGTTGTGAGGATTTTTGTTTTCTTTATGTTGAGATATAACCTGTATTGAAGACTGTGGTGGTTTTTCCTAGTGATTGAAAATCTTTGCTATGTGTTGTCTTTTGTGTAAGAGAATAGCGTTTAACAGAGGTTTTACTCTAGGTAGCCAGCTGACTGTAAGCAAGGTCAGAAAAGTGCAACTAATTCATGGTGCTGAAGGACAAGACAACCTCTTTCTTCCAATGTCGAATTATGTCTGATTGGCTTCAGACCTATCTCCGCTTTGCTATCCCCGGAAGTATACAGTTCATAAGTTGTTCTGCCCTCTAGTCCTCCTGGGGTTCTAATTGAGGGCCATCCCCATGAAGACACCTCTTTCTTTCATCTCTGCCTTCAAAAGAAAATGTGACTTATGCCAACATAGGCAACTTTCCATAATGCAGTTGTGGTGGGCTATATATATTCCATCTGTATGAAATGTGTGTATGAAGGGTCCTCAAATAATTTCCCATTCAATTGTTTTAATTGTCCAGTCTATTATTTATAACATAAAAATCAAAACATGCCACTATATCAATCACACCATAATACTATCAATACTAATATACTAATAAATGTATTGTAGATTCAATACATTTGTTTAGTATAGTATTGTAAAATGTCATACTTCTGGTATACAAAATATGATATAATACACTATACCTTTGGGCATATATATTGATTTATATGAAACAATATATAGTACAATATTCAGCACAGTATTATTAATATTTTCTTTCATGTAAATTTTAACTAGACTCATTGCCATGGATCAATGCTGACTCATAGCGACTGCACTGTGGATTTCCAAGACTATAACTGTTTATGGAACTAGAAAGCCCAGTCATTCTCCTGAGGAGATGGATCGCAGCCCAACGTGTAACCACCATATCTCATTTGGAAATCCTAGATAATATTTAACATTCTTGCAATGTGATGTAGAGGTCAAGTAGTTCAATAACTTTTTGGAAACATGCCATTATGGGTTTTGTTCAATTTTTTTCATGAACTTTATCAGCTTCCTTGTTTGTACATCATTTAAAAAATAGTTTTACAGTGGATAGTTCATAATTCCGGGTGTAAGAAAACCCCGCTTTCCTAGCCAAGATATTAACTTTAAACCAAACTAAATTCCCTTCTAAGCAGTTAACTCTGACTCAGGGCAACCCTGTAAGGAAGGGCAAAATTGCCACTGGGGATTTCCAAAACAGGAACTCTTTGCAGGTGTTGAAAGTCTTGACACAATGATTCATATTTAATACATGTTTTATTCTTTTCTGTTGCAAAACTCTTTTACTGATTGTACATAATCTTTCTCATAAATCCATATTTTGAGACTGGAAATCATTTTTTTATCCTACTTTGGCTTACTCATTTTACTATCCATTGAAAATCATTAACTCTCATCATCATTAGCATGGTCTTTGCCTCACAGAAAATAACAACCATTAATTATTATGAATCTCAAAGCACTCTTAACTGAAATACAAATTTTAAATACAAGAAAAATACCATCAATGAAAACATTACAAATGTAAAATGGCATCTGCAAAAGGTTATTTTATGCAACATTATTTGTAATTGTTAATGATGTTAAACACTAGATTTAAGAGTATTTCTTATATACATATCTCTACAGACACATCTAATTGGTACATAAATGAGATTGCATTTTCTTTTAAAAACAACTTGTTTTATTTAAAAACATCACAATCACACCTATGAACTTATAAATAAAACCATGTGGTACTGTAGGTTTGAATAAAATGTATAATATTAACATGGCATTTGCGATATTGGCTGTGAGCTATTATCACAGTTGCTTGCATCCCTGTCAGTATGACAGTCTCTCTGCATTGTTTGTCTTTATATTTGATGGTCACTTTCTAAGAGCTTTTTGACAATGTGAATATTTATTACCGAGCTAACACTTTCTTGAATGAAACTGATTTGCTGGGATTAATATTCAATTTATTTTCGTGTCAAATTGATGTGTATCTCTAGAGATAGGTATACCACACAGAGAATGTTGAGATGCGAAGGCTTAGAAGAGAAAATTTGGATATATATCTGTCTTGTTAAGTGGATAACAGTCATTACACACGGTAGGAGGCATATGTAAATAGTTTCTGTAATTTTCCTTGAGGAAATTGAAATACCTCAAAGTGATGCATCCCATAAATCTAGTGTTAAGGTAAAACATATCTTGGAAAAAAGAAAGCAGCACACCCTAAGAAGGATAGTTCTGTAGTTAGCATAAAATATTCATTTTCCAGTAGACACATAGCAGCCCCAATTACCTTACCCTTTCTTCAAATTGGCCTTTTCCCCTCTCTTACAGACAGTATTTGCTCTGTATGTAAGGGGTGTGGGAAAACCTTTAGGTGGTCTTGCTCCCTGGCTGTACACAAAGGACTTATAGTGAAGGGAAGCCTTAGGAATGTGAAGAATTTGGGAAAGCCTTACTCAAGCCATAAATCGAGTGCACCTAGAAGCCATGTTGCATAGGTCTTTTGAGTGTCAGCAATGTGGGGAAAACATTAGTCATTCTTCACTTCCGCACACTTGATTCACTCAAAAATCAAGGCTATTGTGTGTCCAAGGTATGATTGTTCAACCTTATTGCTATTTCTGAAAGTGTGTGTAAGATTGACTCTTTGACCAGGTTAATATTCTGTCTTAAACGTCTCCATAAACTTAAATTTGAATTTTGCTCCAGCCCTAGACAAGTCTTTACACACATGTTTCCTTGGGAAGTAACTATCCTCAGATATCTTCACACCCTTCTAAGCCCGAGTTAGAAATGAAATCATTTTAGTTATGTATTATGTAGTAATTAAGACAATACTAGCTGGCATGATATGGTCTCCGGTTGGTACAAACGTGTTGCTCTGGAGTACTTCAATTTCCACTTCTTCCAGTGCCACTATAAAAGACAGACCCCGTGACCTGCTTTCACAAAGATGACGGCCAGGACAAACCAAGACAAGGTCATCGTGCCCTCTAAGATGGGGTCACACTGATTCATCACCTGGCAATGGGCTTGTTTTTGTTCGTTTGGTTTAGGTAGCATAAGAGATGAGCCAGCAAGCCTCAGTGACATAACTCAATAAAATAGTATTTCTCATCCCAGTACCCAACCCCTGCCATCAACTCAATTTTGACTCATAATAGCCCCTTGTAGTTAGTCAAATTTGCAGTGGCGGGAAGTTTGAGAGAGGTGTGGGAAAATGTTGGAAAGAGCACAATTCTTCAGTTATTCAAAGACTGAGGCTAGGTCCTAGACTAACAAAGACGCCTTAATTTTTAATATGTTGCTTCAAAGTCAACATCTAGACTGCAGCAGGGAAGAGAAAGAAAGAGCAAAACCTGGAAGTGGCATACACTTATAATCACGTTCCGCCTTGAGCAGAACTGTCACATGGCCACTTTTATCTATGAAGTATGCAGGGGGATGCAGCCTAACTGTGAGCTAGAGGAAAGGGAAATTGTGAAACCCTGAACCAAAATTGAAGGAAGGGTTAAATATTTAAAGGATCTGAAAGATAGATGATAGCTACCATATATACTCGAGTATAAGCCAACCCGAATATCACCCGAGGCACCTCATTTTATCACAAAAACGGCATTACAAATGTGCTGAAAAACTCAGTTTATACTTGAGTATATATGGTATTTTTAAAAAGACCTCTGTGATTCAGATGAAGGTCTACAGAGCATATAATCTTTTTTACAATCAGTAGTTCATATGTGTTGTGTTTCAACTCATCCATGTCAATCCCTTCAATGTACCGTCTCGCTTCCTCCCCATGTTTCCTGATTCTAATCCTCCTCCTTTCCCAACTCAGTGTACCTTTGTCCATGGTAAAGGCTACCTTCTTGATTTTAAATGCTTGATTATTATAACAAGGGGTTAAGTTCAGTTCCAGGCTTGAAGGGTGACTAGATATAGTTTTGGGGTTCCAGCAATTGTTACATAATGAGTAAGCCTGGTCTTCTTTTTGATTTGGGGTTTTGTTCAAAGGGTTTGATTAGATCTATGAAATTTTCCATTTATGGTGCCAGGCAGTTTTGCTCTATTGTGCAGAGGGTCCCTGTGCATCAGAACCAACTTTACCTCACCGGACAACCCAAGTCTTAGAAACCCATGGGCTCAGCACGGACTCGATGGTAGCGAGTTGTTGTTTTGTGTTGTTTTTAACAACAAAAAGGAAATTTCATAACTTTGTCCCCTGTATGCTCCATCACATTCATGATTATAATTTTAGAAAATAAGCTTAGGAAGCGTCTATAAAGACCCCCTGTGGAATCAACATAGATTCATGGGTATGCTCCCTGTCTCCATCCTGTCTTTTCAACTCGTGAGACTGAGATGATGCTGTTATTTTTGCAAGGGCGTCTGAACAGCAGGCACACCCAACACCCAGCAGTCAGTTTGCCATATTTTAGTGGCTTGCTAGGAAGCTAGGCTCCTGGTATTTTAAATATCATCAGGGTTACCCATGGTGGTCAGATATCAGCAGAATGCCCTGAATAAAATGAAGTTGGAAGAAAAGTCTGGCAATTTGCTATTAAACACTAGCCATAAAAATATTTATGGATCACAACAGAGCATTGTCTGGCATGTTTGCTTTGAGAGGATTAATCATGTCCAGTAAAGTAAGAGCCAATGAGGATGGAAATCCTTGATTAGATGAACTGGCACAATAGTCTCAATGATGTTCTTGACCCTGCTAGTAACTGTGAGGATGACACAAGACCAGGCAATGTTTTGTTCTATTGTGCAGAAGGTCACCATGGGTCAGTGTCTACTCGATGGCAGTTATCAGCAACATTAAGCAGGCAAAGAATAAATATTTTGGGGTGTTAATGGGAGATAGGGCGGTAGCATTGAAGAACAGTTAGGAAAAGGAGTATAATCCAAAAAACTACAAGAAAATATTAGATGAAAAATGGTTTGGAGGAGATAAAGTAGATTATTAAGCAACAAATATAAGGCAGATAACCAGAAGATATCAGGTTGGCTTCTACATTAAGAACCTTAGCTTTGAAAATAAATACTTCTCAAAGAGCATTATATTATGGCTTATTGTCGTTGTTAGTTCTGTTGAATTGGCTTAAATTTATAGACACAGAACAACAGGACATGCTTGATACACTCCTTCATGAAGAGATAGTTAAGATATGTATACTACAGTAAAATGGGGTGAGTTAGTTAATTGTGCCAGCCTGGCCGATAATCACATGTGGTGCTGGTTGAAAGGCAGAGGGATAAATGGGTGGTGAAGCCTCGCCTTTCTAGTTCTCGGGTCTCTTGTTTTGTGATGGTTGCATCGGGTGCAGCTGCCTTAGCAGTTCCCTGCT
>NW_022109491.1:39935586-39937011 GCF_000313985.2 Echinops telfairi
TGGGTTAATGTTGGACTTGTGGGCTTGGGCAGCATTGGGTTGGGATGTTTTCATGATGCACCTTTTCTTTACATAAAACTCTCTCTTATACGTGAGTCGCCATGGATTTGTTTCTCCAAAGTACCCAGACTAATACATGGGGTCTTAAAAGTTGTCTTTGAATAAGCAGCCAAGTGAAACATCAACTAAGTCCTCATACAAGATGCATACCAGCCAATGTGAGCCAAGGATTATATTCAAATCCAAAAAGAGAAAGGTGTCAGAGCTTAAATTGTGAACTCCTGGTTTGCGTAAAGCTATAGATGACAGCAGAATCCCAAAATCCATTTGCAAAATCTGCACATAGATTAAGCGTCCAGTGATTTCCTTCTGACCGTAATTGAGGGATGTAACTAGCCTGGCTATCAAACAGAGAGTATTGTAGAGATGGTTATAACAGATTAAAATGTAACATCTGATTTGAATGATTAAAATACAACATGTTTTATTCCCCCTTTTGGCCCATTTAAAAGATCTATCCGTTTTTAAAAAGTGAAGAAGAAATACATGTAGAAGAAGCCTTTGGTTAATCCGTCTGAACATAGATGTGGGAGGCAAATAGCCTTGCTAGCCTGTAGAATACTTTGGAAAGTGGATTATGTCAGATATAACTAGGTTAAAATCTATGTGATCTTCCTATTGACCCAATTTGAAATTGTTCTAGTTTATAATATTTTCTGCTTTCTTGGAAATCAGTGTTTTCCCTCTATTTTATTTTGCTATTGTTGTTAGCCCTTTTGACTCTGTTTTGTGTTTTTGTGTGTTCTTGACATCCAGGACCGGTGAATCTAGAGAAACAGTAACTGGATTAATGATTCCCTGGGGGATTGGGGGAACACAGGAGCTAATAACAAGGAGTACAAGAAAGAACAAACTGTTCTAAAATTGATTCTAGTAATCATTATATGACTCTTCTTGATATGATTCAACTATTGAATTGTGTGATATAAGGATTATATCCCAATAAAACCGTTTATTAAAAATGTATTACCAAATTTTAAGAAACAAAACCCAAAACAGGACCATACATTGCCTATTCTTGTGCCATCTTCTCAACTCTTTTTGTTTGGGCCAATTGCTTCAGCCACTGTGTCAATCCATCACATTGAAGGTTTTTCTAGTTTTTTCCTTACCCTTTCTTAAGCATGAAATTCTTCTCTGGGGATTGGTCCCAAATCTTGTCATCCTCACTTTTAAAAGCATTCCGGCTATCCTTTTTCCAAGGCAAATTTATCTGATCTCCTGGAGATCCATGGGGTATTCAGTATTCTTTTTTTTTTTTTTTAATTAATCAATTTATTGGGGCTCATACAATTTATCACAATACATAGATCAATTGTGTAAAGCACATCTATACATTTGTTGCCCTCATCATTCCCAAAATTC
>NW_022109491.1:39937259-39947365 GCF_000313985.2 Echinops telfairi
GGGGGCGACGGTGGCGATACCAGGAGGGAAGGGGGAGGTAGCAAGGGGGAATGGATCACAGGGAGCCGCGTATGGCCTCCTCTCTGGGGGACGGGCACAGCGGGGTGGGTGAGGGGAGGCGCCGGACAGTGTAATGTAAGATTCAGTATTCTTTAAGCAATATTTCATCAGCACACTGCATCAATGAAGTTCAAGTGCATCAATCCTCAGTCTTCCTTGTGTGTTATTTTTCTGAAGGAAAATACATTTTCTATCTGTTAGGTTTTCCAACATTCAGTGGTTTTCCATTTCAGTATTTTCAATACCCCTTAATAATCTGATTCCATCAAGAAATCATTTACTAGTGCCTGGCATGTGTAGGGCCTTGAACTGTCAATGCGATATGATGGTAAGCAAGAGGAATTTCTTCCTCTCTGATTGTGAATCATCAAGAGGAGACAGAAAAAAATGGGAAGTTATCAAAATATTTTCATAGAGTCGTTTTTAGAGTGCCAACTTTAGGGAACACTTTTAAAATACTCTTAAAAATAGTAGAGCTAGAGTTACCTAGCAACTGTGGATTTCAGAAACTATCTTGGAGTAAAAAGGCCAATGCAGAGGTTATTGCAATGGTCCAAGGAAAAGGAAATGAGTGTCTCCCCTGATAATTCCAATTCTCTCATGGTATTTTTTTTCTCCGTTTGTTGCTACTGCCTCATTACATCATCCCTCACCTTCAAAGCTTTGCTCCATTGACCTCTCATTCATATCGTGTCCCCTGCCTCCTCCAATAATTGTTAGATGAATTTTCTTTTCAGTTTTCAAAGTACCATAACCATCTTTCTATGGCACAGATTTGCACACTGCATCTCTCTTTGGACACAGTCTGTCTCCTGGTAGAGAATTTGGTAACATAGGACCTCGATTAGTTTTCTGATGAAAAGAGTAAAAAAAACAACCCCACAGAAAGCACAATGCCTTTTAGAGTTTGATGCTGTGCATATCTTTGCATGAAGATATGAGGAGGTATAGCCAGAAATCTCCTTAGAAGTGAGGATGGCGAGATTCAGCCTCATATATTCTGGAAATTTTTGGTTGTTTTATTTTTTTTACTTTATTTTTAATAAATCATTTTATTTGGGGTTCTTTTTTCCCATTTTTGATTATTTATTTATTTTTAATCATTTTATTAGGGGCTCATACAATTCTCATCACAATCCATACATACATCAATTGTGTAAAGCACATTTGTACACTCATTGCTGTCATCATTCTCAAAACATTTGCTCTCCACTTAAGCCCCTGGCATTAGCTCATCATTGTTTCCTCTTCCCTCCCCACTCCCCCTCCCTCATAAACCCTTGATAATTTATAAATTATTATTTTGTTATATCTTGCCCTGTCCGACATCTCCCTTCATCCACTTTTCTGTTGTCCGTCCCCCAGGGTGGAGGTTATATGTAGATCCTTGTAATTGGACATTTTATGTGGAGAGAGAGCCATCCCTAGGGAAAAAAGACATCATACAAGGCATACTTGGCAAAGCAGATGGTCAGCAAAAGAAAAATAGGAAGAAGCTTAATAAGTTGGATGAACATAGTCACTGAAACAATAGGCTCAAGCATAACGCTAATTGTGAGGCTGGCACAGCACTGGGTAGGGTTTGCTCTGCTGTACATGGGATGGTCATGAATTGGAACCAACTCAGCAGCACCTAACAAAGACTACATGAAAAAATAAATTTTAAGGCAAATCACCTTGCATTGTTCATTGAACAGCTTTAACTCATTAAGCAACTGAATTTCTTCTACTCCAGCTATCCCACTGGGCCTTCTAGATGGGAGGTTTTCACTTAGATTTTCTCTTTATTGCAGGCTCTGCTAATACAGATTTCCAAAAAATCAGAAATAAAATGGTCAGAAAATTGTTTACATCAAAGTAAATTCATAGAAAATGATATCAGTACATATAGAATTGGATGATACATTTAAGTAGAAACAACCACCTATTATGTCAAGATGATTTGGCGAAGACCATGGATCATAGTCATTTCCAAACATCCCTACTCATAAAACACAAGAAACAAGAGTGTTTTAAAATGCTCATTTGTTAAAATGCTAGCCAAGTATAGGCTATAAAACGCCTTCCAAACAAGATAGAATTATAAAATCTCATTATTTGAATTTCAGCCCATTTCCATGGTATTTGCAGGACTTTAGCTGTATTGAATTGACATTTAAAGGGAAGCAAGCAGCAGCTTGAAAACCATCCAGGAGCACAAATATTTTAGTCCAAAAGCAGTTAATGCTGATAACGGAGCTGCTTTGCATTTTACTACCATTGGTGATGATAGTAAAATCACACTGTCAGTTCATCATGTATATTAACCAATAAGAACAAAATTCTTACCAATCCAACTGAGATGGATTTACTAATGTGCATTACATGACTACCAGCTCCCTCCTAACCCTCCAGCTACCTCTCATTTACCCTACAATGTTTCTCACTCCTTCGACTGGGGGTGGAAATGGACTGATGAGATCCATTCCGCTCAAGTAGTGAAAGAGTCAAATATAATCTCATTAAAAATATGGTTTTTTTTAAAATCTAGTATAAGAGGTCTAAAGTTGGGAAACCATATAAGTGTGTAATTCAATGGTGCAGCAATATTACCAAGAATCACAGTACTTTTCATCGCTTCATTAAAATATCTCTTTTGCATTTTCAAATAGCTTGTCCTCGTAGCCATACAGTCATTGCTACAATTCTTGAAGTCCTAAACCAGCAAAATAATTTCTAGAAAAGAATAGTGCCATTTCTTTCCTTTTTTAGGGGGTGGGGGGAAATCTCTTCATATTCTTGAGTAAAGTCTTTTTCAGAAGCTATTCATTAGATTTTCCCTCAGTTCTCATAGAACAAGACTGGTCTACAGGACCATACGTAGTCCATACCACTGGCAATACCACTAAGGCAACCTCGGATTACTCATACCTTGTATCTAAGACAAGAGATAAGTGGAATATCAAAGTCCTTCCCAGCAACTAATAAAGAATGCAAGGCATGGCCCACTTCATCAGACAAACCTTACTAATGGCTTTTTGATAGGTAATTTACGGGCGTATGAAGACGAAGTTAGAAAGTTGGATTCAATTCTTAGTGTTTAAGCTCATAAAATTGAAAGTAAAAAAAAATCACACAGACACTCCCCTTTTTCCCCTATAGAAATAGTAATTGGATATTAACTCTTCGGACATAAACATAAAATGTAAACCTCTACCATGTGAAAGTTCATCCTGGTGACACAGCATTCGTTCCGGGTCGTCCAGAATGAAAGGAGTCTTAGAGTTGAGGAAGTCCTCAACTGGAAAGTATATCTTGTCATTGTCTAGATAGACAGATAATAGATGATAGCTAGATAGATAACGAGTAATTAATATATAGCTAATGTATAATAATATATAGATTCATCAGATTTATACGACACCAGCATAAATCTCACTAATGTAAAGGTATTTGTAGGCACATAAAATTGATCACACCAGCAGCTTTATCAAGATACAATTTGAATACCATACAATTCACCCATTTAAACTGCACTGAGTATATTATTATTTTGTGCCCTGAAACCCCTGATCTCATTCACTAGCACTGATAGTTTGGAGCGATTCCTTAGGGTCTTCTATCCACATGATTAGATGATCTACACATGTCTTGTTGGGTTCCCTCTGGGCAGTTCTGACTCAGAGTGAGCCCAGGTAAAACAGAAGGAAACTCCACCTGGTCCATTCTCACCATCGTTCTTAGATTTGAGCCCAGTAGTGCAGCCACTGTGTCAATTAGTCATCGGTGGGATCTTGTTTTATTTCACTTTTCCTCTTCATTCAGGTTTTGACTGCTTGCTCTATTGTTTCTGAAAATACCCTGGGGTGGACATTGCTTCACAGTCTGATTCAATTAAATTCAAGATCCTTGGTATGGGTAGATTTTGAGGCCAGTCTTAGAAATTTTTCTTGACACCCAAATAACTCTTTTTAGCTGTATCATTCCCTAGTTGCTTTTATAAACCTGTTACCCTACAATTTGCTTTATTGTTTCATGAAGCTACTAATTTCTAAATAGCTTACAGCACATCACCAGTTTTCAAAGGCACCCTTAGACTTGAATTTCCCCCCACTCTATTCAGATCAGCTTGGGACTCCTTTGGAGTTCTCTGTTCTTATGACCTGCCTTTCCCTCTGATGAATACTTCAGTCATGACTCCCGATTTCGGGGCAAAAAAGTAGTGGCCTGCTTCTTTGAGAATGTCATGTCTGCTTTTTTGCAGGGCACAGGGTGGGGTTGGTAGTGTCCGGTTTGGGGGCTTGACTCTCCCAGTAGGAAACCGCCACCCTGCAGGTATGCTGAGGCAAGGACAATCCGAGAGCTAGTATTTTCTTCATGCGTGACTTAGTAGAGCTTCTCCCTAAATAATGGTATTTCAGTGGAGGAAATGTACCTCTGGCATCTCCGTTGCATTTCTCTGGAATTTAACCTGTGCACCACAAGGCTAAGGGAAGAGGAGAAACACTAATTAAATTCACAGAAATACTGTAGTCCTATGCTGGTGCTGGAAGTAAATGAGCCCTATATTCTTACTCAAACTTGACCAGAGCAGAAAGACTTTCATGTTGTGCCTGGGTACAGTGGTGGAAGACAAGCAGGTCATAACAGACATAGGCAACAAGTGTTCTTGTTGAGACATTTATAGTTTTAAGGAAAACAAAGTTTATTTTATTGCGGTATGTCCTTCTGTAACCAAGCTAACATTTGTTCCACATGTCACTGGTGATTTCCTCACCCTCCCCTTCCTACTTTTGATACCCACCAAAAATATGAATTTCTTTTAGTCTGAAAACTTTTTTGTTGACATTTGTAATAGTCATAAATTATTGATTTGGGTGGTATTGACATTTTCACAATATTGTCTTCTTGTCCATGAGCATAATATATTCTTCCATTTAGGTAGGTCTCTTTTGGTTTCTTGTAGGAGTATTTTTTAGTTTTCTTTGTATAGGTCTTTTGTTTTTCTGATTATATTTATTTCTAAATATTACAGCTTTCAGGTGGCTATTGTGAATGGTATTGTTTTCATGATTTGATGTTCAGAGTTCTCATTGTTATCATAAAAGAAGCTGATTCAATTTAAAGAAAAAAGAAGAATTTGGTTTTTATTTATTGAACTTGTACCCTGCCACTTTGCTGATCTTTCCATTAGTTTTAACAATTTTCTTCCTGAGCCATTGGTAGGGGGTGTAGGGGGGAAAAGTGAGGCGCTGATACCAAGGGCTCAAGTAGAAAGCAAATGTGTTGAGAATGATGAGGGCAACAAATATACAAATGTGCTTGACACAATGGATGGATGGATGGATGGATGGATGGATTGTGATGAGTTATATGAGCCCCCAATAAAAAGATTTTTTTTTTAATTAAAAAGAGACCACATCATCTGCGAAAATAGAAAGTATACTTCTTCTTTGCCAATTTGGATGCCTTTGATTTCTCTCTTTTTGTAACTTCATAACTCTGCTTATGACTTCTAGCAAACTACTGAACAGGAATGGTAATAAAGCATATCTTTATGTCATTTCTAAGTGAGTCTGGTGGTGTAGTGGTTACGTTTCGGGCTGCTAACTGCAAAGCCTGCCTTTCAAAATCATCAGCTCCTCTGCTGTAGAAAGACCATAAAGAGTTCATTTCAGAAACTCACAGGGGCACTTCTACCCTGGTCCTATTAGGTCACTCTGAGTAGGCATCAATTCAGTGGCAGTGAGTGAGTTGTCTCATTTCTATTAGAAAAGGGAATGCTTTCAGTTTCTCTCCATTCGGGTTAATGTTGACAACTGGTTTTATATATATCGACCTTTATTATGTTGTGGAATTTCCCTATTTTTATTTTGTTGAGTGTTTTTATCAAGAATGGGCATTGAATTTTATCAAATGTCTGTTCTGCCTCAATGGATGAGATTATATAGTTTTTCTCTTTTGTTTTGCTTATGCTATGGATTGTATGGATTATTTCCTAACGTTGGATTATCCTTGAAAAGTTGGTATGAATAATGCTTGGTCATGATTCATTGTTTTCTAATATATGGTTGGATTATGTTGGCTAGGATTTTGTTGAGAATTTTTGTATCAATGTTCATAAGGCATAATGGTCTATAATTTTTTCAGTGATGCTTTTGCCTGGTTTTAGACTCGGGGTTATATTCACTTCATGAAATGAATTTTCCACCCTATTTTATAATCTAGAATAGTGTGAGAAGGATTATCATCAGGTCATATCTTAATGTTTGGCAGAGTTCTCTAACGAAGCCGCATGATTCTATATATTTTTTTCTTTAGGAGTTTGAATATTAATATCCATATTTTTCTTTAGGAGTTTGAAAATTAATCAGAATAATATACTGATTAATTTCTCCTTTGCAATGATTCTTTTCAGGCTTTCTGTTTCTGCCCATATTAGGTTAAGTAGACCGTGTATTTCCAGACATTTGTCCATACCTCCTAGGTGTTTACATTTTTTGGACTACAGTTCTTCATAGTATTATTACTATCTTTGTTCAGTTGATGCTCTTAAATAGCCTACATTTCATTTCTTATTTATATTTTTATACCCTACATATTTTTTCCTTATTTGATTGGCCAGTGTTTTTGCTGCTTTATTGATCTTATTAATGAACCAACTTCATGTCTTTTTCATTCTGTGTATTGTTTTTTTCTGTTTCTGACTTTATATCTGCTCTAACCCTTATTATTTCTTTCTAGGCTTATATTCCTGCTCTTTTCTAATTGTTGTATGTGTTGGGTTACAGCACTTCTTTAATAAATAGTCACCAGTCTATTCGCACCTTTCTCCTTACATTCTTACAACCTGAACTGCAGGGGTGCAAACTTAGAAAACTGCTCAAATTCTCCTGTGAAATTATCTACCTCTTCTTCCCAAGTATAGGTATTGGCCAAGATCTCTACGTATCTCTCCTAAATATTTCCCTAACTGCATGATTATCCATTCTAAAAATATCAGCAACAATTTTTAGAAGACATCAAAATTGTATAATTTATTGCACATGTACTCTGTACCAGAAACTTTGCATATATTATCATCTTGTTTAAATTTCAAGACAACCTTTTTGAAAAATCAAAGGAATACACTGCAACTGAGTTAATTCTAACTCATAGTGACTTAGAGGTAAGTCTACTTATGAGCCTATTTAAAACTTGAGATCATTGATAACCAGAGAAGTTAAATGCTTTTCTCAAAGTCATATAGTTAGAAAATGGATGTTAGGACACAGTTGACTTCTATGAAACCCCTTTTATGAAGGTTGGTCTCAAAGGACTCCTCCTTCAGGAAGCCACACCTGGTTTCCCAGTGTAAAGTGCCCCCTCCATTTATGCCACCTTTTTGATATTTACATGTTGCTTTATGCTATGGTCATTTAGAACCTACACGCATGCACACACAATACCTTTATAAAATTTATTCTTGAGAAAGGAACTGTTTTAATGATTTTGTATCTCCTCTGATATTAGCCTAAGATATTGGTTTGCAAACTTGCTTGGCCTACCACTCTTTTTCCCGGGGTGGGGGTGGGGGAGTTTTGATACATTAAGGAGAGAAAAAAGTTTCAGTGCCTTAAAAACTTTTATTCTATAGCCTCTAATCTAAGATCAAGTGTTATTGGGTGTTGCTGAGTCAGATTAAAGGGTAGGTATCTGCTTTTGCAGCCCTCTGGGTCATTCCAGCACTCCCAGAGAGGGGTACCACCCACTTTGGGCAACAGTGGCCTCAAACAATGCAAATTAAGAGGCAGTAAATGATCTCTAGAGATACTTTGGTAAAGATTAATCTACTCAGTAACCCCAACAGCATGTTTATTTTAAAGTGCATCAGGAATGAAGGAAGTAAACAAATACCAAATGTCAAGTTATCTCAAATGACTAGGCGTTCTAAGAAATTACCTGGCTTAGATCTGTTTATTCTCTTTCTTTCTTTAATAAATCATTTTATTGGGCACTCTCACAGCTTTTTATTTTCTTGGCTATGAAAGAAAAAGTAGAGTAAGTCAAAATGTATCAGATATCACAGTACGATATCTTCCTTGGCTAGAAAACGTATTAAGCAAGATGCTATTCTTCATTTATTTTCATCAGAACACAATTTCACATTTTTAAAATGAGAAATATTACCCAGCGAGAGTGATTGACTTAAATTTTAGACAAAGGAATATGTAGTAAATGAGTAATTTTCCATCTATTAAGAGAAACCTGTACATTTCCAAACATGAAATATCTTGTGTTGCTTTGTCATAGACACCTGAGAAGGGTAACAAACTAACTAAATAAAGCTGCTATAGAGTAGGTAAATAATGGTTTTGACCTAGCGGCATTTTTGGAAATTTCTCCTTTTTGTTATGAGTTTCTTTTAGAGAAAAATCACATGGGAAAATAGACATACACAGACGTAGTCTGTTCAACTAACTGTGGGTTTTGTTTAAATGTAGGTAGACAAATCATTATGTAGCATGCAAGCTTGCCTCAGAACCAATTGAAGCAGACATTTCCTGTGGAATTCAGGGGAAATGGTGTACTTGTGTGGTCCCCTGTAGACCTCCAGAACTGGATCTGGGCCTAATAACAGAAAGAAGTTTTTCTTTGTGCTAATCCTCAGGGGTTGACCTTAAATATTCTGGAAGTTCATCTCATTAAATGCACTCACATAAATTAACAATTCTTGAAGTTGGTTAAAGGAGTTAATTTGAGAGCTGAATTGATTCTAGGCTAAATCAAGATTCTGACGTCCTCCATATTGGTTTCCCTTTACACCCTGCCAATCTTTCTCTGTGTTGTGATTAAGTGCAGTGCTTCCCAAAATTTGGACTTGCGCTTACTACTCTTCTTCCTTTACAGTTTGTCTTTATCATATTCACCTCCAACTAAGGTTTGAACGATGTCTCACAGTAGTTAACCCTCAGATTTTGTACTTTAGCCAGGACTCTCTGTTTTCCTGCATCTCTAATTGCTTGGTGAGAAATTTCACTTCTGTATGTTGTCACCACTGACTGCATGTTCCAATTAAGCCTTTCCCATATAGACTCATCGCCCTCCCCTAAGAAATTGGCCTCGTTCTAAGTCTACCTTAAAAAATAAATTAAAAAATTATATGACAATGTTCCTTGAAGATACTTTTAATTTCCTCTTCCTTGTCATCCAACTAACAAGTCACAAAATTTCATCAAACCTTCTTTCATGAAAATCTCTGTTCCTGTGACAGAACCTAAAAAATCTATCAAAGAAGCAAATTATGCTTAACCACAATGTGGCAGGAACCAAAAGGTGTATTTAACCATGTTAGGAGGTTCCCTGGGGTACTGGGGACAGTTGTTGTCCAAAAGATGAGATGAAAAATGGGGCAAACGAAGGAAGCAAAGCTTAATCTTGGATTAGCAAATGGCAGCTATTCGTATGCCCTAAACAATCACTGTGAGTTCATCGTCAGGTGGAAAATCAAGAAGTCAGAGACAGGGATCCCAATAATAAATCAGGGAGCAACTCAAGGAGGAATTAAGAAACATAATAAGTACAACATAAAAATATTGCCTGCCCATCTTTTGCTGAATAGTACCTCTGTAATTAGGAACCTGATGATTACTTGCATCATTTTTAATAACAGCAACCTGGTTTGCAATGAGACAGAGGTTCAAACGCTGGCTCTGTTCATGGCTAAATGTCTTTGAACAGGTTATATAACTTCTCTAAGCTTAAATTTTCCTCATCTGAAAAAATGCAAATTAGACTAAGTGAACTCATCCCATGAGACCTGGTTTGATGGACGTAACTCACATCTTAATAGCACTGATAGATAAGGGAAAGTCAGAGTATTGCTATAAAATCATGGTGTTGTTTGAGCCCCCAGTAAAATGATTTTTTTTAAAATCATGTTGTTGTTTGTGTTAGTCTGGGTGCTTTAGAGAAACAAATCCACATAAACTCATGTATAAGAGAGTTTTATATAAAGGTTAAGCACACATCAAGAAAACATCCCAGTGCTGCTCAAGCCCACAAGTCCAACATTAACCCATATGTCC
>NW_022109491.1:39948638-39974311 GCF_000313985.2 Echinops telfairi
CCCTCATTCACAATGATATAATTTTTTGTTTTTTGATGCTTGATACCTGATCCCTTCGACATCTCATGATCACACAGGCTGGTGTGCTTCTTCCATGTGGCCTTTGTTGCTTCTGAGCTAGATGGCCGCTTGTTTACCTTCAAGCCTTTAAGACCCCAGACCCCATTATATATTTGCCAAATTCATTTCTAAAAAGCATTTTGGCTATACCATTTCCAAGACAGAATTGTTTGTTCTTTTGGCAGTCCCTAGTACTTTCAATACTCTCTGCCAGCACCATAATTCAAATGTACCAATTTGTTTGTGGTCTTCCTTATTTGATATCTGACTTTCACATGCATATGAGGATTTGAAAATATCAGGGCTGGGGTGAGGCCCACCTTAATCCTCATAGTGATATCCTTCATCTTCCATACTTTAAAGAGGTGTGCGCAGGAGAGTCACCCAACTCAATGTGCTGTTTGATTTCTTGACTGCTGCATCCCTGGGTGCTAATGTAGATCCCAGCAAGATGAAATCTTGACCACTTAAATCTTTTCTCCATTTATCACACACTGGTTCATGTGTGAAAATGTCGGCATTCTTTACATTGAGTCCTAATCTATATCGAAGACTGTAATCCTTGCTCTTCATCAACAAGTGCTTCAAATCATCCTCAGTTTGGGCAAGCAATGTTGTGTCATCTGTGTATCACAGGTTATTAATAAGCCTTCCTCCGATCCTGATCCCACTTTCTTCTTCATGTAACTCAGGTTCTTGGATTATTTGCTTAGCATACGGATTGAATAAGTATGGCAAAAAGATACAACCAATGGTACACCTTTCCCCATACAATATTTCCTGGGTCTGTTTGGACAACTGCCTCTTGATCCATGTACAGTTTCTCCAAGAGCACAATGAAATATGCTGAAATTATGATTCTTTTAAAGTCTCTGTCATTTGTTATGATCCACAGAGTTAAATGCCTTTGCCTAGTCCATAAAATACAAGCAAAATCTTTCTGGTTTTCTCTACTTTCAGCTCACATCCATCTGATGTCAGCAACGATATGCCTCATACCATGTCCTCTTCTGAATCTGGCTTCAATTTCTGGCAGCTCCCTGCCAATATATTGCTGCAACCATTTTTGAAGATCATCGGGAAATTGTACTTGCTGATGATATTAATGATATTAGATTATTTACACATTCTATTGGGACATCTTTCTTTGGAATGAGCATAAATATGAATTTCTCCCAGTTGATTGGCCAGATAGTTGTCTTCCAGATTTCTTTCCTAGGTGAGTGCTTCTGGTACTTCCTCAGCTTGTTCAAACATTTCTTTTGACATTCAATCAATTCATGGCACCTTGCTGTTTGCTGATGCCTTCCGTGTAGCTTGGGCTTTTCCTTCAATACCATTGGACTAGCGGTGCTGAAATATTGACTAGTTCTTTTTGGTACAATGACTGTGTATTCCTTTCATCTTCTTGTGATGCTTCCTACATCATTCAGTGTTTGGGCCATAGAAACCTTCAGTATTTCAGTTCAAGGCTTGATTTTTTTTTTCTTTAGCTCTTTCAGCTTGATATATGCTGAGCATGTTCTTCCTTTTGGGTTTTCAGACTCCATTGTATTTTTTTAAATAGGAAAATGTGAGGCTATTGCTTTTTGATGCTATCCATAAGGTTTTCCATGGCAGATTCCTCAGGAGTGGATAGCCACTCCTCGGTAAATTGTGTTTGGCAAAGTGGAGGGTCAGCAAAAAATAAGACCCTCACCAAAATGAATTGACACCGTGGCTGCAACAATGGGTTCAGGCATAAGAATAATTGTGAGGATGGTGCGGGCCTGGGAAGTGCGTCATCCTGTTGTCCATAGATAGGGCTGCTGGGAGTGGAGCTGGCTTGATGGCACCCAGGAACAGCAGCATTATTTCTTGATATAACTTCCATCTAGGTCTATACCCCAGAGTTTCTATGAGTAATTCTTCCTGGAAGAATTCTGTATGCTTTGATTTTTATCACATGCAAACAGCAGGTTGCGCTTTTCCAAGGGATTCACATTGTATTCCTTTCCAATATTCTGGTTGGTTCAGCCCACTGACCATTCTCACTTCTGTGGCCCTCCTCCTACTTCATTCTAGGGATAATGTCTCATTTTCCCAATTATGCCAAGGAGATAATCAGATGGCTTTGCCTCCTCGGACTGCCACTGACCAGCAAACATTATTGATTTTGCCTCCCAATTTTTTGCATCCAATTATGTCTTTTTAGTCCACTGCCATTACTTTTATTTTAGCTCTCATCTTCTCTTCCTTTTATCACTACATTTCATGCATACGCAGAACTTGAATAATTGTGTATTAATTCCTTGACCATATTTTTCACCATACTCACAGCACCTGGGGGTCAGTGATAAAGTCTGTCTTGTTCCTATTTTAATCCCTAGAGTCTAGCAAAGTACTTAGTCATAGTATGTACCCAATAAATGCCCTATGTGCCCAAATAAAAGACAAGATTGCAACCTTCCATTCAAGACCCCATATTGAACAACGCTCTCTCGTTTTCATTATTTAAAGCGACTGGTAATGGTTGATGAAGATATTAAAAATATTATGAAGATATAATGATATTAAACTGAAACAACATTCATCAGTGTTAGCTTGGGTATTAATAAAGTTTATATGGCATAATGGATAAATGAGGAGTGTATTAGTCTGGGTTGACTAGAGAAACAAATTCAGAGGCATTCATATGTTTGTAAGAAAAATATTTATAAACAAGGGCAGTTGAATATTGAGAAAACATCCCAGCTCAGTCCAGATCAAGTCCATAAGTTTGATATTAGCCCATATGTCTGATGTCAATCTAGAAAGTCCTCTTCAGACTCACGAAACACATGCGATCGTGCCAAATGAAGGAAGATCACAGGCTAGTGGGTGGAAGGTCTTGTGGATCCAGTGGAGGTATAAGCATTTCACTGCTGGCAGGGGTCTCCATGTGGCTTCTGTGGCTTCAGAGCTCTAGCATAGCTCCATGTGTCTTGTCAAAGAATATGCCTCGCAAGGAGTGAGCATGTATCCTTCCTCAAGTGAGCTGTTTATCTCCCTAGCTCCTCCAAATGAGGTCATCAGGCTAAGCTCTACCCCTTCACTCTTAAGTCTAAAATTGACAACTGATTATGTAAACTATCACAAAAAGCTAAGAAATTAATATGATTCAGTAACATTTCATGGAATTTTGATATAATTCAAATTGTAGATGTCATTGTATATATGTTTCAAAAAATACTTTTAAAATAATGATATAAGTATTTTAAAAATTCAGCTATCAGACAAGTTTTAGTTTCAGTGGTCATTTCTTTTTTGTGGATGGTTTCATTTGGCTTGGGATAAGATTTGCCAAGATCAAATCAAAAGAAGAATCAGAAAATACTGCATCTTAGACAATGTAAGAGGAAAGGCAGGTGCAGTGCTGTGGGTAATTGCGTTGCTAGAATTAAATGGTAACTGTGGTGATGACAAAGATGCATGAGAGGACTTTGAATGCAGTAGGTTCATAAACTAGAGAGTGACAAAAGGTATTTCTAGTTAACATAATTCTATCTAATGCATGATTTTCAGTGTGCACGTGTAAGTTAAGCTATATAGAAGACTAGCAGACAGTTGATAAGTCCTTGTCAATCACTAAAGATTATATATCCCAACTTCTCAGAACACTATGAATCACCGCAATATGACATGTATGTATACTTCAGCTCATGTGTACTCAATAGTTGGTAGGAATCCCCCCCAATTTTCTGTATCTATATATTTAACTTTCATGAACCATTTCAAAGAAAATTGCAGCTGGTATAACACATCACTCCTTAACATTTAGCATGCATCTCCAAAGGCATTTTCCTCCATAACTATTAATGCTACTCTCCCTCTTAAAAAATTAACACAGACTTCTTTTTTAAAACCATTTTATTGGAGGCTCTTACAGCTCTATAACATTCCATACATCAATTGTACCAAGCATAGTAGTACCTACCTATGTTCCCATCATCATTTCCAAAATATTTTCGACTTGAGCCCTTGGTATAAGCTCCTCTTTTTTCCCCTCCCTTTCTCACTCTCCCCACCTCGTGAATTCTTTGATCAATTATATATTATTATTATCATTTTGTGTTTTACACTGTCTGTTGACTCCCTTTACCCACATTTCTGTTATTCATCCCCTTGGGTGGGTGAGTGGGTGGGGGGTTATGTATCCAACCTTGTAATGGATTTCCCCTTTCTTCCCCTTCTCCCTCCCATAACACAGATACCTTAATGAGATATCTTACACAGTTCACATTTGAATTTCCATAGTTGTCTAACTAGATCTTTTTTAAAACCTGTTTGAAAACAAAATAAAACCAAAAAAAACCCTAAAACTAACAATAAATGAATAAACAAGCAAAGTCAGGATCCATTTAAGGAACACACGCAATATTTGGTCATTATGTCTCATAAATCCCCTCTCCCACATTCATGTCTTATGAGGGTTGAGTTTTTTAAAAGGATGTATCCATTTTTATGGAAACAGTCCACATTCTGGATTACCTGGTGATTTTTTTTTTCATAGCATCAATTAGCACACTCTTTGCTCCCAGGTAGTTTAACTGAAAGTTGATACAAAAGCTTAAATATAACCAAGTTAAATATGTCATAGAATGTTCCATGTATTGAATATTAATTACATCATGGTAGGAGCACAGAATAGTTGGCTTTTGTAATATAATTTGATCAGCTGGGTAATGTAGAAACACAGGTTTGGATTATGGGGCATAGAATTGCTCCTTATTAACTTTTTGCTTACTAGTTTAAGTATCTATTGAAAAATCTACCTATATCAATTATTTCCTCCAACAAACTTAATCCCATTGAGTCTATGCTGACTCATAGTGACCCTGCAGGAGAGGGTAGAACTGCTCCTGTGAGTTTCTGAGACTATATCTCTTTAGGGAGTAAAAGCCCAATCAATCCAGAACAAAAAATCATATCCATGTGAAGGAGGGGGAGAGCAGAGTAGGGACCCAAAGCTCATCTGCAGACAATTGGACATTTCCTCACAGAAGGGTCACAAGGAAGAGATGAGCCAATCAGGATGCAGTATAGCACTGATGAAACATATAACTTTCTTCTAGTTCTTTAATGCTTCCTTGCCCCACTATCATGACCCCAATTCTATCTCACAAATCTGCCAGGACAAGAGCATGTGCACTGGTTCAGATAAGAGCTGGCAACACAGGGAATCCCAGACAGATAAACCCCTCAGGACTAATAATGAGAGTAGCAATTCCAGGAGGGTAGAGAGAAGGTGTGGGGGAGAAAGGGGAAATCGATCACAATGATTGACATATAACAACAACCACCCTATCCACGGGGAGATGAACAACAGAAGAGTGGGTAAAGGGAGACAGTGGTTGGTGTAATACGTGAAAAAAATGACACGGTAATTTATAAATTATCCAGGGTTCATAAGGAAGGGAGAGTGGGCAAAGGAGGGGGGAAATAAGGAGCTGATACCAAGGGTTCAAGTAGAAATAAAATGTTTTGAGAATGATGGCATAAATGTGCTTGACATAATGTATGTATGGATTGTTGTAAGAGCTTTAAGAGCCCCCAATAAAATGATTTTTAAGGTGAAAAATAAAATTTTAAAAAAGAAAGAAATTTGGACATTGAAAAAGGAAGACTAAAAACTATAAAGAAAATCCACTTTCTCCCACGGAGTAACCGGTGATTTCCACCTGCTGTCCTTCTGTACTGCAGCCCAATGCATCACCAGAGTTCCTTAATTACTCCTTCAGATGTTAGGAGATAGGGCTCACATTTCCATTGATCATTTTCGATCCTTATATTCCAATTTTCTCTGAGAAGCATTTATAATCCTGAATAATCTCATTGAAATAATTCTAAAAACTTTTTGTAGGTCCAAAATACTACATGTCATAGTATATTGTAATGGGAGAATGCTAACCTTTGATTCTCTTTTGTGTTTTCAGCAAAATGGAAACTCACCTTTTTATAAGCCGATTGTTGAATCCTTTGAGCAAGCACCTCTTCACGTCATGGTTTTTACTTACATGGGTTATGGAATTGGAACCCTGTTTGGCCATTTCAGAGACTTTTTGAGAAACTGGGGAATAGAAAAATGCAACGCAGCTGTAGAGCGAGAAGAACAAAAAGTACGTATATGTAATTCCCTGGAGCTACATCAACGTTTATTGTTGTACGATGTCTTCTCAGAAATGGAGATGTATGTGCAAACCTCGAAAGAGCGAGTCACTTAGAAACTTTTCAGGGTACACCTCATTTTTCTCTTCTCCTTAATCCCCATCCTCTGTCTATTCATGGACTTAGTTTTTATGAACAGTTCTTGAACAACTACTATTTTCTATCTGTGAAACTAAGGGTTTGACATTGTGGGAGAAAGAAGAGGCTTTTAACTCCCATAAAGAGTCGCAGTTTTGGAAACTCACAGGGGCCATTCTACCCTGTCATGTGGAGTTGCTATGAGTCAAAATTAACTCAATTGCAGTGGATTTTACTGTAGTCAGATATTAACATATCTCATTTTTACAATACACTGTATGGTAGATATTGAAATACCATTTTAAAGATGAAGATATTGAAATATAAGCGTGAGGAGATTCAGAGGTGGAAGGACACTGTCTTCTGGGTTCGTTTTTTTTAAATCATTTTATTGGGGCTCATACAACTCTTATCACAATCCATGCATACATCAATTGTGTAAAGCGCACTTATACATTCATTGTCCTCATCATTCTCAAAATTCGCTTACCACTTGGGTTCCTAGAATCAGCTCCTCATTTTCCTTTTTCCCCTCTCCCTCCCTCCCTGCTCCCCCCTTCCTCATGAACCCTTAATAATTTATAAATTATTATTTAATCTTATCTTACACTGCCCGGCGTTTCCCTTCACCCACTTTTCTGTTGCCCATACCCCAGGGAGGAGGTTATATGTAGATCCTTGTGATCAGTTCCCCCTTTCTATCCCCCCATCCTTCTCTCCCAGTATCAGCACTCTCACCGTTGGTCCTGAGGGGTTCATCTGTCCTGATTCCCTGTGTTTCCAGTTCCTATCTGTACCACTGTGCATCTGGTATAACCAGGTTTGCAAGGTAGAATTGGGATCATGATAGTTGGGGGAAGGAAGCATTTAAGAAGTAGAGGAAGGTTTTGAGTTTCATTATTGCTACACTGAACCCTGAGTGACTCATCTCCTCCCTACTACCCCTCTGCAAGGGATGTCCAGTTGTCTACAGATGGGCATTGGGTCCCTATCACGTGCTCCCCTCATTCACGATGATATGACGCCCCCCCCCTTTGGTGCTTGAAACCTGGTCCCTTCGACCCTTCATGATCACACATGTTGGTGCGCTGCTTCCATGTGGGCTTTGTTGCTTCTGGACTAGATGGTCGCTTGTTTACTTTCAAGCTTTTAAGACTCCAGACACTATTTCTCTCAATAACCGGGCACCATCAGCCTTCTTCACCACACTTACTTATGCACACATTTGTCTTCAGCGTTTGTGTGGGGAAGGTGATCACACAATGATGGTTTTTGTTCTTTAGTGTCTGCTACCTGATCCCTTCAACACCTCGTGCTCACTCAGGCTTGTGTGCTTTTTCTCTGTGGGCTTTGTTGCTTCCAAGCTAGTTAGCTGCTTGTTTGCCTTCAAGCCTTTAAGACCCCAGACGCTATATCTTTTGATAGCCGGGCACCATCAGCTTTCTTCACTACGTTTGCTTATGCACACGTCTGTCTTCAGCGATCATGTCGGAAAGGTGGGTATCATGAAATGACCATTTAGCTGAGCAAGGTACTCTTGTATTAAGAGAATGCATGCAAGGAGGCCCAATGTCCACCTGACACCCTACTACTAAACCTATAAATACATGCACCTAGGTCTATTTCCCCCATAATCATAAATATATTTACATATGTACCTGTCTACATTTAAGCTTCTATGTATGCCCTTTGCCTCCTAATCATTTCTTCTATTTCCTCATACTTTCCTCCTGTCCCACTACCATATTCAGCCTTCATTCTGGTTTCAGTAATTCCTCTCAGTTACCTTGCCCTTGGTCACTCCCCCTACCAGTCCTCCCATCCCCTCCCTGCCACTGGTTTTGAACCACTCGTTGTTCCTTTGTCCCTGGGTTGGCCAACACCTCCTCCCTTCCCCTACCTCCCACACTCTCAGGTCCCTCAGGACCATTGGTCCCGTGATTTTCTTCTCATCTTGTTTGTCCAGCCTATCTTATCTGGCTGGACCTGCAGATATAGTAGTATGAGCATAAAATTTCAGGTAGTTTTGACAGCACCTAACAAAGTGGCACTTAAGAACATAGCAATGACAGCAGCAACACCGACAAGCTAACAAACAAACAAGCCAATGACATACAAAATTTAAAAGAAGAGAGAAAAAGAAACAAAACAAAACAAAAAAAACGGGGGGGAAAACCTGTTGATAGTTCAAGGTCTGTTGACCTTTAGGAGTGTTTTCTGGGGTGCCCCATCCTGGCCCCAAAGTCCATCCTTTATACTCCCTCGGGACCTCCTTGTTCTGCCCCCTCCACTGCTCCATTGCATGCCCCCAGTGTTTTGCCGCAGTGTGGTGGGGTCAGCTCAGTCACACATCCCACACTGTGTCTCCGGTGCTGTCCCGTGTAGGGCCATGAGTCAGTGCAGGATGTCGCATCTCGCATTGGGGCCGGCTATATGGTCCTCTCTGTACATTGGGCCCTCAGAGCCGGGCTCTCGTCCTCTGAGCTTGGTGGGCCCAGGTGTATATCCATTCTGTTCTTCCTCCTTCCTTTGCTTCAGCTTCCTTCTGGGTGTAGTAGGTCAGTTCCTTTCCCACACCAGACGATCTATTTTCATTTTCTGTGGCACTCCCTTCCATGGTGGGAGTCGGACTGATTCTGGTTAGGGCCGGCGTATGGTCCAGTCATTTTGTGGATTCCTCCGCGCATTACATTGCCCTCCTGGTTTGGCATGTCATGGTGGGTTCTGTATGCACTTTCCAGTTCTATGGGGACACAACCAATACTCTCCCCCTGGGTGGATTAGTTCCCTGTTCCCACCATGCCATCAGTTCAGTTTCTCCCCACCCAAATTCTACCTCCACATTCCCCCCTTCCCCTTCTTTATGTTGGACTCTCATGTACCTCCCTAGGTGTGGCCTGCCCTCCCTCCAACTATCTATGCTTCCACCTGTTTATTGCGAGATAGGTATTTATTCTCCTATTCCTGGCATGCTGGTTGTACTTACCTCAGGGGACTCATGTTATACCTGTCCTTTTGAGTTTGGCTTACCTTGCTTAACATAGTTCCTTCTAGCTCTTCCCACGAAATGACATGTTTCATGTGGTTGTCCGTGCTTTTCAGTGCTGCATAGTACTCCATTGTGTGTATGTGCCAGAGTTTACTAATCCACATATCTATCTATGGAAACTTAGGATGTTTCCAAGTCTTTGCAATTGTGAATTGTGCCGCGATAAACATTGGAGCGCAAATGACTAGTCGTGTTTTATTTGTTGCTTCCATTCGGTATATGCCCAGTAGAGGGTTGACTGAGTCATAAGGTAGATCAATTTCCATTTTCTTTAAGTATCTCCAGATTGCTTTCCACAGTGGCTGTACAAATCTACACGACCACCAGCAGTGGGGGAGGGTTCCTACTTCACCACAGCCCCTCCAACACTTGTTGCTCTCTTATTTGCTGATTTGGGCTAGTCTCAGGGGTGTTAGGTGGTATCTCATGGTTGTTTTGATTTGCATTGCTCTTATGGATAATGACCGGGACCACTTTCTCATATGCTTACTGGCCATATAGGTCTCCTCCCTAGTGAAAGATCTTTGCAGTTCTTTTGCCCACTTCCTTAGAGGGTTAACTGTTTTCCTCTTTTTGCAGGTCATGATAGTGTTGTAGATTTTAGTAATGAGACCTTTGTCCGATTTGTCATTACTAAAAATCCTCTCCAAGTCTGTGGGTTGTCTTGTCACCCTCTTGGTGAAGTCTTTCGAAGTGCACAGGTGCTTTATTCTTAGTAAATTCTATTTGTCGGTTTCCTGTTCACCTTCATGTGTACCCTTCCTTATTGCAGTGAGCCTATGAGTTCCCTGGGCCAGTGCTCTGAGGTTCGTCCCAGTTCCATCCTTGATGGTCCTTATGGTTTGGGGTTTAACTTCTAAGTCTGTGATCCACCTTGAGTTTATTCTTGTGCATGGGATGAGGTAAACGTCTTGTTTCATCTTTCTACATGTGGATATCCATTGTTTCCAGTACCACTTGATAAAAAGGGCATTTGCTTCCCACTTGGTGGTTTTGGGACCTTTGTCAAAGATCAGTTGTCTATATGTGGATGGTTTTATTCTTGGGCTTTCTATTCTTTTCCACTGGTCTGAGTGTCTGTCGTTGTGCCAGTACCACGCTGTTTTGATCACTTTAGCTGTGTAATAGGCATTAAAATCGGGTAAGGCGAGGCCTCCTACCGTGTCCTTCTTCTTGAGGAGTTCTCTGCTAATTCTGGGTTTCTTCCCTATCCATATGAAATTGTTGGTCAGTTTTTCCAATTCTTTGAAGAAGGTTGATGGTATTTGAATTGGTAAAGCATTGAACTTGTAAAGTGCTTTAGGTAGGATTGTCATCTTTACTATGTTAAGCCTTCCAATCCACGAGCAGGGGATGTTCTTTCATTTGTGCAGGTCGCTTTTGGTTTCCTGTAATAGGGTCTTATAGTTTTCGTTGTATAGGTCTTTAGTATTATTTGTTAAATATATTCCTAGGTATTTCAGTTTATTCTTAACTACTGTGAAGAGTACTTCCTTCTTAATCCCTCCTGTCCGATGTGTATAGAAAACCTACCAACTTCTGTTTATTTATTTGCATCCTGCCACTCTTCCCTATTCCTCTATCACTGTAAGTACTCCAGCTGTGGAGTTTTTGGGGTTTTCAATGTGCAGGATCATGTAGTCTGCAAATAGCGATAATTTCACCTCATCCTCTCCCATATGGATCCCTTTGATGTCCTTCCGCTGTCTTATGTTGTTAGCCAGAATCGCCAGAACGATATTGAATAGAAGTGGGGACAGGGGACATCCTTGTTCTGCACCCTTTTTCAGTGGGATTGTTTTTGTCTTTTCTCCATTGACTGCTGTTGGCTGTTCGCCTTTCATAGATAGCTTGTATCAGCTGGAGGAACTTACCTTCCAATCCTATCTTCATGAGTGTCTTAATTTGGAATGGGTGTTAGATGTTGTCAAATGCTTTTTCTGCATCTATGGATATTATCATATGGCTTTTATCCTTTTGCTTCTCGATGTGGTGTATAATATTGATGGATTTTCCGATGTTAAACCATCCCTGCATCCCTGGGATGAACCCTACCTAGTCGTGGTGGATGATATGTTTTATGTACTTCGTGGTGGATGATATGTTTTATGTACTTTTGTATTCTATTGGCCAATATTTTGTTAATGATTTTTGCATCTAAGTTCATTAGAGATATTGGTCTGTAATTCTCTAAACATGTGGGGTCTTTGTCCTGTTTGGGTATCAAAGTAATGCTGGTTTCGTAGAATGAGTTTGGGAGTTTGTCATCCTCTTCTATGTTATGGAATACTTTGTGGAGGATCGGTGTCAACTCTTCCCTGAATGCTTGGTAGAATTCTGTTGTGAAGCCATCTGGCCCTGGGGCTTTTTTTTGTTGGTAGGTTCGTGATAACCCTCTCTATTTCTTCATTAGCTATGGGTTTGTTGAAGTTCTTGATCTCTGTCTGAGATAATATAGGGAGAGGCTGTTTTTCCAAATATTTATCCATGTCTTCCATGTTTCTGAATTCATTAGAATACAGACCTTCATAGTACTTTGTGATTACCCTTTTAATCTCATTGGGGTCTGTTGTTATTGCCCCTGTTTCATTCCCTCATCCTGGCTATTGATGTTTGCTCCTTTCTATCCTTGGTAAGCTTTTCCAGAGGACAGTCAATTTTGTTAATTCTTTCGTAGAACCACCTTTTAGCTGCATTTATCTTTTGCATTGTTCTCTTGTCTTCCCACTGGTTTAACTCTTCCCTGGTTTTTATGATTTGTTTTCTCTTGCTATTGGAGGGGTTGTTCTGCTGATTCTGTTCTAGTTGTTGGAGATTTTGTGTTAACGTATCTGTCATGCGCCTCTCTTCTTTTTTATATATATATTCATTTAATGATATCAAGCTACCTCTGATAACTGCCTTCACAGTGTCCCATAAGTTTTGATACATTGTATTCTCATCCTCATTAGTTTCTAGAAACTTCCTAATATCCTTTCTAATCTGGGCCTATACCCATTCATGTCGCAGGAGATCATTGTTCATCCTCCAATTGGTTTCCCTTGCTTTTCTGGACATCCTCTTATTAATCTCCAGCTTTATGGCTTGGTGATCTGAGAAAGATGTCTGCATAATATCTATGTGTTTGAATTTACTCAGGCTGGACTTGTGTCCCAGCATGGGGTCTATTCTTGAAAAAGATCCATGTGGACTTGAGAAGAATGTGAAACCCTTTGTATTTGGATGGAAAGCTCTATAAATGTCTATCATGCCCTGTTGCCTAATTACATTATTTAGCTCTATGGCCTCTTTGTTGAGTTTCTTTCCCACTGATCTGTCTTGCTCTGATAGTGGAGTGTTAAAGTCACCTACTGTGATTGTTGAGTCCGTGATTTCTTTTTTCATCTTTTTAATGGTTTGTTTGACGAAATTCGCCACACCATTATTAAGAGCATAAATATTCAATATGATAAGTGCTTCTTGGTTTACTGAACCTTTCAGCATTATGCAGTGTCCCTCTTCGTCTCTTTTTTATGGTTTGGATCTTGAGGTCCATTTTGTCAGAGATTAAGATAGCCACCCCTGCATTTTTTGAGTTACCAGTTGATTGGTAAACTTTCTGCCAGCCCTTTAGTCTTAGCATATTCTTCTCTGTGCGCTTAAGATGTGTCTCTTACAGGCAGCAGATTGATGGATTATTTTTCTGAGCCAGTCCTCAAGCCTTTTTCTTTTAATGTACGAGTTGAGTCCATTGGTATTCAGAGTTATTATCACTATCTGTGGATTCATAGTTGTCATACCCTGTTTTGTGTTTTGGGTCTTTACCTATCTCACTTCATATCAGTGTGCTGTGTTTGAGTGGAGAGTTTCTACCTTGTCTTTTTTTCCATCTGAGACCCTGTTGTCTGGTAATTGTTGCTGGCATGTTGGCTACTAGATTGAGATGGGCTATATGGTGGTCTCCTGTTTGTTCTTGGTGGAGGTTGATACTCTGGCCATAGTGAGTCAGCAAGTATCTTCCTCAGGGCCGGGTTTCTTATATCGTATTATTTGAGTCTTTCCTTGTCCTGGAAGACCCTTATCTCACCATCTATCTTACTGGGTAACTTGGCAGGGTACAGGATTCTGGGGGAGGCGTTTTTTTCTTTCAGATGTTGGAAGATGTTGCTCCATTCTCTCCTCCTCTTCATGGTATCTGCTGATAGGTCTGAGAGTATTCTAACCTGTGCTCCATTGTATGTGACTGTCTTCCTTTCTCTTGCTGCTCATAAAATTTTCTCTTTTTCCTCAAAGTTGGATATTTTTACTATTATGTGTCTTGGAGTGTTCCTCTTGGAGTCTAGTCTAGCTCACATCCTTTCTGCTTCCTGTATGAGTGCCTGGTTCTCCCTTGTTAGGGTGAGAAAGTTTTCTTCCAGAAGTTTCTTTGCTATCTTGGCTGTTGACTTGTGTGTTGTGTTGTGTTGTGCTCCGTTAGACCAATTATTCGATATCATTCCTCTTCGTAGGATCTGTCATTGATCTTAGGTTATCTTCTGCTTCTTTAATTTTCCTATCTGACTGTCTTTCTCACTTGCTTAGGTCTGTTTGCGTGTCCTCGAGATCACTGATATGGTTCTCTACTAATAACTAATAACAATAACAACAGTAATATAGTATATACTACTTATTTCAATACAAGTTTCAGATTGTCATTTAGCGGCCACTTATTATTATCTGGGGAGTCTGAGTGGCACAATGGTTAAGTGCATGTCTGCTAATAAAAGTTTGGTGTTCAGAAACCATCCACTCCATGGGAGAAAGATCTTGCAATCTCATCTCATAAAAAATTCAGGGTATAGAAAATCCATTGGGGCAGATAGACTCCACTACAGAGGTCTTGGTGACTTGAAAGTCTACTCCTCTTACCTACACACTGACCTAAATTTGGAACTTCAAACCCACAGGCCACTCTGTGGGAGAAAGATATGGCCGTCTGTTTCTATAAAGATTTATAGCCCTAGAAACCCTGTGAGGCAGTCTTACTCAGTCCTGTAGCATAATTACTGGGAGCCCTTGGTGTATAGTGGTTATGCAATGGGCTAATAACCACAAGGCCAGCAGTTTGAAACCACCAGCTATTCTACCAGAGAAAGATGGGGCTTTCTACTGCAGTAAAGATTTACAGCCTCAGAAACTCACAGAGGCGGTTCTACCATATCCTATAGGGCTACTATGAGTCAGAGTTGACTCCGTGGCAGTGATTGTCTTTTTTTAATATGATAACTATGAGTTGGAATAGACTTAGCAGCAATAGGTTTGGTTTGTTTTATTGGAGATAATATTGGATATTCTGAATCTGTACCTATCTCTTGACATCCTTCATACTTTCATTCATCTTTGTCCTTTTTCACTAATTTTGGGAAATTAGCTTAATTCAACTTGTTAATTTGTTTTTCATGTGTGTCTATTATATTAGTGCTCTTAAATCATTTATCATTTAAATATTTCTCTAAAGGTGTTACTTGTATACATAATTTTAGTCTTTCTCTGCTCCATACATCCTTTCACCAGTTGTTAATTATTCTGTTTGAGGAATCTGCTGCCTTTCATTGTCATCATTAAGTGGTGGTGGCATTTCTGTATTTGAGAATGTTTATCTCCCCTGAGAGATTGCAGATAGGATATGGGATGAGTTTTCCGTGTCCCCATCATTTTATATTGGGGTATGGCTTTCTTTCAAATACTGCTGTTAACCATTATTCTTTCTCCCATGGACAATATGACTTCTTCTTATTAACTCAAAAGAAGAAGGGTGAGTGGGTTTGTCTTTCCAGATCTTGGACATCACTATGGGTTCCTTGTGGATTTTGATTGTCAGCTCAAAGTCCCCTTGATGTCAGTTGAGGTCTACATCATTTCTCTCTCTGAAAGTATCTTGTATTAAGGTTTCCTATCATCTTAATTCTTCCTTAATTGATCTTATCTATGCAATTTGTGATTCTTGATATTCCTGACTCATTGATGATACTCTTGATGGCTTTTCTAGACATTTTAAATTTTATTTTGTTTTTCAATAAAAATGTTTTTTTTGCCATTTCACACAATTTTAAAATGTGTAGTAGGATTCACATAATACACAGTATACCTTCTTCACACAATTCCTTTATAATTTCTTTTTTAAAATATTGTTTTATTGTGGGGGGGCTTCCTGGGGCGGGGTTAGACAAAAAATTAGATCCCCACTTCTATTTTTTTGTTAAGTTTAGTCAATTTTTCTTTGTTTTTCATACTTCAAACTACTATATAAATTACAGTTACCTTTACCAACATAAAGAAATCACAAACACAAACATAATTGGTCATTACTGAGGAAACTTTGATAAAACTTGCAGTCTCAAAAAACCCTACATAGGATGACTGTGAGTTTGAATCAACTCAATGGCAGCGGATTTTTGGAATGCAAGTAAGAGAAGCAGCCGTTTCTCAAAATAAAATAATGATACAATATGAAACAGTAGTTGAGAATAACTGTGCTACTATAGGCACAGATCAATGACTGGCTCTCTGTAATGATTCTCTCTACGCTGTATAGGCATAATGGTAAATCAAATAAGTGTATATGCCTCCAAATTTAATAACTATTTTATTATAAGCCATGGATATTCTCTTCATTTCTTTGTACACACCAAGCTCTTTTCTCATCTTGGAAAAGAGCGTTGGCTTAGAAATTGGGCACAGTTCCCAATTTATCCGCTCAAATTTTCTGGCTTTTCTGTGAAACTTGGCAGAACCATCTATAATACTTTGAAATATAAATTGAAAGGAGACTTAAAAATGATCACACTGTGGAATGATTGGCACAAATGCAGAGGAAACTAAGCTATTTTTATTGTTAAAACTTAAATTTCACTTACGTAATCCCTCCCTTACAGTATAACCAAAAAAAAAAGTTCTCATCTGACTAAGCCAGGTTTAGTTATTGTATGTCTCCATTGTCTCAGGAAGGTAACAAGTAAGCCAAGTAATAAATTAAATCTACAGATGGACAAATATTTTTGCAACACTTCTGTTTTCGCAACATCAAGTCCAATTTCATTTTCTGCTGCAGTTAAAGTGATGTGGGCGACTTGCCTGAGACTAGAGGGCATTAACCTTTGTAAGGTGTGCTCCTAAAGAAGCCTCCCCGATGCTCAAAGGAATGGGGTGGAGTAAGCATACACCCATGCAGAGGCAGGAAACCTCACAGGTGGGAAGAAAAAAGAGGAAGATGCTCTAAAAGCAAGTCAGGTCCTTCCAGGACCAGTTCTTGAATTCTAAGTAGGTTTCTAAGCTTGTTCTCTCTCTCAAGAACACTTAGGCTGCTGAACTAGTGTTTCTAATCTGTGTTAGAACATACTTCACCCACAAAGAAATTATTCTGTGTGGTTATAAAATTCGTCCCTCCTCTTTGCAAGGGAGTGTTGGTAGCATATTTATAAAATATCTTTGGAATGTGAAGTTCATTCCTTACCAAGATGCCCTTTCTTACCCTGCAAAGTAGGTCAGAATCCCTATTTCTTGCCCTCATTTCATTTATGCCAAGTACGAGCTAGTTTCCCATTTCCTCATAGATTAAAAAAAGGTGAGTCACGGAGCCAAAGGCAGAAAGACTGAGCAAGATCAAGTGTCTTCCTGCTTTCTCTCAGGTGGCAAGCCCCAGGTTGTTTCTCTCAAGTTAACACCAAGAACTTTGTGGTTACTGGACTCTCATCCTACACTTTGGCTACCTGTAGCTCTTAGTTGGCCATGTTATGGCCCATGTTCATTGTCATCCCTGGTGCTTTAGAGGGAAGCTGGGAAAAGTCATGCAGGTGTAAGCCCAGTACCTATGTGAAGTAGCCATTAAGAAGAATGGATTAGGAACAAGACTGACCAACATTCCAATTATTTACCTTTCTATGTTCACTTGTCTTCGCATGTCCAATGGACTCTGTGTAGTCACTTCCTTTGATGTGTTGACAAGTTGCGTTTCTGTCTGGGAAATCAAGTTTGATAGTTTAGACAGTATATTCTGGTTCAGTTCTCTCCTAAATGAACCTTTACTTTATTTTAGGCAAAATTTCTCATTGAGCCTAAAACCATGCACCCATTCAGTATCAACAGATGTTACTTACAGACATGCTTACCTCTTTTCTCCTGATAGGAATGATTTTTTACTGTCATTTCAGTGTTGCTTTAAAGCATTGGTTCTCAACCTTCCTAATGCCGCAGCCCTTTAATACAGTTCCTCATGTTGTGGTGACCCCCACAACCATAAAATTGCTTTTGTTGCTACTTCACAACTCTAATTTTTCTACTGTTATGAAGCGGGCAACCTCTGCGAAAGGGTTGTCCGACCCCCCAAAGAGGTCGCCACCCAAAGGTTGAGAACCAGTGCTTTAAAGAATTAGACTAAGAGGAACATAAATAACATTTTGATATCGGGAGTAATCAGAAACTCAGTAAATAGTCTAAAACAAAAATATTGAATCAAAGGAAAAATCACTTGGGAAAGTTTTCTCAGGATTGACTCAATCTCTGTGTCTCTCAAAATTCAAGTATATTCATTTCTCTGTGAAACAATGAAAGGGTATATAATTGCTTGCAATTTTAAGTCATAATAAAACATTACATCATTTAGCTATTTGAGAGCAAATATGTATAGTATGAGACTTCAACTTCTACAGGTACGTAGCAGTGTTGATCAGTCATCTTCTAAATGTTCCTTAGTGGGTGGTTGAAGAGCCTGCTGGCTGTGAGTCAGGGACTTACCAAACCGCACAGTTGGCAGCTCAAGCCCACCAGCCACTCCACAGGAGAAATAAGGGGTTGTCTGCTCCCATAAAGAGTTATAGTCTTGGAAACTCTACATATGATCACGAGGAATCAGAATCAGCTTACTGGCAGTGGGTTTCTTTTCATTTTGGTATGTGGTTATAGTGGCCCACTCATGGAGCATCAGGCTGCTAACCCAAAGCTGGCAAGTTAAAATCCACTAACCACTCCACAGAGAAACAAATATCCCAGATGTATATCCTTGGAAATCTATGTGACAGTGTCAGTGTCTATTCTGTCCTATAGGGTTGATGTGAGTCAGTATCAACACTAGGCACACAGCAAGAGCATGTGAAAATATGCATACTGTTCTACAAACAATTATAACACCCACTATAAATGACAGGTCCAGTAACTAAGGATCAAAGCATGTCGTGGAAGAAAAGGCTGTGACTTGGATATTATCATTAATTGCCCAAACCTACAAATCCTATAGCTGAAATAAACTAGCTCCGGGAATAAGTGAGACAAATCTGTAAGCTTCCTGTAAGGTCTAACAGAAAGCTTTTCCTTACTACATTCCTCATTCCCCCCAGCAAGTCCACTTCGTTCTCTCAGGAGACTGAGTGCTAAGAACTTAAAGAGGACAAGTGGGAGATTCTGAAAGCCCATTCAAATCAGTGGCTCCTCCTGCATCCAGAATGATGTCTGCTGTCTCCATAAAGATATTTAAGGCTCCCACCATCGGTGCCTAGCATACACTCCTAGTCTCACATTCAGTCAGGGAATTAAGGGGATGCAATCATAGAGGAAACAGAGAAACCATGTAAGGCCTTGTTAGAGAACTTGACTTTGACTCAGATGGGAACTCAGGTACATTCTGAACAAAGGGTGACAGGATAGGCCTTGTTTTATCCCTTTGTGTTCTTCTCAAACACACTCCACATTTCCAGCCTATTGGCCTTATTCATGCTGAGTTACGTACCTATCCAAGCATATGTTGCCATAACAATCTTATTATGCTTTCAGTGCCTAACTCCAGAGATCCACCTGACATAGAGCCATTCTGATTCCACCAACCAGAATTGGATTTTCCTTTTGTTGTAATCCTATTGATGGTCAAAGTATTTGATTTAGGTCAAAATTGTGGCTTTTGTCATTTTCCACCTTATATGAGGTAGTAAAGTAACATTCCTCCTAAAATATGTACCCTTCCTCCTACTCTTATCCTATGGATGTCCAAGGAATAAGCTTAAACCAAATTCCAGATTTTCTTTGCCCTCAGTTAGATTAAGAATCCTTAGAGACATGGTTTGCATTTTGTACAATAGCACCATGCTGCTACCTTATTCTTCAGAAGAAGCTAGCTCCCTCCACACGTGCCACAGCTTGGTGTCCAAGATTTCAGTTATCTGGAACAGGCACCTGCCAACCCGGCTTTGTCAGCAAGTCCGACCATTCAAGTTCATTCACACTTCTGAAAACATAGTGAGTGGGAATATACATGTTTTAAAAAGAGAAGACTAAATTACTATCTCAAACACATTTTTTTTCCTAAACTGCTTTTTACATAGCCACCTGTTCTAACCCCTTTGGACAGATTTGTCACTTCTTCATAATGCTACAGTGAGTCACAGTCTCTATCACTTGTTTTGGGACTCATCTTTTATTATTCTGTCATCTTTGTTAGCTTGGTTTAGTTCATTTTTCACCTCCACTAAAGAGTAAATTCTTAGAAGATATATTTTTGTACCCTACCTGTCTGCTTATTGACTGATCAAAATTATCTGATGATGGATTGTTTGTATGCTCTTTTCCCAACTTCTCACTGTGAATGAAGTATAGGGGATTAAAAAAAGAGAGAGAGGGAGAAAATAAAGCTAAAATTCTGCCTCTGTCCTAACAGGATTTTGTGCCGCTCTATCAAGACTTTGAGAATTTTTACATCCGGAACCTTTATATGCGAATCAGAGACAACTGGAACCGGCCAGTATGCAGCGCCCCTGGGCCACAGTTCGATATAATGGAGAGGGTATCAGATGACTACAACTGGACATTTCGGTGAGGAAGTCACTTGGAGGGGATCGCTGAAAGAAAGTTGTTTTCAAGGAAATACTAGCAAGGGCTCCAGATTTTAGATCTGAAGAAACTGAGGACATGGTCTTCCAACATTCAGCTCTGTAAGCGAATGTGAATGCAAGATGTCACGATAATTAAGTTGCCAAGGGTGTGTGTTTACATTGTGGTGAAAGCTGGATGTATGACAGCAGAGGCAGAGCCTGGAAAGCGAGTCATCCAGGAAGGGTCTTTTGTGTGTTATTGACAAACTGAGCCCTCGTACGTCTCGCTGAGGGAAAGAGATGCTCTTGCATTGACTCAGAGAATTTGCTCAAATTAAAACCAGATAGCAAGTGTCCTGAAGTCAAGCCCGCAAAGAAAATCAGGGCTACATTAGACTTGATAGACTATCCTATCATTTCTCCAGTATTCTACCAAGCTCCAGCAAGGCTTATTATTCCCTAACTTAAGTCATGTTATGGTGACAACCGTGCAAGTTTTAAAAAAGGGAGAGGGGGTAGGAAGGAAGAGTGGAAGGGGGGAAGTGGGAGGGAAACCGAGAATTCTCTCTATATAAATATATAATTTAGATCAGATCCAGAGTCTCTTTGTGACCATCTTTTACAGGCTCTGAGTGTTGTCAATGGTTACATATGTTCAACACGTGTCTGCTGGCTGAAATGTGATGTGAATCCATCCCGAGTTCCCATACAATCAAGGCCTGGATATCTGTTTCCAGAAGGTCACAAGCTTAAAAACCCCTTAGACCATAGTTCTATTCTGTAACACATGGGCTCACATGGGTTGGAATTTATTCTACAGCAATGGGTTGGTTTGTCTTTGTTTGTAGAATATTAAATGGAAGGCCTTTTGTACTCACTTGTCTATAACTCTGCAGGCTTACTGGGCGAATCATCAAAGATGTCATTAACATGGGCTCCTATAACTTCCTTGGCCTCGCAGCCAAGTACGATGAATCTATGAGGACAGTAAAGGATGTTTTAGAGGAATATGGCTGTGGCGTGTGCAGCACCCGACAGGAAATGGGTACGTATAGACACTATTCGCTGCTTTGTCCAATTGGTTCTCCAGTTCCGTATGCAGTCAAGCCCATTCCAAAGAGGAATACCTGATCCGTTCAATGACTTCATACCTGTGAAAGTTGAACATCAAATAAAGAAGACCAAAGAAGAATGGAGACATTTGAATTGTGTGAGAGAAGCCTGTTGAAAGTGCCAAGGACTTCCAAAAGGACAAACAAATCTGTCTTGAAAGAATCTCACTCAGAATGCTCCTTTGAGTAAAGGGTGGCAAGACTTCTCATGGGCTTTGGACATGTCAGGAGAGACCAGTCCCTGGAGAAGGACATCAGGCTTGGTAAAGTAGAGGGGCCGTGAAAAAGAGAACGGCCCTTGACACGATTGACTGACACCGTGGCAGCAGCAGGGGCTCAGCCGAGGACAATTGTGAGGATGGCTCAGGAGCAGGTAGGGTTTCGTTCTGTGGTACATAGGTGTCCATGAGTCAGAACCGACCTGACAGCACCTAGCTACGACATCAGGTAGCTTTTCAGCTAAAAGTCAATGGAGAGGCTTTTAACACTTTTCAAGAAAACATTTAGAGACTACTTTTAGGCACATACAACATCTGAAGCAAGGTTATAAGTTAATGAATCATAAAGAAAGGATAGGGAGGGGTGGAAGGAGAAAAAGGTAAACAGAGGAAGATCAGCAGAGGACATATTAAAATCTTCTGCAATATAAATAATACCATCGGATACAAAAGTGAGAAGTACAGTGAACCCTCGTTTATCGCGGTTAATCGGTTCTAGACCCTACCGTGATAAATGAAATTCCGCGAAGTAGGATTCCTTATTTGTAAATCAAATATTTTTGTAGTTAGAGCATAGAGGACATGAAAAAACACCCTTTAGTCACCATTACACTCGTATTACCCAATTTATTAAACGAAAAAGGGAAAATACAAAAAGTTTTACCTTTTCCTGGATGGTGAGCATCTTCCTCTGGCGTTTATTTTTATTGTCAGAAGGCTTAGAAGAAGCAGCTCGTTTAGGAGCCATCATAGGGCTTAGATAAATTTTCTTAAAAATCGCAAACAATTACAGTACACTGTACAAAAGCAAAAATGCATCTGATACGTAGCTCCGATACGTAGCAATGCAGACAGACGCATGTACAGTATGAGCCAATCAGTGGCAGTAATGACAAAGCATGTGCTGTTACACAAAAACCGCGATAGAGTGACGCCGCGGAAGTCGAAGCGCAAAGTGGCGAGGGTTCACTGTAATATATTTTGAAAGCCAAAACCAAACCAAACTCACTGCCATCAAGTCATGGCCGACTCATTGCAACCCCCTGTGGGTTACTGAGACTGTATTGACAGAGTAGAAAGCCCAGGCCTTCTACCATGGAGCTGATAGCGGTTTTGAACTGCTGACCATGAAGATCTCAGGCCAATGCATAACTACTACACCGCCAAGCCATTCACTCTAAAAACTACAAGTAACTTTTGGGAAGCATGAGCTTTATAAAAGGAGCCCTAATGATAGAGTACAATAGGCATTGGTCTGCTAACCAAAAGATTGGTGGTTTGAACTCACCAAATTTGAACTCACCAACTGCTCTGCAGAGTATAAAGATGAAATTGATTAAAGATTTTCATCCCTTAAATCCTATGGAGTGATTCCACTCTAGCCTATAAGATTACAAGGAGTTATCATAGACTCAACAGCAGTAGGTATGCTTTATAATCTTAAGACATATTTAACAATGTCAATAAATTAGAAATGACAACTTGTTGCAGGCAGAAGCTTAGCAATGTTTAACAAGTCAAGTAACTTTGGGCAAGTGAAAGTGTAAGAACTTTTTTTTTGGTAACATTTGATAAACTTTATTAAGGAGTGCCATAACTAAAACATAATAGGAAAATCAAATGCAGGAATTGATAAAATGTTGATTAAAATGTTTAAACAAGCTGATTAAGCACTGTAACCACTCATTCACCTATGCCTAGAAATTTGGAATAAGGCTAGCTTGTCAACCAAGCAGAAGAGATCCATATTTGTATCCCTTCCAGAGAAAGGTGACCCAACAGAATGCAGAAGTCATCTAACAATATCATCGACATCACATGCAAGTGCAAGTTTGCTGATGATTACCTAATAGTGGTTGCACCAGTACATTGATAGGAAGCTACCAGAAATTAAAACCAGATTCAGAAGAGAATGGGGAGCAAGAGATATCATTGCTGATATCAAATGGATATTGGCTGAAAACACAGAAAACCGAAAAGATATTTACTTGTGTCTTATTGATGAAGCAAATGTATTTCCCTGTGACACATTATGGATAATGTGGAGAGAATGAAAATTCCAGAACACTTCACTGAGCTCCCCTGGAAACCTGAACATAAAACAGGAGACAGCATTCAATCAGAAAAAAAAAGTGATTTTAAATCAGGAAAGTTGTGCATCAGAGTTGTATCCTCTAACTATATTTATTCAGCCTTTATACTGATATAATAATCAGTAAATTATCAGCAAATAATCCAGTTCACTCACTCACTCACTAAATTACTCACTCATTCACTGTCTCTCTGCCATTGAGAGTAGAACATCCCCTCTGAGCTTCTGAAATGGTTACTCTTTACAGGAGAAGAAACTGCCGAAATTGCAGTTAGCACCCCATTGCATAACCTCTATTTAGGTCACCCGGGCTCCAGGGAAGAAAGTGTAGAGATCTAAATAAAATAAAGCCAGCAACTAAGAAAAAGCCAGTTGCCAACAATGGAAAAGACCATTGTTAATATGTAAATTCAGGTGTAAGCTGAGCCAATTAAAAACAAGTTCATAGTAGCGGAAACACAACCCTAACTATATCCCACCTGGAATTTGGGGACAGCTCAATAACAGATTTGATATACGGAACACTAGTGACAGAAGATTTGGTGCGCTGTTGGAGGATGTAAAACCAAAGGCCATTAAAAATCAAGAAAAGAAAGAAAAGAACAAAATGGATGTCAGAAAAGAATAGCTAAGGCAAATGGAAGAAATGAACAGAAATTTCAAAGGCAGCTCAAGAAAACAAAGTAAAATGCTGTAGTGAAATGAGGAGTTAGAATTAGAAAACCAGTTTATGCTCAGTCAATGGAAACAACTAAAGAAAATAGTCAAGCCTTGAATTGCAATATTAAAAGATTCTAGGGGCAAAATATTGAATGATTCAGAAAACACCAAAAGTAGATGCAATGAATACAGAGTCACTATATCAAAAATAACTAGTCAACATTCAACCATTTCAAGAGGTAGCATATGAGCAAGAACCAGCAGTACTGAAGGAAAGTTCAAGATGCACTGAAGACATGAGCCAAAAATCAGACTCCAGGAAATGATGAAATACCAATTGAAATGTTTCAACTACCTGTTGAAGCACTGGAAGCACTTTCTTGTCTTTGCAATTTGGAGGGCAGCCAACTAACTAGAAGAGATCCATATTTGTACCCATTCCAAAGAAAGGCAACCCAATAGAATACTCAAATCAGAGAAAAATATAATTTATCACTTGCAAGAAAAATGTTGCTGAAGATCGCCCAGCAATGGTTTCAGCAGTACACTGGCATGGAGCTGCCAGAAATTTAGGCTGGATTCAGAAGATGATGTGGAGAAAAGGGATACCATTACTGATATCAGGGGGATTTTAGCTGAAAACAGAGAACACCAGAAAGGTGGTTACTTGTCTTTTATTACCTCTGCAAAGACATCCAATTATGTGGATCATAACAAACCATGAATAGCCTTGAGAATAATGAGAATTCCAGAACACCAAATTATGTTCACGTAGAACTTTTGCACCAATAAAGAAGGCATCTGTGCAAGCAGAACCAGGGAATAGTGCATAGTCTAAAATCAGGATAGGTGTGTCAAAGTTATATCCGCTAATCAGATTTATTCACTCTTTATGCTGAGCATTTAATCAAAGAAACTCTACTATATAAAGAAGAATACAGTATTTGGATTGGAGCAAGGCTTATTAACCTACAATATGTAGATGACACAACTTTGCTTACTGTTCCACATGGAAAGCAGACTTGTGTAACCAGTAAACAAAACATTTCCAGAATCTCAAAACCTCCTGTGTGCTCCTCAAAAGTAATACCAAACCTGACTTCTAATACAATAGATTATTTCTATGTTTTTAAATTTCATATGAATTTATTCCTACAATCTGTTACCTATGCTCTGATTCTTTCATTCCATATTGAGATAGTTAAAGTTTATTGTGCCAACCTGGCCGATAAACACATGTGGGGTTCATTGAAGGGCAGAGAGCTAAATGGCTTGGTGAACATCACCTTTAGAGTGCTCACGTCTCTTGCTTTGTGATGGTTGGACCAAGGTGCAGCTGCCTTAGCCAGTTCCCTGCTTCAGCTGGCAAGGCTCACTTCCTGCAAGACATCCCCAAGGAGAAGC
>NW_022109491.1:39974563-39997732 GCF_000313985.2 Echinops telfairi
TACATATGAGTTTCTGTGGATTTGTTTCTCTAAAGTACCCAGACTAACACATTATGGTACCTTGGGAGAGGGGTACTGGAGAAACAAATCATAAGATGGAGAAGAGATGTTTCTTTGACCTCTCCCTCATGGTAGTTTTTCTACTTTGTCTAGCCAGCCATCAGATAAAGCCACGTTGTTTACTCTGTTCTTTTCTGGGGAAAATAAGGGAAATATGAAAATAAAAAGCTTGTAAGCCCACTTGTTTTCAACATTAAAATTTGGTCTTTAGATGGGTTTAGGCCACGCCTGCAAAGAAAGCTTTGAAAAGATGTGCTTTGGAGTTCTCAGGAACCAATGGTCTTTGTCAGAAGCTAGAAAAAAATCTGGAACCATGAAGAAAACTCCTCTCTGGGACTGAACGTTAAAGGGAGCCTGTGGGCAGGCTGAGATGCTTGCTAGGTGACTTGTTGAATGGAAGTGGGAGAAGTTCAGCAATAAAGAGATAGGTTGAGTTTGGCCACTGACACCTGTGGGCTTGGTTTACAGGAAAAAGAGGAGAAGAGGAGAGTGGGTTGACTGGTCTAAAGTTCATGATCTAGCACGAGGGGGCTAGGCTTGTTGAGTATTGGTGAGAGCCCATGGTCTAAAGGCAAGGTGTCCAGTGGGTACCCTGTGGAGGCTAAGTGAGGGAGCCCACATTGAGTTGACCAGAACCCGACCAGCTGGAGATTTTTGAGCCTGTGAACTGGTGCATATTGTAGCTGGCTTTATGGATGGCCTGTCTGGATTTGACTTTGCTTATGGATGCGTACTTCACAAGGTTCCAATTGTAATGAAGATTCTTCAAGTTAAAAACCATGATTGTCTCCTCAGAGCACTGGGTTGATGTAAGTGGGCAGTGTGTAAATTGGATACCCAAAACTGGTGGATAAAGGCATGAAGCGGTTGGCTTACAAACTTTCATAGGTGGGGGAACATATTCACAGGATTAAAGTGTAGGTGTTACTGAATTGCAATTGTGAGGCCAAAGAATGATATACAGGTGCCAAGTTGGCAAGGGGTGGATTTATATAGTTAAAGTTTATTGTACCAACCTGGCCAATAAACACATGTGGGGTTAATTGAAAGGTGGAGAAATAAATGGCTTGGTGAGCCTCACCTTTCGAGTGCTCAAGTATCTTGCTTTCTGCTAGTCAGACCAGGGTGCAGCTGCCTTAGCCAGTTCCCTGCTTCAGCTTTCATGGTTCACTTCCTGCAAGATATCCCTGAGGAGAAGCCACATGGACCTACCCTGATGCAGCCCTGGGTGCTGGAGCAGCCGTGTGGAGACCCCTGTCAGCGCTGAGATGCTTACACATTCACTGATTCAGCTTTCCTCCTGCAGTCGGTGTCATTGTATCTGTTTTGTGAGACAGAGGAGGACTTTGTGGATTGGTGTCGGACATATGGGTTAATGTTGGACTTGTGGTCTTGGGCAGCACTGGGTTGGGATGTTTTCTTGATGTGCACTTGCCCTTTATATAAAACTCTCTCTTATACATATGAGTTTCTGTGGATTTATTTCTCTAAAGTACCCAGACTAAAACACATATCATATTTGTGATATTCACATATGTAGTAGTTCTTTCTAATCAATGTGCTGAATTCCATATTCTACCATAGTTAGCATTGGGATTGATTCGAGATTGAACCTATTACACATATCTCTGCTATAGACACTCTTGCACATATGTTTTATAATGAGTACACGTTGGAGGTTGAGATTTAGATCTTGGGCATGTTGAAAGAGAAGGCTCACTAATCCTATCATTTCCTGTGCAGGCACCCTGGACAAACACAAAGAGTTGGAGGATCTTGTGGCTAAATTCCTGAATGTAGAAGCAGCAATGGTCTTTGGGATGGGATATGCAACAAATTCAATGAATATCCCTGCACTCGTGGGAAAGGTGAGAATATGCTGACAACATTGTCTTGCAATATGTTTATTTCTAAGAATTCTAACTCTGAGCAGGTCCTTTAGGAACTATGACTGTAACTTCTTAAGAAAAGCTGACAAATCTGCTTTTGAGCGAATGTTCCATTTAGTCTACCAAATCTCTTCATCATGGTATTTCTGATACTCATCATGATATCCCTAGATATCTACTAAAATTAATGTTCAAAGATGGTTTAGCATAGTTAATTCAGTTATTTTAGGCTCTTGGACCCTACTTGTAATGTAAATAACAAGTATTAAACATTTGCTTGCTTCAAAACATGTTGCCAATGTCAAGTGTTAATTTATTTAGGCAATAAACCACTTACTAAGAATCTACTGGGTCCAAATATGAGGCAAGAGAAAATATGAGACATACAAAAATGATAATATATCTTGCCATTTGTGTACTTTATAATCTAAGAGTGGAAATAGCACATTAAATAGAATGAATACTTTAAAAAAAGTTATGACTGTACCCAGGGAATGTAAAAGAGTTGTCCCAAACCATTCTTGTTGAAGTCTGAGATGCCTGGGCGAAGCAAACGACATTAAAATTGAGCCTTAATAAATAAGCTATTTCCTTAGGATGAGGAAAAGATAGTTCCATGTGAAAACCACAGTTTCTGAAGGAACTAGACTGTAGGACACGTGTGGAAGAAGAAGCCAGTGATGAGGATCTTAAGGTATAAAGCATGCTAACATATTTGAAATCCATCCTGAGAAAAATGGGACATCGGTTAATTCATTCAAAGGTAACAAGTGTGATCATGAGACTTGTGTTTCAAAAATGACTTAAAGTAACTAAATGTGATATATAATACTTTATTGGATTCTTCAACTTAAAAAAAGTAGACGGAAATGAAACAGCAAAGACATTAGATCAGTTGGAGAAATTGGAACTTGAATGGTATAGTAAATGATAGACTAGAATTAATAGCATTAACTACTCATGGCAATAGAATGAAACTGATTCCTGGCATCCTACCCAGAGCAGAACAAAAGGCTTCCCTCTCCTCCTTCATCTCACAAGCAACAGCATGTTCACTTCCTGTTGCATACCCTCCACTTCCTGTATGCAACCTTCCATCTTGTATACCCTCACTAGCCCTCGATGTCATCAAACATGAAGCATCCTCCAGAGATTGATCCCTGCTGAGCACATGTACGAAGCAAGCAAATTAGACAATGACCTATTGTGATCCGTAAGATTTTTATTGACTAACCTTGCAAATAAGTCTGCAGACCTTTCTTTTCAGCCTATGTTAATCCAGATACTCCATTAAACCTGTCCACAACCAGTGACCTTGCTGCTACTTAAAATGCCAATGCTATAGATTTCTGCAAGACAAAAATTACCACAGGACAACAAATTGACAGACAGTTGATGGTACTTGGTGGGACCTTTTTGTTGTTTGAGCCCATTTCAATTTATGCTGTGTGCAACAAAAAGAAACATTGCCCATCCTAACAGTCCTAGCTACATTTGAGTTCATTGTGTAAGTCAATTCAGTGGAGGATCTTGCTTGGCTTTGCTAGGGTTCTCTACTGTACCAAGCACAATGTCGTTTTTCTGCAGACTGGTTCCCTCGGGTGACATTTTCAAAGAACATGACTTTTCCCAACTTCACTGCTAAAAAGCATTCTGGATTCACTTTTTCCAACACATATCTGGCCATGCTTCTGGCAGTCCGTGGTATATTCAATATTCTGTGACAACATCATAATCCAAAGGCATTGCTTCTTCTTTGGTCTTACTTTTTGTCTGGCTTTCTCATGCAAATGATGCAATTAAAAATACCATGGCTTGGGTCAGGGGTAATTTAGTCCTCAAAATAAAAACTCTGCTTCTAAAAATTTAAATAGACCTTTTGCAACAGATCTGTCTAATGCAATACATGATTTGATTTCTTGGCTGCTGCTTCCCTGGACTTTTAATTGTAGATTCAAGTAAAATGAAATCCTTTAACATCAATATTCTCTGTTTACCGTGATGCAACTATTGGTCCACTGATAAAGATTTTTGTTTTCTTCATGTTGAGGTAGAATCCACACTGAGGGCTGTAGTCTTTGACATTCCTCAGTAAGTGCTTCCAGTCTTCTTAATTTTCAGCAACCAAGGTTGTGTCATCTGCAAATTACAGGTGGCAATGAGCTTTCCTCCAATTCTGAAGCTGTGTTCTTCTTCAAAAAGTCCAGCTCCTCAGATTATTTGCACATTTATAGATTGAACAAATATGGTCAAAGAATACAACTTGATGCATACCTTTCTTGATCTTAAACCACACAATATCCCTTTTTTCTATTAGAACATGCTAAGAATGTTACCCCTGAGCATAATTAAGTTATGAAATTAATTCATGATTCACGCAGATGCTGTTATAAAATCAGTGAATCATAAGTAAGCATCTCTCAGATATCCTCTGTTTGCAGCTGAGATCCATCTGACACCAGTAATAAAATTCCCCTTTCCATAGCTTTTTCTGAGTCTGGCGTGAATTTCAGACAGTTCCTTTTCAATATAATGCCGGGGATTTAAGTGGAGAGAAAATGTTTTGAGAATGATGAGGGCAATGAATGTACAAATGCGCTTTACACAATTGATGTGTGTATGGATTGTGATAAGAGTTGTATGAGCCCCTAATAAAATGATTTAAAAAAATATTCTGCTGCAACCATTTTTAATTTTCTTGAGCAAAATGTTACTTGTGTGTAATATTATTATTCAATAATTTCTACATTCTGTTGAATCATCTCTCTTTGCAGCAGGGCAAATACAAATCTACTCTAGTTACTTGGTTAAGATCTGTTCTAAGTTTCTTGGCATACAAGAGTTAGTATTACACTAAAAGCATTGCCTAAAAACAAGATTTCAGGAGTTTGGGAATAATAATTGAGATGTCAACAAATAGATTCTGAATTCCTTAAATCTCATTTTTAGCTGATGTTGTTTAATGTAGTTTGGGGTTTTTCCTTCAATACAACAGGGTACTTGCCACCTATTGAAATAGTTTAACATCAACCAGTTATCTTGGTACTCTTTGTATTCCTTCTTTCTTTTGTTGATGCTTCCTGTGTCTTTTAATGTTTTGTCAGTACAGTTCTTTAATATTGCAACTCAAGACTTGATTTCCTCACCCCCGCAGTTCTTTCAGCTTGAGAAATGCTAAGAATACTCTTTCCTTCTGGTTTTCTATCTCCAAGTCTTTATATATCTTATTATAATCATTTACTTTGTCTTCCTGACCTGCCCTTTGAAATCTGTTCAACATTTCTGTTTCATCATTTCTTCCTTTCACTTCACTTAGTCTAAATTCCAAAGCAAGTCTCAGAGTGTCTTTTAACATCTGTTTTGATTTTTACTTTATTTTTGTCTTTTTAATAACTGTTTAATGTATGATATTCTTGTCATCTCACAACTGATCTGGTCTTTAGTCGTAACTACTCAACATATGAAATCTATGCTTGAGATGATCTCTAACTGCAGGTAGCATGTATTCAAGGCCTCAAGGCCATGATTTTTGAACTTCTGTACTTGCAGTTCACAGACCAACATGCAACCATTACACCATCAGGGCTCACTTTAATTTGCTTTGACTTCAACTTGAACTTTCATATGAACAATTCATGGTCTGTTATGCAATTGGACCTAGACCTTTTTCTGACTGATGATATCGGGCATCTCTTTTGCCTCTTTCTGCAGACATAGTCTGTTTAACTCTTGTGTATTCCATATGGCATGGGTCATTATGTTGTTGAAAAAAGATTATTTGCAATTAATAAATGATTGGTTTTTCCAAAATTCTGTGAAATTGCCAGCATCCTTTCTACCATCAAGACCAAATTATTAATGGCTGATCCTTTTCTGTTCCCAACTTCTGATGCCAATAACTAATAATTAAAAATTCATCTTGAGTGGATGTTTGATTGACTGCAGAAGTTGATAAAAATCTTCAGTTTCTTCAAATTTGGCCTTAGTGGTTGGTACATATTTGAATATAGCCATATTAACTGGTGTTTTTTGTATGTGTATGAATATTATCCTATTGCTGACAGCAATGAACTTCAGGTAGATCTTGAAATGCTTCCATTGATGAATTTGAGAACACTTCTATTCAACTAATCATTCCAACATATTTGCCTATATGGTTGTCCAATTCAGAATGATAACAAATAAATTCTGCACTTCTTGTGTGATAAATGCAGTGTGATTTCGTAATTGAATGGTCTTGTTCTTAGGGCTCAATAGAAAGTAAATGTCTAGAAAATAATGATGGGAACATATGTACAAATGTGCTCGATACAAAATTGATGTGTGGATTTGTTACAAGAGCTATAAGAACCCTCTCTAATATGTTTAAATAAAAAAAAATAAGATAAAATTAGTTGTCTGCAAAAAAAATAAACTATGGTTATAAAAAAATACATGCTAAAAAATTTTAAGTAGAAATACCATGAGGTTTACTAGTAACACACATATGTAAGATGGAAATCTTATATACATATAACATAGTCTACAATTAGGATATGTGGACATTTTATGGCATTTACCACAGACACTTATAATACATTGGGTGCAAAATTATCAAAATATAAGGGTGAATTCAAACATTCTAGGTGGTCACAAAAGACCGCTATAGTAAATCCACTATAATTCAGAAAAATTATATTTTTATATTTTAAAATATAAAAATGGTATGTTTAATATGTGTGAGTGATTTTACAATTTCACATTTTTATTTAAGAATACTTCACAAACGGATAAGTAGTAAATCATATTAAATTGTTCTTCTTACCTCAAATAGAGTTTCCATATCAGTCCTAAAGCAGTGATGGTTCTCTCTCAGTAGAATGCTAAATGCATCTGAAACAATAGTTTAAGTATCTTGCAAAAATAGGTTGATCCATCACACTCCCTGCTTGTTGTCGTACACTACAATCACCCCAAATCATCCAGTACTGGACCCAAGTGCACATCCAGCACATCCACTCAACAGTAAGCCATGCTTCCTGTGAAGCACCAGTTCCCTTGACACTTAGTAGGGCTTAACTATGATCTTAGATGAACATCTTTGCTGAAACTGTTTGTAAATAACGTATGTAAAAATGTAATGCTTTCAAGCACTACCCACATCTACCAGGTAATTATTATCCAAATTTTATTCACCCAGGCACTGGGTTAAATTCTTGACCTTTCACATTTTGATGGGAGTTTTGGGGATCTGTTGCTCTACATTTTGGAGTACTCTCCTATCCCCACAACATTTTTTCTTTGATTTTACTTAATCACTTTTATTTTGTGTGCTTATTTTCTACACAGGGATGCCTCATTTTAAGTGATGAGCTAAACCATGCATCTCTTATTCTTGGGGCCCGACTATCAGGAGCGACCATAAGGATCTTCAAACACAACAGTGAGTATCAAAGTGGTTATTCCGCTTGCTCCTAGAAGAAAGTAAAAGATCATTGATGGAGTTTTTCCCTTGCTTTCAAACTGGGAACTTAACCTAAAGCACACCAAGTGTGAAATTGCCAATAAATTCTGTCTGATTTATTGGTGTATCTTTTCCAACACAACTATGTTTATATTCACTACTGTCTTGTTAACCTCTAGTGACCTGGAACCAATGGTTGAAATGCATCAAACAGCCAATGTATTAAGTGTAACTCAAACACATTAGTGTCGCTATTATAAGTGGTCTGGCAGTGCAGTTGCTGACAACATAGTTGATCTCTTAGGACTGCCATTTAGTTATTAGGTGTACTGTATATCTCCACCTTCTATAAATCTGCCTTGGGAAAGTTTGAAGATTTAAGTATGTACTATAGTCAGGTAAAAGGTGATCTTGTTCTTTAGTATAATCCCTCCCTTGACTCTCGCCCACAGAATACTCACATAACCCCCCACAAAAATGTTGTATCAACTTTGCCACCATGTCCTTTCAGGCTCAGAGCTTTGTGTTTAGGTGGTTTGGTGGGAGCAAAAGGCCGTATCTTCTTTCGTGGTTCAACAAGGTAGCACAGATTAGGAATTACTTTGATAAAGGTGGCAACGGCGGTCTGAACTCGCTTCTCCAGCTCTGCACTTGGATAGCTGCATTATTGGTGTAAATATGAGGGGCTTCAAAAATTCCTGATGACGTTCCTTATCTTTTCCTTCTTTTTTTCTGTGAACTTAATGACATTCCCTCATATTTCTTGCACTCAACTTCATCAACTGTAAAATGAGGATGATGTGTAAGGATCCTCTTGGTTCAACCTTTTTCTCTAATTCGTCATCACACACATACACACAGTTGCATTCTCATTATTTCTTCTCACTATCTTTCCTACTTTCCTTCTCACTACCACTTTTCCCAGTTTCTTTTTGTGCTAGGGGCTTCCCCTCCATTATCCAAAGGGATAACAAAGATGGAAGGAAAGAGAATGATGAAAGATTGTGAGCAAATTATTCCAGTCCAGGTCTCCCCAATTAACAGCAATACCAAACCAAAGGATGAGAGTCCCATGTAAAGATGAAAGAAATGCTAGGGGGCAACCTATATTGGTCCTTCTTTTGCCCAATCTGCTTACATTAAGATGATACCCAAGAAAACCCTATGTTGCAATTTTACTTTGCAACCCATGGGGTTGTGATGAGTTGAAATCAGCAGAACTGCAATGAGAAACAGCAAGAGTTGTTCTCATGAAAATACTCATGGTCTAACTCAGCAGTTCTCAACCTGTGGGTCACAATCCCTTTGGGGGTCGAATGACCCTTTCACAAGGGTCGCCTAAGACCATCGGAAAACACATAAATATTTCACAATATATAATTTCATATTGTTTTGTGATTGATCACTATGCTTTAATTAGGTTTATTTATGTTCAATTTGTAGCAATGAAAATACATCCTGCATATCAGATTTTTACATTACGCTTCATAACAGTAGCAAAATTACAGTTATGAAGTAGCAGAAAAATAATTTTATGGTTGGGGTCACCACATGAGGAACTGTATTAAAGGGTTGTGGCATTAGGAAGGTTGAGAACCACTGATTAACCTATGCTTTCACTGAAACACCTTCTATAGCTATGTAAAGGTGAATATTCTGGAGTGGAGTCCAGGGCTAGATCCTGAAAAACCAGATTAGAGGCCAATCAGACATAGAGTTCAACTATGACATCTAGCTCAATGTTGAATTAAGATACCGTATATACTCTGTCTAAGCCGAGTTTTTCAGCACATTTTATATGGAGTTTTTGTGGTAAAAATAGGCGCCTCGGCTGATATTCTGGTCAGCTTATACTCGAGTATACACAGTACTCTATATAGTAGTTTTGCAGCAACACTCAAGCTTGGTTTTAGTCTTTGAGAAACAAAACAAAATCCAGGCCCATTGCCATTGAGTAAGTTCTAACTCATAGCAACCTAATACCGGATTTCTGAGGCTGTAAACTTAATACCTAGGAGCAGACAGTAATCCTCCTTCGTGGACAGAGAAGTTGATGGGCTTCAAGTGCTGGCCGTGCAGTTAGTTGTCCAGTGTGTACCCAGGAGCACCGCCACGTTCCTTAGTCTTTGAAACTAAACCGATCTCCCTGCCACCACATTGATGCTGACTCACAGTAACCATATAGATCAGTGTAGAACTACCCCAGTGCATTTCCAAGACGGTAACTCTATGGGAGTAGAAAGTCTGATCTTTCCCCCACAGAAAGGCTGGTGGTTTTGAACTGCTGATCTTTCAGATCACAGCCCAACATGTAGCTATGATGCCATGAGGGCTCCTTTAGTCTTTGAAAAATCAGGTTAACTCCCTTGCCTGCTGTCTCATTGACAGCCGAGCTCCACATTGAAGCTCAAATTCTTTTGCCAGCTTTGGGGATTTCTGTTTGGCGTTATAAGTGTTGTCGAAGTAAGTTCATTAAGAGACCATGGAAAATGCCTCACGTGGTAGCATGAGTGTGTTGTGGACTTTTGATTCTTCAGCATTCAAGGGAATATGTGATTAAAGGTTTTTCCACTTTGAAAAACATAAAAACAATAGTTGGCAATGACTCTGCTCAAGTCTGATCCATGTATATGGATAAACATGATAATCCCACTAACAGGAAAAAAAAATTTGTTACCTGTATGAAACTAATTGTCTAGGTATTGTCAATATTAACCTCTTATTCTCCATTATACTAAGGCCAATAATGTATTGCTTTAGTTGTATAAAAGATACAGCTGGAAAATGCCTATGAAAGTTCAAGGATTGACTCCAACTCCAATTTAATTGTATGCAAGTGTTTAGGGTGAGGCCAAGTATGTGCATAATCTTCAGAGTTCATCCTATGATTCTGATGTACAATGAGGGATAGAAAAGGGAGAATTGTGTTTTCCAACCTCCCTTAGTCTAGGCAATCTTAGAATTGTGTTGGTGTGCTTTGGGACGTATCTCCAGGTAGACCCTGCCATATTAACCAGCTTCACTCTTCCCTTTACCATTCAGAGTTCTCTCATATACTCCTTAAGTTGACAAAGGAAATTAAAAAACAAACAAACACGAAAAGTAACCAAAGACATAATTTACCAAGCACTCAGTTTGGGTCAAAAAAGAACTAGTGGTTCTGTGGGTTAAGCAGTGAACTGCTAACCTCAAGCTCAGCAGTGCAAACCCACCAGCAGATGAGGCTGTCTCTTCCTGTAAAGATTTACAGACTCGGAAAACCTGAGAGCACTTTGCTGAAAGTCAGTATCAACTCAACGGCAGCCGGTTGGTTGGTTTTCGATATGCTGATTCAGACATTGCACTTGGTCTTCAGGAATCTGTCAAAATAACATCATACCTGAGAGCTTACAATAGAATGGAATCCTCTTGTATAAATTAAAACCAAAGAGGACAACCTCCAAAGTTTGGGAAAGATGTGGAAGTGCTACAATTCCCATCAGCTTCTAAATCAAGCCCAGTGTCAACAAGTCGATTCCAATTCACAGCAGTCCTATAGGACAGAGGAGAACTGCTCCCCAGAGTGTGCAAAGGTGTAAATCATTAAGGGAGTAGACAGCTACATCTTTCTACTGAGGAGCTTCTAGTGGATTCTAGAACAAAAACACAAGAGGGCTACCCGCAATGACAAAACACATGAGAGATACACCGCAATATGATCAGGTCCAAAGTGAGACTCAACCTGCGACTGCTGACTTTGTGGAATGTAAAATTGTGCATTTTCTTTTTCGAAAACTCATCATCAAAATCTTATTAACATAAGCATATACCTACCCTATGAATCAACCATTCTATACCCATGTATTTGTCCAAAAGAAAGGACAGTTAATACACACACATACACACACACCAGAGAGAGAGAGAGAGAGAGAGAGAGAGAGAGAGAGAGAGAGAGATTTTCTTATACAAGAGTGATAATACGAGCTTTATTCATAATAGTTAAAAATTGAGACTATTCCAATTGGCCATAAACAGAATTGCAGGGGAAGGGGGCATGGAGTAGCAGATTCATGTAAGGAAATGCTACTCTGTAACAACAGTGGAATAAACTGATTTCTACAACACTGATGAATCTCAAGAATTATCTTGAGTGAAAGAAACCAGATACAAGGAGTATATGTCATATGAATACATTTATAGTAAATTCAAAAACAGACAAAACTAATCTATGGTGATAAAATGCTTTTTATTTCCGGTTTCTCCTTTATTTTAATTTGTTTTGTTTAAATTTTTTAATACTTTTTTAAAAATAATCATTTTATTGGGGGCTCACACAAGTCGGCACAATCCATACCTATATCATTTGTGTCCTGCACATTAGTACATATGTTGACTTCATCATTCTCACAACCCCTGCTTTCTACTTGAGCCCCTGGTGTCAGCTCCTCATTTTCCCCTCCCTCCTCCCTCCCCCTCCCCATGAACCCTAGATAATTTATAAATTATTATTATTTTATCATATCTTACCCCATGCAACGTCTCCCTCACACACTTCTTCGCTGTCCATCCTCCAGGGAGGGGGGCATATGTAGACCTTGTCTTCTGTTCCCTCTTTCTCCCTCACCTTCCCTCCACCTTCCTTATATTGCCACTCTCTCCACTGGCCCTGTGGGGTTCATCTGTTCTGGGTTCACTGTATTTCCATTTCCTATCTGTGCCAGTGTACACCCTCTGGATATGTAAGATAGAATTGGGATCATGGTAGTGGGGTGGAGGAAGCATTTAAGAACTAGAGGAAAATTGCATATTTAATCGTTGCTACACTGCACTCTGATTTGCTCCTCTCCTCCCCGCAACCCTTCTGCAAGGGGATGTCCAATTTCCCCGGATGGGCCCTGGATCCCCACTCTGCACTCTCCCTCATTCACAATGTTATGATTTTTTTTTTTTTTTTGTCTTTCATGCCTGATACTTGATCTCTTCACCACCTTGTCATCTTATAGGCTGGTGTGCTTCTTCCTTGTGGGCTTTGTTGTTTCTCAGTTAGATGATCCTTTGTTTATCTTCCAGCATGTGGGACCCCAGATTCTATGTAATTTGACAGCTTGGCACCATCAGCTTTCTTCACCGCATTTGCTTATGTACCCGCTTTGTCTTCAGCATTCGTGTCGAGGTAGGCTTGTGTGCTTCTTCCTTGTGGGTTTTGTTGTTTCTTAACTAGATGGCTGGTGTGCTTCTTCCATGTGGGTTTTGTTGTCTCTCAGCTAGCTGGCTGCTTGTTTATCTCCAGGTCTTTAAGGCTTCAGGTGCTATATCTTTTGGTAGCTGGGCACCATCAGCTTTCTTCACCACACTTGCTTGTGCACCCATCGTCTTCAGTGACTTCAGATGTTATATCTTTTGGTAGCCAAGCACCATCTGCTTTCTTCACCACATTTTCTTGTGCACCCATTGTCTTCAGTGATCATGCCAGGCAGGTGAGCATCTCAGACTGCCAAATTGTTAGAACCAAGCGTTCTTGTGTTGAGGGAATACTTGTGCAGGGACCCACTGTCCATCTGTTTTCTTAATACTCAACCTATAAATATATGTACATAGATCTATTTCCCCCTCATCATATATAAATATATTTACATCGTTTGTGCTTTTAAAAACTGTTTTCTTGGGAACTAATACAGATATCATATCATTCCATAGTTCAATCGCATTGAACAGTAGTGTACAATTGCTACCAGAATCAATTTCAAAACATTTTCTTCCTTCTTGAACTTACTCACGCCTCCCCCACTGTACCCCCAGGAACCCCCATTCTACTCGTTGTCTCTGTAGGTTCCTCCATCCTTGTTTTCATACACCAAAAAACAGAAACACATATAACAAAAACAATATTAATGGAGATGGTCAATAAGTCTCTGTACCATAAATTAACAAGAAAGTCTCTAAAGGGAGTTAAAGGCAATTAAAGAAACATAGATCCATAGATCCAGGAGTGGCTTGGGGGTTCACACTAGATCCTAACTCCAACTTAAGAATAATTCATTCTTACACCATGGCCCCGCTTGATACCCTCAGGAAGGGAACGCAGAAGATATGGATACTATAGCAAAATTTCTCTTCTAAGAAGAAATTAGATGGTGCTCAGTTATCAGATAAAACAGCATCTGGAATGTTAACAATGTTTTCATTCTCTGGTTGTGGGGAAGGGAATTGGTTACACTTTCTGGGAAGAGATCAAATTTTAATATTTTAATAGGATTGATATTCATATTTGTATTGACTCAATAACTATGTATTTCCTTATACATAATTTTCACCTAAAATATCATTCTTACCAAAATTGAAACCTGCTGTCATCAATTCTCTGTCATAACTATAAACATATATACAGTATATCTGAAATTTAAAACATTGTTTAGTAATAAAAGACTACAAGCTTTAACCCAACCATTTGTATTCCCATTGCATATCTTATTAGCATATAACCAAAACAATAACAACACACACACAAACTGCCATCAAGTTGTAGTCCAACATGTGACCCACTAAGACACTAGAAATTCTAGCTGACTCAATTACTATGTACTAGGTTTCTATAGCTGTAAATCTATATATTTTTAAGTAGTAGCAGCTTTTATTTTCTCTTTAACTTTTTTATTATTAAAAACTTTTATTGGGGGCTCTTACATCTCATTACGATCCATACATTTATCTATTGTGTCAATAAAATTTGTACATATGCTGCCATCATATTTTCAAAGCATTTTCTTTCTACTTGGTATCAGCTCCTCATTTTCTCCCTCCTTCCCCCACCTGCCCTCCCTCATGAAGTCCTGATAAGTTATAGATTATTATTTTCATATCTTACATCACCCTCTGTCACCCTTCACCCACTTTTCTGTTGTTTGTCCCCCTGGGAGGGGGATTATATGTAGATCATTGCGATTGATTCCCCCTTTCTTCCCCCCCCCCCCACCTTCTCCTTATCCTCCTGGTATCTCTATTCTCATTGTTGGCCCTGAGGGGTTTATCTACCCTGGATTCCCTGTGTTGTGAGATATTATCTGTAGCAGTGTACATGCTCTGGTCTAGCTGAATTTGTAAGGTACAGTTGGGATCATGATAACGGTGGGGAAGAAGCATTAAGGAACTAGAGGAAAGTTGTGTGTTTATCAGTGCTATAATGTACCCTGACTGGCTCATCTCTTCCCTGTGACCCCTCTGTGAAGGGATGTCCAATTGTCTACAGATGGGCATTGGGTCTCCACTCCACACCCCTTCCCCCTACCCCACATTTACCTTGTGTGTAGTTTTGTTCTGGGTCTTAGATGCCGGATACTTGATCCCATCGACACCTCATGACCACATAGGCTGGTGTGCTTCTTCCTCCATGTGGGCTTGGTTGCTTCTCAGCTTTATGGCCACTTGTTTATCTTCAAGCCTTTAAGACCCCAGATGCTATATTTTTTGATAGCCAGGCACCATCAGCTTTCTTCACCACATTTGCTTATGCATTCATTTTGTCTTCAGCAATCGTGTTGGGAAGGTAAGCATCAAAGAGTGCTGGATTATTAGAACAAAGTGTTCTTGTGTTGAGAGGGTATGTGAATGGAGGCCCAATGTTTATCTGCAACCTTAATTTATAACATATAGGAACCAATAGAGAGGTCTGTGGGGCAGACCCTAATCCCAACAATGTGGAACCACCCCTCCGCCCACCCCCAGGAGAATGTACTTCAGAGGATAGCACTAAAGCTACAGCTTGGAGAGAGGGGCACATCTGATTAGAGTACACAGGAGAAACAAAGAGGGTTGTAGAGCAAGGGGAACACATCCTGGCCCACCAAGACCCGAGATCGATATTCCTGCACAGAGCAGACAGTGTGCAGAGAGGATCACAGGGCCAGCTCCACCATGAGACACAACATCCTTCACTGTACCATAGCACTACAGAGGACAACACTGGACACAGATTGTGGGAATTGTGTACAATCTGACCCCATCACACTGGGGCAAAACACTAAGGGCATGCAACAGAGCAGCAAGGAGAGCAAAGTGATGAAATCCCCAGGGAATAACAAAAATAGATTTTGGAGAGAGTGTGGCACCCCATGGGACTCGACTGGAAAATACTCGAAAAGGCCAATAAACAAACCTTGAACTATTTATAGACTTTTCCATTTTTGTCAGTGGCTTTCTTTTTGTTGTTGTTATTTTGGTTTTGGTTTTCATTGTTATTGTTTTGTTGCTTTTGTCTTCCTTGTTTGGCTTTGCCTGGTTGTTGAGCTTATTAATGTCTCTGCATGGCTATCTAGATAAGATAGATGGGATAAACAATTTGGAGACCAAAAGAATGGGACCAATGGTTCTGGGGGGATATGGGAGAAGGGAAGGTGATAGAAAGGAAGGGGGGTTGGGGGAACCAACCCAGGGACAAGGGAACAACAAGTGTACTAAAATCAATGTAGACAAGGGAGTAGGATGCTTAATGGGGCTTAATCAAGGGCAATATAGCAGCGAGGAATTACTAAACCTGAATGAAGACAGAACATAATGGTGGGAAAAGAAGAAAGTAAAAGGAACTAGAGGAAAGAACCAGGAGGCAAAGGACATTTATAGAGGTCTAAATACAGGCATGTATATATGTAAATATATTTATATATAATGAGAGGGAAGCTGTAAATCTTAATTGGAACAGATAACTTCCTCGTTTCCCTATGGAGTAAGTGTTGGCTTTGAACCACCAACCTGTGCTTAGCAATCTAATACTTACCCAATAATACCACCAGGGATCTTTTATTAAAATATAGTCCTAAATAAATTGCTTAACATTTCTAGACTTCAGTTTACTTATTCTGAAGATGAGGATAATCACAATACATGATACATAATATGTGGGAAAGGACATGCAAAGCACCTAGGACAGTGCCTAGTAATCGAGATTGCTGAATAATCTGTCGCTGCGACATAATTAGTATTGTATTTTATGGTCATCATCAGTGCCACTAAGAGTTAGAAGAAAATATAACGCATGCCCAAAAGAATGCCCACGTCATTTTCACTTTAGAAATGGTAGAAAACAGATGGGATTTTCAGTGAACCTTGTATGATTGATAGAATTCTAATTGTGAGTGAAAGAAAGAATATTTCTAGCAGTAGAAATAATATGAAATATGTGGAGAGCAGCAATAAATCTAGTGTGGGATGAGTGTGAGATTTAACTACTAAGGAACACTTCCGAAACTAATACTGTAGACAGAGAATGGAAAACCAGTAAGGCATATATAAACTAAGAAATGCAAACAAATTATAATATATGTACAAACTAAGACATATGTTCTTCAAGAAACACCAAAAGGCACATTCCCAGTTCTATTTCATATCATGATCCTGGGTTAGCTTCCACAAAGCATTTAATAACTTTTCCATGTAGCCAGTGAAGATAGAAACAAACATGAAACTTATGTTGAAGTTTTATATAGTATTGGTGTAACAGAAATACCACAGTGGATGGCTTTAACAAACAGGATTTTGATTGCCCACAGCTTAGGACACTGGCAGTGTAAATTCACGGTGCCCATTCTTTGGGAAGATCTTCCTCCTGGCAGCTTTGGAGGAAAGTTTTGTTAGCTTTCTGCATCTGTGGGCCTAGAGTTGCTTGAATATCTACATATGTCTTGGCATCAATTTTCCTTGGATCTAGGAAGTCCCCAACACAGAGATGTAGGTCCAAATGATGTGATTTGTTCCCAACTCTTCTTTTAAGTCTTATGAGGTCAAAGGTGTTACAGCTTTTACATGAAAACCTCTTTCCTTGGATGAAGGTTGGGATGGGATCAAGGGTGTTGCATCCACCCTTAATTCTCTTGCGCCTGATTGGTTTATTATTTATTGGTTGAAGTGGAGTCATTGCATAATTACCAAATTACATCATTACATATCTACCATACTACTGAGTATCATGACTCAGACAAGTTAACACATATTTTGGCAGTGGTACAGAATAAAGACCTGGTAAGAAAACACTGCTTTGAGGACTAATGATACTAACCGAAAGTGGCATTTTTTTCACTTGCTATTTACCACGGGTTGAATTGTGTACCCACCCACCAAAATATGTGTTAACTTGTCTGGGTCATGATACTCAGTAGTATGGTAGGTAATTAATGATGTAATTTGGTAGTTATTCCATGACTCCATTCCAAGGAGTAGTTCTATATAAATGACCTAGACTCTTTTTACCCAACAGTTATATCTACCCAATCACTATAAAAATTGGGAAAAATAGGAGGGTGGCTGAGACTTCCAGGATAAGCTCTTGTTAGTCTACATGGAGTTGAGAAACTTGAGAGCCCACCGAAAGAGATCAGGAAGAAAAGTAGGGCTTGGCTAGTGCTTCTTAATCCTCAGTTTCCTGGCATAGTAGGACACCGTGGCCCAAATGATGCCAGGCTCTGGTCCAGCGATGTCTAAGACATGCCGTTCTTTTGGTGGCCCATGAGGTGGGGGAACATGGAGGGAAGGAGTGTTTCTCTGCTGACTGGGGCTAAAATCTGAGATCAAGGCATGCCATTGTCCTCCTTCTAGCTCTACAGTTGTGCACATGTTACTCTTACCCCTGGACATCTGGAGTGGCTGTCAACAGCATGAACACATCAGTGCCGAATGTCTCCATGTTCTTGTTCAATCTCACATAAAACAATTGAGCAGAAACTATGCAATGAGGACATTTCCATGCCGAAAACTACAGCAAGAGCTTTATTTTAAATTCCAAGTGGATGGATGAGGTCCAGCCTTTAGACCGTCCCATGTGTTCCAACTGCACAGAGATTGTGCCAGGGACACAGAGCAGTTTAACCTGCTTCTGGTTCAGCCCAGGCCCCATCAGACAGCTACTGGTATTTTCTCCTTCAGCCTCCAACACAATAATAATTCGAATGAGATTACACCCAGAAGGGAAAAAAATAGACAGAAGAAACCAGGCAACGCCGTGATCAAAACTACTATCACTGATGAGGAGCATTTGAGCCCTGTATGCCTTCACATGTGATGCCCCAAGAAAGACTCGGCATCATTTAACGCAATTTTCAGAACAGAACGAATGATTTTATTCTAATCACGGAGAAACGTTCATCTCTGGTACCCAGAGCCCTCATTCCCACTCACCGGCATTCTTAGTCTGACTTTGAAGCTGCGTGAACATAGTCTCCCTCCTACTGCATCTCCATCGTGGAAAGCAAGAACACCCCACCTTCTGAGGAAGGATTATTCCCATGACCCTAGACTGCCTTCTTTCTTTAAAATTGAGGGAAAGGAGTAGTATGAAAGATGAGAAAAAATAAAGTTATAAAATGTCTGGCATTAGTTGCTAACTATTCCCTTCATGCTCTGCTGTTCTTGGGAAAATATGAAATGTTTCCGTCAGTATGCAGTGATGTTTTTTGCCCTTAATAAGGATCAGTCATATCTGTATTGGAAGAAGTACAAACAGGATGCTCCTTAGAGACAAGGATGAGGAAACTTCATCTGCACTTTTGACATGTTATTAAGAGAGACCAGTCCCTGGAGAAAAGCATCCTGCTTGGTAAAGTACCGGGGTGACAAAAGCAGAGATAGACCCTCGACAAGATGGATGAACACAGTGATTTCAACAATCGGTTCAACCATCTGAGCAATTGTGAGGATGGTACCGGACAGCCATTGTTCTGGTCTCTCGTATACAGAGTCTCAGTGAGTCAGAGCCAACTAGAAGGCACTTATAACAACAGGCAACTACTCATACTAGAATGACAATGTGTGGGCTGGTTACAGATTTTGTAGAAGATGTGAAGTTGCTTAGGAGGTATGTGGCCAGCCCAGGAAGCAGCAAATAACTTGCAAGGTAGGTTCTTGAGGATTGCCACCTCAACTGGAATGCCTTAGCCTTGAATCATGGCATTTCAGTGTGTTCTGGTCCTTCGCTTTTTCCCCACCATGCTGTGTTGTCCTCTGCTTATACCTTAACTCCCTGACTTTGGCAAACAGAAAGTTTTATTCTTATGTTATCCAGCACCAGTGGATACCCTTTGTTAGGTAAAGCACCTGTTAATTCATAAGTATTCTGTACCCTTGAATTATTTTAGATAGGAAAGATATACCGAAAATGTGCTTAAACCTGCTCCAACTATCATAATAAGCTGAGCCCTGTATGAAGACTCACTGCTAACTTCAAGCTCGTCATTATTTCACCCTCTCTGTTTCCAGTATCAAATTTCTGGATTACACAAATGGTTAAATGTTTGGCTACTAATCCAAAGGTTGGCATTTCAAATCCACTAGAGGCATCTCAGAAGAAAGACCTAGCAATCTACTGGCAAGCGATCAGAGCCATTGCAAACCCTGTGGGACTCAGGTCTATTCTGAGACACATGGTATTTCCATGAGTTGGAATAACTGCAACACGCCTTCTTTTGTGTTTCTGTTTTCCTTCCTAAATCATAAATAGAACGCAAGTTCTGAAAGGGAACAAAATCAGAACACACAAAGGACAACTTTCCTTTAAGGAAAAGTGAGCCTCTGAAGAATACTGTTTTGTTTTTTTCAAAGTTAAATTCAAAACAAGCCACTAGAATCCTTTGTCATCATAAATTACCTCTTTCAAGATAGCAAGTGTGGACAATACATGTAGTTATCACTATAATTATTCAGCATTATTAGTGCCAGGCACTATAGTAAGCACTTTACATAATTAGTTCCTATGATTTTAACAGCTGGGATACATCATTCTTATAATCATCCCTCTTGTTGCCGAGAAAACCAATTCTCAAATACATTAAATGACTTGTCTAAAGATCACGTAGGGAGGAAATGGCGGAAGTCAAAATGTAAGTTCTTCTGGTTTTTTGTTTTGATTGGTTTTCTCCCAGGGGAAAACCCTGAAGTATGGATTTAAGTGCAAATTTCCTTAGGTGATCCCAGAAAGCACCACAAGTAAGCTGGGAATGGAAAAGAGGAAGCCATCATGAGAGGCTGTGCTACCAAGCCGGTAACCACAGTAGACAATTGAAGCTCCATCCCGCTGGAAGCTCTGAAAGCCAGGGTGTAGGCGTGTCTCCAGGTGAGGCGGCTGGGACATTTATCTACAAGTGTGCATATTTATATTCCTGGTTGATTGTTTCCTGAATATGTTCCTATAGCTCAAAAAGAAGTGAAAAATAAAAATTATTGGACAGAGTAGGGCCAATATATGCAATAACAAGCTAGGTGAAGGATATATAGGTAGGGCATAAGCAGCATTTGCTACCATGCTGAAGCACTGGCAAAGCCTAGTTAATGACAGGGCCCATGTAAGAGCCAAAAAGCTGCGTGGATTTCTGCACCTTTCCATAAACATAAAAGTCAATCCAGTGTAGGAATGCCTGCAGATGAAGTGGCTGGGACCTTTGTCCACCAATTTACATATGTCTATTCCTGGTTGACTGTTTCCCACTCACGTTGACTATGTTCCCACAGCTATAAAAACAAAACAAAATAAAAGCTATTTGACAAAAAAATGGCTGGTGTGTGTAAGAAAGACGAGTTGGAGGAGATAATAGGCAGGGCATAAAAGTCAATCCAGTGTGAAGACCAATGAAGCCTTATCATGTTGGCAGTCTGTGTTGTCTTGTCAAATACTGCACTTTGGTCTCCAGAGTCTCTCTAGTGCAGTATTCAGAGTATTTCTTTGTGTGCTCGGTGAGACCAGCTTGTCTTGTGACTGGCTGGGTGCCAGGAAGCTGGTCCTGGAGTTCACTTTCACAGGCTGAGCTAGCGTCAGCTCTGACAAGGGATCACCACATGTGTTCATCACGATTTTGAGGTGCTAGGCGAGAACCCCCAGGAGGTCGTTGGATGCCTTTTAGAAACACATCTTCGACGAGAGGATATGAGGATCCTCAGCCACCCCAGTGATACCCAGTCACACAATCTATTTCCGGGATAAGTTTGCACTCTCTAGAAAAGCCAACCTCTTTCCGAGATTTGGGGAAGTCAGAAGTTAGTTCTATTTTCCCAGAATCTGCCCCTTTTTGTAGCCGAGTCTAATAGACTTTATATAGAAAGGTCAGTTAAAAAGTATAGCTATTAGGGCTTCCGTTCATATATTCTTGGGTTGGCTTCCAAAGTGTGTGTAAACATGTTGTGGTCAGCGGACGGTGGAAGGCAAAGGCTCTCAGTTACACACCTGTCTGAGTCTCAGTAGGGTGCCTTCACAAGACGGTCCAATTGAAATAGTGGCATCTGAGGGTATGTGCTGGGCTAGTTAAATTCAAGGCTGAAAGGTCATCTCAGAATCTAATAGAGGCAGGTGTTTTTCGTTCTTTTGTTTGTTTGTTTTTAATTCAAAAGGGGTAATTTTGATTGATTTTCTTGAAGGATGCAGGATAATCATGGAAACTTTCTTAGGAAAAAAGTTTTAAGACTACTGAAAGCTGCATTGGGAAGGAAAAGACCAGGAAAGTTGTTGCATTAAAGTTTTTCTACCTTGACAGTGAACCTTCTCATTCTTCAAGGCAAGGGCTATCCTGTGAACATTTCATTGAGAAATCTTACTCCATCCACCCAACAGCTCTAATCCTTACCCTTGAGGTTTCTTTGTTCATAAAACACCGTTTGAATCCCATGAGGAGGTCAAAACTTCCAATGGAATGTGGTATAATTTGAAGAGCACAGAATTTTTTAGGGAAGGCCTCATAAGGGAAATACCCCCTTCAGAGATAGAAAGACCTAGATGGAAGATAAGTGAAGAAACAGCAGCTTCATATTTTGCAATTTTTTTTGTTTAAGCAAAGCTTCCATGGCTTTATGACCATTTTTTTAAATTAAACTCATATATTTCTTGTGTACACAAGTTACCTGGGTGCTTGGTTAAAATCCAGACAGACACAGGTAGACTTTGGAAGACCTTGAGATTCTGCTTTTCTGTTCACCAGTAAGGAGATGATGGCCAGGTGACCACACTACCAACAGTAAGTTTTTAGGCAACTCACTCCTCAAGTGAGTCACTAAGGCCTTGTTAATTTAGTCTTAGAGAAAAGACATTGTCTCTTCAGCAAGGAGAGTGGCCACAGGGTGAGAGGTCTGGACAAGTCAAGAACTTGGAGCATTTCTTGTAAAAAAAAAGGAAGATTCAAGGTTATGCTTATAGTCAATGAAAGGCCAAGAAAGAAAAATAAAGGATCCACTATTTCTCTACAGATTGAAGGCAGCAAGGGGTCGTAGGCTCCTGAACTAGATTATTTGCTTTAATACGTGAAAATGATGCTCCACATCTTTGAATGAAGTTAATGGCATTGAGTCCCTGCTACAAAGAGACACTGAGGCTTTCTGCTCCTGTAAAGAAAGATGTACAGCCTCAGAAGCCCTGTATAGAGGTTTGCTATGGGTTGGAATTGACTCAGTAGCCATCGGTTGGCTATTTTGGTAACTCATTTTAGTTTCAATAACTTCTTTATCCTCTTTTAATTGTTTATGATCACCCAATAGCCTAAAGGTTGATGGCTTGAACTCACCTAGTAATGCCCTGGCAAAGGCCGCAGCAATGTGTTTATATAAAGATTACAGTCAAGAACATGGTCATCTGAGTTGGACCTGAACTGATGCCAATAGCCTTGGGTTTGGATTTGGTTTAGGGGGTGGGTTTTCTTCTTGATTACAGAAAGTAGAGGCACAAGGTGATAAAGCAACTTGCTTAGAGAAGCTAAACTAGTAAGAGCCAGAGCTTGAATTTAAATCAAAGAGTCTGGCTCCAGGGATCCAGATTTTAATCTTTTTTTTTTTTTAAAC
>NW_022109491.1:39999242-40096359 GCF_000313985.2 Echinops telfairi
CCTCCCCCTCTCCCATGTCCCCCCGGAACTGTCAGTCCCGTTTCTTCACCTTTGCCATGCCCTTCTTCTCCTAGACATGAAAGTCATACACTCAGTACTTAGGTTTTTCAATCTCCTAGGGGACTCCCCCAGGGACAGGGCAGATTTAGTTAGGTCAAAGCAGCCAGCACTGATTTCAGCTGTCCCTTACTGTCACCCTGACTAGAGACACTATATCCCAGCCCTGAGCCTTGTTCTTGAATCACATTCCCTCCCGTCCCCGCACTGGCACCATGTGGCAGTTTATCTAGTTCTACAGACCTTTGCCCAATGATGTGAGACCTCCACACTCTGTTATACCCAGAACCTGAGTGCAAAGGACTCCCTACCTCTGTGCTCCCCCTCAAACTGTCCCTCCCCTCACTTCCTCAAGATCAGAAGTTACTGACATGATAACACCTTACCTCACCACCCAACCTCTAAGCAGCCCCGGGCACTCTACCCCTTCCTTGAAGCCCACGTGGCCCGGATCTTCTGCTCTCAGCTGGCTTTGCGCTCTTCCACCAGGATCAGTTTGCTGCTCTCGTCTGCCATGGCCACTTGAACGTTGTCTAGTTCTACAGCCCTTTCTCTGAAGATGAAAGCTCCACACACAGTGTCACACCCCGAACCTGAGTGACGCCTGCCAGTAATTTACAGAGCCTTCAAAAATCCTGAGCCAAAAGGTTCACCCAGACTTCTGTGTAAAATGTGAGAGCACAAAAGTTCCCAAACCAAACTCGCTGCCATCGAGTAGATTTTGATGCACAGTTACCCTCTCGGATATAAGAGAACTGCCCATCAAGGGTTTCTGAGACGTAAATCGTTACAGGGGTAGAACGCCTCATCCTTCTCCTGCAGGGCACCTGGTGGATTCAAACTGCTGACCTAGTGATTAGCAGCCTGACTCATTGCCAACTGTGTCACCTGGGCTCCGCACTAAGCTTTCAAGGCACAAGGAATGCTCTGAGACTCTATAGATGTAACCCAAAGAATGACAAAGATGAGTGTCAGGTTCGATCCTGTGTGGTCTAGATTCTATAGTTCACTGCAGTGACTACAGAAGTCCCAGACAGTATTCATGATGAAAAGGTTTATTAAGGAAGTGAAATGGTTGCAGCACAAGTGAGAAATGCCCAGGATGTAGTCGTTCATCAGAACATGTTACAGGGTTCTCTCATGGCTTCTAACAAACACCGAAATGGCAGGCAACTCTACTGGAAGCCTCAGCCGGAGGGCATTCAACACAAGTTCCATGAGGTAAGGGAACCCAGCTCCCCAAATTAAGTGCCTGGAGATACCCTGTTTCCCCGAAAATAAGACAGTGTCTTATATTAATTTTTGCTCCCAAAGATGCACTAGGTCTTATTTTCAGGGGATGTCTTATTTTTCCATGAAGAAGAATACGGTACACATTTATTGTTGAACAGCAAAAAAGGAAATGTATTACCTGTATACTGTATGGTATTAGTTGTCATCACAATCCAGCATAACCAGACAAACTGTGAATCCTACAGTATCAAGAATTTCTTGTTACTATCATTATTTCCATGTACAACAATCTATGGTACATTTACTTATAATCTATGGTACATTTACTCACACTTCCTGTCTGCTCCGGCTGCGCTGTGGCCAACAGTGAGCTGTGCGGCAGTGCCCGCCACTAGGTCCAGAGTCCAGAGTTACGGTAGCTTCGGGAGGCCTTATTATCAGGGAGGCCTTCTTTTGGGGGGATGCCTTATGTTTCAGCGAGAGGCAAAACTATAAGTAGGTCGTATTTTCAGGGATGTCTTACTTTCGGGGAAACACACTACCTCACTCCAGCCAACCTTAGCCTAAAGGCAATCTCTTCCTCCTCTCAAAGTCCATCTCATCAGTATCTTCCCCCACTTTCTTACCGAGACCCCTGTAGGAAAAGATCACTGGGTGGGAGTTTGAGCTTTGACTAGAAGCACTGCACTGAATAGCCCCCGCCTCTGCAATGAGCCAGCCCACCAGAAAGCATCGGGAAAGTGGAGATTACTTCTCAGCCTAAGCACCGGTTTCCAAAGCTTGAACAAGAAGCGGGCGCGGAGGAATCGGGCTGCTTCAGAAAAGAGGCAGGAGGAGGCTTTGCAACATGCAGTGATGCAGAGTAGGAGAAGAATGACGCCAGGTGCCTGGTCCTTATCTTCAGGAAGACAAACTTTGATCTCCACCCACTCTACCCTCCTCGGAAGATGTCGGTTTCCTTGATTCCTCCTCTCAGATGACCAAATTTGGAACTACCACAGATTCCAAAGGCCCATTGATTAGTACGAGTGCTTTGAATTAAAAGACAGGACAAGATGAGGCACTTAAAGAATATTAGACATGAAAGTCTGGTTGTAGTTGTTGGCAGATAATTACTCAGTGTATTAAGTGATTTGATAATCCAGTCAGCTATGCCTCCCAAAGACCAGGACTACTTTGTACCAGAAACCGGACTGCCGCCTCCACATTTAAAATGTTGACATTCATCGCCCACATCGCCAACACTCTTCTCTGAGCTGTTTCACAAACCCAAAGAAACCTCCTTTGTGAGTCAGGTCTTGCATGGTGAGTAATGTCTAAGGCATTGTTGACGTTCAACTCCGTCGTAATTATAAATCCATGGTATATCATTATAACTTTATGACAACATTCAGCAGTACCACTCTGCCCGCCTTGATAGCATCAAATTAATTCTTTCACTTTAATTTCCATATCACAAAATGTCTTATAAACTAACTACAAACTGGTACTTCTGGTTTGGTTTAGTCTTTTCTTGTTTTGCTAACTGCCTGGCATTAGTTCACTCATCTGACGATGGGGGGTACATAAACCTAATTCTTCTCAGGGGTGTTATGAGGATTAGCATAATACTAGTCTAAGTGCCTTATTAAGCATTATTATTATTTTTTAAATCCTTACTGAGGTTCGTATATAGCTTGATGAACAGTAGAATCCCTCACAGCCAACACAAAACAAACCGCAATCCCATAAATCCCACAGAGCTGTACGTAATCCGCATACTATGGTGTTGTAGAGAACCCTCTTTAAGAACCAGAGAGGAAATGACAAGATTATAACTCTGACCCAGGATCCACATAGACTGATGCCATCATGACCTTTCCTAGTCCAGCTTCTGTGATTTCAAGAAGACAGTCGGTGTTCCCAACCAGCCCCAGCCATAGGAAACCCAGTTGACAGATATTTTCCTGAGCTCTGGATCACAACGTATGGGTCCTAGGGGTGTCGGGAGTTCCACCTAAAAGCTGCTCCCATGGGCCTTTCGGTGCAAACTAAATGAGTTCTTTCTTTGACACGATAGGGGCTGGGAACCCTTCACGTTTATCTTGAAGAAAACCACGACTGTGTAAGACACTTATTTTTATGTCCTGCTTGTTATCGAGAGAAATGTATCTTTAGAACCAATGATGTTCGTTTGAAACTTAACCCCATTTTGATATACTAGCTGTGAAATTGCCTCTGGTTTAACAGATTTTTTCAAGTTCTCAAAATATTCCTTTAAAATTTTAGATCCCTTGGGTTTATTTTTATTGTCATGGGATTGGAGCTACTCTCATTTCATTATTTATGTACAAAAACTTATAGGTTCCAAGTCCCAGAAAGAAAAGTTTCTTCAAACAGGAATACTTATATTCTTCTCACAGAAGGAGGCCTGGTGGTGTAGAAGGTGGCATGTTGAACTTCTAACTGCAGCGTTAGTAGTTTGAATCTACCAGCCACTCTGAAGGAGAAAGAAGAGATTTCTACTCCTGTAAAGATTTAAAGTTTCAGAAACAACAGTGGCAGTTCTACTCTGGTCTGTAGAGTCACTGTGACTTGGAATTGCCTCTATGCCAGTGAGTTTACGTTTGTGGAATATATATGTATATATTCCAGACGAAAACAAAAGTGAAAATCATAAAATAGGTAACTTCTTATTCCTAATATTTTTTAAATCAGAAAGTATCTGTTTTCTGTATCCTCGGCTGCCATCTAGTGGTGAATGATATAACCTGTTGACATCCAGCAGATTCTGACTTTGTAAAGACTCCACAGGACAAGTAGAAGTGCCCCATGTAGTTCCCAAGGCTACAATATCTACAGAAAGCAGATTGCCACATCTTTCTGTCTTGGAGCGGCTTGTGAGTTCAAACTGCTGAACTTTTGGTTAGTAACTAAGCCTTTTAACCACTGGGCCACTAGGAAGACAAAAACACTAAAACACACTCTTGTGACCCTTCAGAAGATAGTCACCTGTCCACCTGTCTTTAAACTTACAGAGTTAATTATAAATGAATATTTTTATATTCTAATAATTCCTAAATCCAAAGCAACATTCTGTTTCTGGTTTCCTAGTGTACATATTAATAAACTGGATCCACAAAAATAAACCGGATCCAATCATTAAATAAACATTTACTATAAAGTATGCAAACGCTGGACATCATGTTTGCTAAAATAGAGGGGTAGCAAAAAAGAGGAATATGAACTTAATAAGATGGACATCATTTGGAAGATGGATTTCATCAGATGGACATCGTGTTTGGTAAAATAGAGGGGTAGTGAAAAAGAGGAATATGAACTTAATAAGATGGACATCATTTGGAAGATGGATTTAATCAGATGGACATCGTGTTTGGTAAAATAGAGGGGTAGTGAAAAAGAGGGAGACCCTTAATAAGATGGTTTGACCCAATGGCTCTCACAAGGGGCTCAAACATCAGAACTGTGGTGAGGATGCTGCAGGCCAGGCCAGTGGGTTGTTCACAGGGTCTCTGTGAGTCCAAACCCACTCGACAGCCCTAGTAACAACAACATATACATGAAGTGTTGTTGTCCAATGGCCACACATAAGTCATTGACATTATATGTAAGAGAATATACACACCTATGTAACAACATGCATACTTTGGGTGGGTTGTTGATATTACATTAAATATGTGATATCCTTTTCTCCTGTGTACTTCCTACGGACATCGTTTACCTTGGCTAAACTGTGCATACACCTCACTCATATTAGATAATACACTTCTGTTACCAATAAATAAACAGCATAGCAGGTGCCTATTATCTAGAGAGTTCTTCCCTCTCTTTCCATGCCATGCTAACTGCTACAGAGCATTCATCTCTTTGTATATGCGTTCTTGTCTTTTTAGAAAACAGACTATCCGATAGTTAGCCTTTGTGATCTACTTTCTTCATTCAGCACAACGTTCTCTAACTGTATCCGCATTATAATGTGTTTCAAGTACTCATCAGTATACTTTGCAGTTATGTTGTATTCCATTGTATCACATTTTGTCTATACTTCATCTGTTAATAAGGATTCAGTTTTATTTCATTTGTTTTTCTATTATAAATAGTGTTGCAGTGAGCATAGGTATACCTGTTCCTGCCTTTACTATTAGATCTCTAAGCTTATAAAGTGGGACCACTAACAGCAACTTGTCTAAATAAATGGTAAGAGTTAATTATATTTCCCAGAGTTAAATTTTGCGTAGCACAAAGTCTAAGCCTGAGCTATACCAAATGTAAAATTTCAGTCTCTTTTAATACAGGAGAGGAGAGCATGCAGGTGTGTGTGTGTTGTGAAGTCAGGTGCTATTAGTTACAGTAATTACATTGTACAGTAAATATCCATGATCATTCCCAAATTTTCCATCATCATATACAGAAATTCCCTGCTTCACAAAAATGAGTCCTTTTTTTTGTCTCCCACCTCTGTAACCACAAATTAATTTTTCTTTCTATACATTTTCTTATTCTTGTCATTTCACATGAATGGAATCATATAGCATCTGTTAAAGGGAGCCTGTGAGCAGGCTGAAATGCTTGCTAGGTGACCACCTGGATCTACTTGTTGAGTGGAAGTGGGAGAAATGCAGCAGTAAAGAGACAGGTTGAGTTTGGCCACTGACACCTGTGGACTTGGTTTACAGGGGAAAAAGGAGATGAGAGCGGGTTGACTGGTCTAAGGTTCATGACCTAGTCTGAGGGGGCTAGGCTTGTTGAGTTGGTGAGAGCCCATGGTCTAAGGCAAGGCGACCAGTGGGCACCCTGTGGAGGCTGAGTGAGGCAGCCCACATTGAGATGACCAGAACCCGACCAGCTAGAGATTTTTGAGCCTGTGAACTGGTGCATATTGTTGCTGACTTTATGGATGGCCTGTACAATGTAATTACTGTAACTGATAGCACCTGACTTCACAACACACACACACGTGCATGCTCTCCTCTCCTGTCTGGTCAAAGTCCGGATGTGACTTTGCTGTGGATTTGCTTCTCTGAAGTACCTAGACTAATAGAGCATCTGTCCTTCGGTCACAGACTTACTTCCCTGGGCATGTCTTCAAGGTTCAGCTCCGTATCGAGACTTCATTTCTCTCTATGGCTAAAATTCCCTGTTAAGCATGTGCTACATTGTGCCCATGCGCTCATCAGTTGATAGACATTTACATGGTTTCATTCTACTGTGATCGGCACTGTATGAAAGCTGGTGTATAGGTTTATGTTCACATTTTTTGGCATTAACTTTTCCTGAGTATATAAGTCGGACTGGAATTCCTAGATCAGATGGTAACTCTATGTTTAATTTGTTCAAGTTTCTGCCAAACTGTTTTCCACAGTGGCCACATTGTCTTATATTCCTACCAGAAAATTCCTTCAATATCCTGTCAACATTGGTTGTTTCCTCCCACCATTGTGGAAAGGAGGTAGTATCTCAGCATGGCTTTGATTTGTACCCTATGAGAGGAAAGCCCTGGAGAAGACATACAAAACGTTGTTCCACTAGTGTGGTGCCTCTATGTGTGTACCGGTCCAAATCTGACCAGTCGCCTTCTCCGTGTTAAGTTCTACTAATTCTTCACTGTTCTCTTTCCCCACATGTTCTCGGATTGTAATTTGGTTTCCTGAATATTTAGGTCTAAGCTTAGCCTAAAAAAACAGAAGCCATCTGGAGAGAGAAAAAAATAGGAGAGAACAAGGACAGAGAAACACCTCTAATAAGTCCTTTTTTGTTGTTTTTGCTATTATTTCAAGATACACAGAACCTAGAGAAACAACTGAGAGATGCAATCATCTATGGCCAGCCACGGACGCACAGAGCTTGGAAAAAGATTCTCATCCTGGTAGAAGGCATCTACAGGTATGTCCTAGCTGGAGGTATTGTAACACTCTGAGGCCCACGGACATCTGAAAAAGGGTAAAGCTTACTTCCCTGAGTTAGCCAGAGAAATGAGTTACATAGAGTTATTTTACAGAGGTATAAGGTGGAACTACTAATATTACTCATCAGATCTGCCATTTCAACATCTACATATAGAGTGGAACAACTAGGAGGCTGCCTTCCCTTGGAAGCTCCATCAAAAATGCCCTATAGCAAATAATAAAGATAAAGATAATAAATACTTATCCACTCACAGACTAGAAGTCCAAAATCAATTTGGGGCTGGGCTATACTCTCTTGAAATCTCTGGAGGATAGTCTCTGTTTACTTCTTCCACCTTCTGATGGCTCAGTATTTCCTTGTGTTGTGGCAGCCTGGCATTAACTCCCATCTCTGCATCCGTCTTCACATGCCCCCATTGGCTACAAATCTTTTTCTCCCTCATTTTATGAACCCAGCCATGTGATAGCCCCAGCCAAGGTCCACCAAGTGCTTTGCTGTGCACGGGAGGCCTTCACTTGGACCCTCCCAGACAGTCTGAGGAACCCGAAGTAGCAGTCTGTTGCTGCAAAGATTACAGTTTTGGAAACCCAATGAGGTGTTCCTACGTGGTCCTGTAGGCTTGCTTTGACTTGCAAACAACTCGATGGCAATAGTTTTCCTAAATCCAAGAGTATTTCTTGAGATTCTTAACTTATTACATCTGCAAAACCCCGATTATCAAGTAAGATCACATTCTGAGTTTTGGAGGGGACATACATTTTAAGAGGATCATGATTTAACCCACTATACTTTCTGTAATTCCTTCTAATACCATCGGCTGCCTCGGATTTGCAAAAGCATTTTAAAGTTGGATTATACGACATGAGAACACCTTTCTGGACAGCATGTATGTCCCCTAAGTAGTGAACTTGCCCAGTGATTGGTATTAGAATGCAAAAGGCCTTCCCCTTGGCTCATGGTGGTACAATAACTTATGGTACAACCATGCAGCAAACTTGACATCCTCTGTTCTTTGTTTCTAAAGCTTAGAACTATGGAGTCACAGACTTTCTGCCATTAATCCATTCAGAGTTGCCCTTTTGCATTACAAGTCATTACTGAAGTTCCTTCCTTCTTCGTTTCAATGGATGTTGTCAATGAAATGGACATTGCATCCTGGCATCTCTTCTTGTGACTGTCTTCCTCCCAGACACAAGATAACATGATTCCAGAGCGACTATTCCTCAAAGTGTCAATCAATCCTGCTGTGACAGAAATCAAGAAAAGAGTTTCCTATGAGTTAATAACAACCCAAAGAAAGTGAAGTAGACTCAAAGGCCAGAAATGAAGGTGTGATCAGTTATGAGCAATGAGTGATCTGTCGGCACAGGAGGCTTGAGAACACTAGTGGCATTGCTTTCCGGCAGCTGACCCAGTCCGTGGGAAGAACACACATCCATATGAATGTGGATCCTTTCGGCTGTGTGGAGAAGTCATTAATAGTCTTTGTCCTTTTTCAACAAAAGTGGATGCTCTCAAACTAAAATCATACAAAGCCTGTAATCATTTTATTTTTAAAATTTAACTCAGACTATTGCCCCAATAGAACTAATATTCTCGATGTTCCTAATGCTACTGTAGAATTGCAAAGTGGGCATTTCAAATGTCTAGTAGCCACCTTCTACTACTAGACCTATGAATACCTAAGGACAAGCCTAATCCTGTGTCTTCTTTGTGGAATCTTTGTGATCGCTCTACAACAGTCGTCACAACTTGAATGCAGTTTTACTATGATCTACTGAGGAGAGGCCAGGACTTCTGCTTAACAACCTACAAAGTATACAACCAAATCTAAACCCTAAACCCACTGCCACTCTTGAATCACAGTAGCCATTCGATAGAACAGAGTACAACAACTCCATAGGTAAAGGACAGTCCTCCACAACAAAATACATGCCTCTCAATGCTAATAGGGTTGAGTTTGGGAAACCTTGTTCTAGAATAACGAACTACGTGCTGGTGCTGCCCTTGCTACTCTTAGAAGAAATGATCCTATGCTGACTCTGGGTTTGGTATAATCTCCAACGTGGTTCTTGCCCCTGTGATATGTGAGAGTTGTGACACATTGTAAAGGAGTGGAAACATCTTTTAATTAAAAACTTGTCGCTCAGGCTGGAATGAATTCAAGGGTAGATCCACAGAGGGAGAGCAGACCAAGTGTCCTTTTAACAGAGTAAGCAAAACCCAACTGTAACGGAACAGAACTGAAAGTTGCATTTTAAGCACGTTGAGCAGGGCTGAATTAAGTGGACCACCATCATTCAACTGTCAGATATCCCTATCAGTTACACAAAGAGACCACTCCAGCAATGGGGCTTGTGAATGAGCTGGCTGACCTGGGTCCTATCATGGTCTCAAGATGACAAGTATTTGGGTAAGGCCTCCCAACTCTAAAGACAGCATTATATAAACCTCTGACTTAGACTGCGCTAGCAATAGTGACTTCTCGATCCCTGATTACCATGTGATAGACTGTGAAGATTAATGTTCTATTTCCATGTAAAAAGAGCTATGATTCTCAGTGGTCTGTCGGGCATAGGACTGATAGTTTTTCTATAATGTAATGCAATATTATTTCTTCTTTGTTGCAATCTGATGTGATCAGCCAGTCAATTGAAAGGAGAATTTCCTTGGGCATGTAGCCTACCTTTCATATATAAAAGATGTTCTAGCAATGCTCACTCTCCAACCACCCTGTACTTTTTTATCTTATAAACTTTGGTTCTTAGAACATAACCCTGCAGAAATCTTCTACTGATGTGCAGTTTTGATAATAGCCACTTATACCATGTAATCCATGAGAAGTCTTCAACCTGACTCCTGACCCTTGCTTTTGGGACTTGCCAACCCCTAAGGTTTAGTTGAAGCAATTATTTTATGTAAATTTCTCTCTAAACAAGGGAGCTTCAAAGAGTTCCTGGAAGAATCCCATTATTTTTCAATTTATTCTCTCACAAAATGTGTAATGAGCGGTGAGCAATACATCTGTGAAGAAGGCTTGAGAGCATCTGTTTGTTAGTGTGTCCTATTGTGGCGGCTTGTGTGTTGCTGCGAAGTGGGAAACTAAGTCACTGGTATTTCAAAAACCACTAAGATCACCCGTGGTGCACACGTTTCAACAGAGCTTCCAGCTAAGAATAGGAAGGAGGAACAGGGGAACCACTTCTGAAAAATTGACTATTGAAAACCTGACAAAAGAATCTTAACATTGTCTTTAAAATGTCAAAAGACGAACTCCTCAAGTTGGAAGTCACTCAAAATATGATGAAGGAAGAGCTGACTCCTCAAAGCAGTTGACCTTAATGACACGGATGGGGCACAGCACAAATGAGAAAAAGCAAATGCAAACACCCATTAACAATTGGTATGTGGAAAGTATAACTCTAGGAACACAGGGAGTCATCAAAAATGAAATGGAACTTGTAACGTTTGATATTCTAATTGTTCATAAACGGAAATAGACTGCTACTGGCTCTTTAAACTCAGATAACCCATCAGGTCTGATATGCAGGGATGAAAACTTGAAGAGGAATGGCGTCATGCTCACTGTAAAAAGGAGTATTTCCAGACCTATCATGAAGTCCGATATGGTCTGTGATAGGATAATGAACTCACTCAGTGAATCAAAGGATTATTCAACCACTAATGCCAATGATCAGGAAATTGAAGAATTCTATGAAGTTTTGCAATCTGAAATTGATCAAACATGCAATTAAAATGAATTGATGATTACTGGTAGTTGGAAGGTGAGAATTAACAAGAAAGAAGTAGAATAAGTAAGTAGACAATATGGCCTCGGTGATAAAAATGAAGCTGGGAATTTCATGATGAAGTTTTATTAGACCAATGGCTAATACCCTTTTTCAGCAACATAAACAGCTATTATGCACATGCATCTCACTCAGTAGAATACACCGGGATTAATAGGATATGTATGTGTAAAAGGACAATGGAGAAACAGTATCATCAGTCAAAACAAGGTCAGGGGCCAGTTGTGTGACAAGTCGACTATCCTCTGTTGCTCATATGCAAGTTCAGGTTGAAGCTGCCAAGTGCACATGAGTTGCAATAAGACCTAGATCATACCCCCACGTGAAGGTAGACTCAGACTGAACAAAGACAAGAAGAGCTATGGAATAACATCAAGAACATCAAATACAGAGAGCAAATCACATTTTAAAAGCAAGAAAGAAAAGACTGAAATCAATGTTAAAGATGCTCCAGAACTTGCTTTCAATGAAGAAAAGCTGAAGCCACTCTGGAAGAAAAAACTGGACAGCAGTGTTCAAAGGGCAGCCCAAGAAGACAAAGAAGCGATGCAAAGAGAAGTTAGACAGCCAAAAGGGGAGATCATATTCTGCATTTCTCAATATGAAAGGACTTGGTGGGGAGCGGGGGGGCTCTAGTCACAATATTGAAGGATCCTGTGTGCAAATACTGAATGATGCAGGAAGTATCCAAATGAATGGTTGAAATGCCCGGAATAAATGGTACCAAAATGAACTGGATAATTTTCAGCAATTACAAGAGGTAGTATATAATTAAGAACTGATGGTATTAAAGAAAGAAGTCCAAGCCGTCTGAAGGCAACAGCAAATGAGCACAGCTCTGGGAATGGATGGAATACCAATTGAAATGTTTCCATGAATGTATGCAATGCCCGATGTGGTCCCTTGTCTCTGAAAAAAAAAACAAACCCAAAAACATTGAGGACAGATACCTGACCAGCTGACGGGAAGAGATCCGTGTTTGAGTCCATTTCAAAGGTGATCCAGAAAAATGCAGAAATTATTGAGAATATCAATATCATATGCAAGTAAAGTTTTTGCCTAAGATAACTCAAACCTTGTTGCAGCAGTACACGAGCAGGGAACTGCCAGAAATTCAAGTTGGATTCTGGGGACGTGGGAACATCAGATGGATCTTGGCTGAAAGCACAGAGTGGCAGAAAGGGGGTTGTTTGTGTTTTATCGACTATGCAAAGACATGGTGCATCATAACAACCTATGGATAACACTGCAACAACTTGGGATTTCCAGAATACTTAATAATGCTTGTGCAGAACTTGCATGAAGATAAGGCCATTCAAGCAGAACAAGGTATACTGTGTGGTTTAAAATCAGGAAAGGTGTGCACCATACGTGTATATTTACATCTTTTTATTGTACTTAAACTGTATACTGAGAAGATATTTAAGAAGCTTGGCAAGAGGAGGAAAAATGAAGCACATTAACAACTTGCAATTTGCAGACAGCGCAAACTAGTTTGCCGTAAGTAACAAGAGAACTTAAAGTACTGAGTGATGAAGATCAATAGTGATGAAGACCTTTAGCATGGCTTAGACCTCGGTGTAAAGAAAACAAAAATCCTCACAACTGGATTAATAAGGAACATGAGTTATGTTAAATGGAGACTAGATTGACATTTTTACTTTGATCTACAATCACCATCTATGGGAAAAGAAGTTAATAAATGAAAGGACATACTGAGCAAATCTTCTGCAAAAAACTGCTTTACGTGTTCAAAGGCATATATATCTCTCTGAGGACTAAGCCTGAGCCTATCCGGGATATTTTCAATCACCTAATCTACATATGAAAGCTGGACAATAAACAAGGAAGATAAGAGGATACTTGATGCGTTAGTGTCATTGTGGTGGTGACGAACATAAACTCTGCCACAGACTACAGGCAGAATGAACAAATTTATCTTGAAAGGCCAGCCAGGATACTATCTAGAATTGAGGATAGCAAAACTTTGTCTCGCATGTTTTGGATATGTTATTAGAAATGCTCAGTCCCTGGAAAAGGACATCGAACTTGATAGCGAGTCAGCCAAAGAAGAACAAGACCCTCAAGGAACTGGACGCGCACAGTGGCCGTACCAATGGCCTCAAACATCGCAATTACATGGATGGGGCCGTCCCGGTGTTTTGTTCAGTTGTACGTAGGGCCATTATGAATCAGAACTGACCCCATAGTACCAAACAACGACACATATACTCCACTGGTTGAGCTCTTCCTGAGAGCCCAGATTGAGACACACCCCCGGACCATAGTGAATTCTAGAAGAGTGATTAGCTTCTCATTGTACTGAGCAGCTCTTCTGTCAGGTTATTCATGCAGCTGAATTTAGTTGGGTTATGGCTGGAACATTGAAAATGGCCTCAGTTACACACTGGGTCCATGGTGTTGACGGTCAACACCTAGGGTACTAGAGTGTCCCTGTCTTTCTCTTTTCTATTGAGTTGCAGTCGTTTGGACAGAGCTTTCTTACAATGTGGTTGCTGGCTCCAGGAGAGCAAAGGCAGAGGCTACCCAGACCCTGACAGCTTAGGCCCTAAATGTGTACGGCATCACTTCTGTTGTGCTGTATACTAGCCAACAAGTCAAAAAGCCAGCCCAGATTCAAGAGGAGGAAAATTGATTCTAGCTTTTGATGGGAGGAGCAGTCTGTGTGTCAAAAAATCAGAAGGCCTATAGGCAGCCATTTGTTTTTGATGCAATCTAGCACAGTGGCACAATCCATCTGTATAAAGGTTTCTCTTTCCAAGAACTTACCTTTACAACATGGTAATCTTTTCCTCACCCACACTGCAGTCCAGTCTTTAAAACAGAATCTGGCCTAAAAGGAGGCGGTGTTCCATGCTAAGAAGCAGGGCACCTCCTGAGCCCCCATGTCCTCACCTTCAGAATAAGGTTAACTAGATGGACGTTTACATAGTCATGAACTTCAGAAGAACAGCCTTCCTAGCGATGCTCTTATTTGCTGCCATCCCAAGGAAAAGATATCGTGTCTGAAGGATCAGAATTAAACTTCTAAAGTCAGTGATGACAAATGCACTTACATGATTTAGAGATCCATTGTGAACACACAGTTTGTGAACATTTCCTTTATGTTTTTACTCTGCTGAAAACAAAAATTCTCTGTCACCATGAGCAATACCACCCTCTCCTACACACCACCACCAGAAGTTCATCTAGAGCTGTGGTTCTCAGCCTTCCTAATGCCGCGACCCTTTCACGCCGTTCCTCATGTGGTAGTGACCTCCAACCATAACATTATTGTCCTTGCTACTTCATCATTGTAATTTTGCTATTGTTGTGAATTGGGTGACCCCTGTGGAAGGCCGTTCGACCCCCAGAGGGGTCGTGACCCACAGGTTGAGAACTGCTGAACTAGATGAATATTTTAACAAATCCAAAAGAGAACAGTGAGTCAAATTCGAAAGTTTTAAACAGGAAAAGGTTACCTACTACCTCCAAGAAGTCCAGGAAACCCCATGAAGGTAATATTATTGTCACACTCCATAGATCATCTTAGTTTTATGATCTGTATATGGCTGGGCTAGGAAAGGAATGGTGCAATGTAAACAGAAGGGTCAGCTCATGGGTCCACATCCAAAGAAATAAACAAGAAAAGCCATGCACATCAGTTACCATAAATTAATTTACCATGGACCGAGCTGGGCTTCAGTCTAAAATGACATGTACTTTCTCTTAAAACCACCAAGCCCACTGCCATCACTTCAAATCCGACTCGTAGCAGCACTATAGAGGGTTTTTTAAGGCTGTAAATCTTTACAGGAGCCAGTAGGCTCACTAGTTTTCCTGTGGAGCAGCTGGTGGGGTAAAGCACAAGCCTGGAGGTTAACAGGCTCTTACCCTACAAGGTCATCAGGCCTCCTATTTAAAAGCCCAACAGTATTAGTTCCGGGTTCCATTTTCCATCAAGTATTATTTTAGAGGCACACTTTTCAAGTTTTGTGTCTCTAAAAAATATCGATTTCTTGCCAACTCATTATGGCTGAGAAATCTCAAGGTTATTTTTAAAAACAGATTGGGTAGGGAGTCGCACATGGACTAAGACATAAACCAGAACCCAGACATCCAAATTAAAAGGAATATAGAAATAATATCCAACACTTCCAAAAATTACATACATAAATATATATTGAATTCTCAGAATACCTCTCACTTTAAGAATGCAAGCCATTCTCCTCCCTAAAATATATGTAATATAAGTTAAGGACTGAGAACTTTAGAAGTAAACTTTATCCTATAGGTCCATAGTTTAAATAAATAAAGACTGGAATAAGGAAAAATAGTTATTTTTTTATTCATCTTAGTGCTCTTTTAGCTCTCTTATAGGCTTTCTTGTCTTGTATTTGGGGCCTACCAAGGAGATTTTCCCCCATATAAACTGGCACACTGGTGTTCAATTCCATATCCTGCCAGGAGGTAATATGGTCTATATGTGGAAGAAAAAGTGGTGAGAAGGGGGATTTTTTAAAACGGGTCTTGTCACTCAGCTCATATATTATATGATAGAAAAGATATAAAGAAATCATTGACTGGCTTGCTAGTTTAAGAGTTAATTCAAGACTCTGCACAGAGCATCAACCTACCTGGCGGAAATACCTGTGTCCACAGTTATATTTTAGTGGCTGTTTTCTGCTATCACAATCAAAAGAGAAATACACCTCCCATTCAGGAAGAAAAACTAAAGGGCTGTTTTGTTTTCATTATTGTGAGTTTGCGTTGCATTTTCAATAGCATGGCCTGGTACTAGCACAAATGGCCTTTTTATGTACACACCAAGCTCAGTACCACGCTATAGGTAAATATTCAGCTCAAGGTCAGGCATATTGAGAAAATGAATACTTAGTGCAAGAGGATGTAACGCTTTATAAAAGCTAACTTCTCCCTTGGACCCTATATGTGCCGTGGGTTAGCTTCAGAAATGAGCAGTATCTGTACAGTTATTAATCTTGGAGGAAGAAACATAAACCAGGTGAGGCTGGATTCTAACACCAACTGGACCGGCCCCAACAAAAGATGGCTCATTAGCAAGGCTGAGTCTGTTCACGTGCTACCCAGCATGAAGTCTGATTACTGCCCAGCACCGTCTTGGAACAAAGAATGGCTTTTCATGGCATGTCAGATTTTAACCTGTTTGTAGTGCAAATATGACATGTAAAAGGTGAGAAAAAAGTTTAGAACTCCAAAGGAACCAAACCATGTATGAAGCATGCCATGTTCACTTGCGTCAGTTCTAAAGTAATCAACTACCATTGCCAAGCTTGCCGAGTACTCAAGGCCTGGTCTCACCCCAGGTACTTCCTTCTGAGCTCCTCCTGCTAAGAACCGTAACAATCAGGGAAGGACTCATTATGTATCAGGCAAGTTCCAAATATGATGTCTAGTCATTATTAGCAATCTGCTGAAGTGTACCCCATCATCGCCCTTATTTTACACATGCAGAAACGGAGGCAACCGCAAAAGCATGGAAGTTGCATAAGTTTGCAGCTAGTGAGTGAGCCACATTTTGCCTTTAGGCAATCACACTGCCTGCCCATCTCCGAAACAGCTTCCACAAGCAATTAATCTAAGAAATGGCTGTACTTCACTCACAACTTTGCATAAAAGAAGACTCCCTTTGATCTTTATTACACCCAAATCTTAACTCACTCATTTAAAATGAATTTGCAAAAAGCATAAATGCTTCACAAGCATGATATTTACCCTCAGTTTGGGTGACTGCAAACAAACCTACTGGATTGTTTTCACAAAATTAACCTCACCCTTAAACATGATATATATAATTTACTACAATAAATAAACTAATAAGAAGGGAGAAGTTCAACTCAATATTTGATTCGACCGAGCAGTTCTTGTGTTACACTGGCAGGTTTCTTGAATGTATTGACTGGCTCCTTAGTGTGCATGGTGGTGGGAGCTGCTGTGATGTCACAGAATTCGTCGCTACAGCGCAACCTTTACAGCGCGTGATGGAGATGGTGGAACAAGTCTCCTGAGAACCCACTCTCATTTTTTTTTAATCCACTGACATCCAAGGTGTCATGTACATATGAATCCAACTGTTACTGTTTGCTTGTTTGTTTTGCTTATTATGTTCCCTTCTGCAGGAGGACTTGCTATGATCTTGCCATTTGAAAATTAAAGCACAGAGAGAAATCAAAGAGATCCTTGGGAGCAGGGGTTCTCAAAGTACAGTACCGAGCCAGTAGCAGTGGGAGATTCTCCTGGGAGCTTTATAGAAAAGCTAACTGCCAGCTCATCCTAGACCCAACTGATGACAAACCTTTTTTAGTGAAAGAGTTAAAGAACAGATTGCTGAGCAAGGACCTGTGGAACGGAGACTGTCCCCTAACATTTTCAGTCTCTGAGTTTTCTTGGGAAACTGCTCTCCCAGTTGCAGTACATGCTGCTGCCTGGCCAGAACCTGCATAAATCTGAAGAAACCACCCTCATCCTACCAACCCTACCCTCACCGTACATCTGGGATATATATGTCCCACATAACGGAATCAAAATCCATATTGTTTCAATTACCTTTTTCCTTGATTTCAGCATGACTTCCACTAACGATAGGCATGGTGTTAACAAAATAACCCTGAAAGGGTTAACAAGGCTTTCAGGGTGATGCAAAAAGGCTCAGCAGCTCCGCTGTTTGACTGATTTAGAGGTACCTGGGGAGAAAGTCTTGGGTTCAGCTTTTAAAAGCCAGCCACCAAAAGCCTTTTGGAGTACAGTACGACTCTTTACACATGTGGGCTCACCATGAGTCAGAAACCACTTGACAGTAAGTAACTCAGGGGAAGGAAGAGCGGATGGTCTCAAGGCTGAGAACCACTTCCCTAAGAGAACAAAAAGAGACCCTTCTACCAGGAACCTACAATAAATACTTTTCTTCCAGTGAGCACTCAGCAGGTGGTCCTAATGATTTCCTACTGTGCTTTCATGAGCAACATCCCAAGTCTTAATGTGTGTCCTTTTGGGTTTTTAATTCCTTAGTTTAATCTTTAGGTATTCAAGCAAGAGTTTGTCAGATACACTCACTAAGTAGACACAAGCAGACCAACAAAGGTACAGCCCCACAGAATTATACAATTAAACTACCAAAATGCCTAGAATCTGAAAAGTCTGTCTAGTTGCACTGGTCAGCTTGAAGTCAAATGGGATCCACAGTGCAGTGAACCAATGATTGTACAGGGGACTTCTCTATGAAAACGGAAAGCCCCCCTGCCCCAAATTAGCATAGAAATGCATGAGCAGACTTTTCACGATTGGGAAGGTTTCCTTAACCAAATAAAAATATGCCTTAACAAAGGAATTGCAGGAACACATAAAACGATGTTAACATTATTATTTATTAAAAACAAACAAACCATTGCCACTGAGTGAATGCCTACTCGTGCCAACCTGATGGGACGGAGAAGAACAAGTTCTTAGCATTCCTAAGTTGAGTCCTTACAGAAGCAGACTGCCGTGTCTTTCTCTCATGGAACAGCTGCTGACATTTTGGTTAGCATCCTTTTGTTTAGCACATAAGCACTTGACCAGTGTGCAGCCGGGGCTATGTAAGTCACTGGAACAACTTGGATCCAAACTACGATGTGATCCCACCTCACAACCAGTGGTGGCATTCTGGTGTGGTTAGTTCTGACTCACAACGACCCTGTGTACATCAGAATGACAAATCGCCAGGACTTACACTATGCTCAAAATGACTGCTATGTTTGAGCCCATTGTAGCCACTGTGTCAACGATGAAAGTCTTGTTGATCTCACTGAAAGTCTCTCTCTCTCTCTCTCTCTCTCTCTCTCACCATCTTCTGTACAAAGCTTGCTATTCTTCTTCCGGAACGGATCACTTCTGATAACATGTCTAAAGCACAGGAGACGGATCTTCACCCACCTCACTTCTATGGAGAATTCTGGGTCTATACTGACAGCCCGTGGCATATCAAATATTCTTCACCAATAGCATCATTCAGAGGATCAGTTCTCTGGTCTTCCTTATTCATTGTCCAGCTTTAGTATGCACCTGTAGTGATTGCAAAACCATGGCTTGGGTCAGGTACGCCTTAGTCCTCCAAGTGACATCTTTACTCCTAACACTCTTAGAGGTGTTTTGCATCATCCTTGCCAAATACAATTCATTGGTTTATTTCTTGACTGCCGTTTTCATGTGCATCGATTGTGAACCCAAGTAAGATGAAATCCTTGACAACTTCACACCTGCTAGAATATAGACCAGCTTTTATGAAGAAAGGGGACATGACTGCTGGCCAGGAAGTAGAGCAACTAGAACCCTCATCCATTGCTGCTGACTATGTAAAATGAGAGAGTTGTTGTGGAAAACAGTTTGGTGGTTCCTCAAAGAAGAAATAGAGAATTATGATGTGATCTAGTCATTTCACTGCTGGGTTTACAGCCAGAAGATTTGAAAGCAAGGACTCCAAGGTTCATTGTGACCTTGCTCACAGTTCAAAACAAGGCAAGTGCCCAACAATAGGTGACCAGACAAAGTGCGGTACATGCATCCACAGGAATATCATTCCAAATTAAGAAGGAATAAAATTCTAGTACACACTACCATGTGGGTGAGCCTTGAAAACATGACACTGAGTGAAATATTTCAGTTGCAAAGAACAATTGCTGTATGGTCCCAATTCTATAAACTGTATAAAGGACCGGGTTGGTAAGTGGTTTCCAGGGCCTGGAGGAAGGGAGAATGGGGGTTACTGAGTTTCTGTTCGGGGTGATACAAAAAGTTTTGGAAACAATCATGCTAATAGTTGCACAACATTCTGAGCATCACTTGAAAAGGGTGTAGATGGAAAACTTTTTGGTTGAGTTTATTTTAAGACAAGAAAGAACAGAAGAAGGAAGAGGGTAGGAGGGAGGGAAGAGGGGTGGAAAGGAGAAAGGAAGGAAAGGAGTAAAGAGATAGCGGGCATCTGTTATCCGCGGCCTGATATCAGAGCAGGTTGCAACATAGTGGAGCGAGGACTCCTGTGGGGTTTCTCCTGTGGTTTCATGACCCTTACCAGCATCTCTCTTTATACTGTAGCATGGAAGGTACCATTTTGCACCTGCCCCAGATCGTGGCTCTGAAGAAGAAATACAAGGCTTACCTCTACATCGACGAGGCACACAGCATTGGGGCTGTGGGCCCCACCGGCAGGGGTGTCGTGGATTTCTTTGGAATGGACCCTTGTGATGTCGATGTGTTAATGGGCACATTCACGAAAAGCTTCGGAGCTGCAGGAGGTTACATAGCCGGAAGGAAGGTAAGAAAGGGTCTCCTCTACTTTGGTAAAGCCCCAGCTGCCTGGGGATGCGCTCTGCATGAAGGACTTCTCTGAGTCCCTGGACACGTCAGTTCAGTTCACCAGCCTTTCCTGGGCTCCATGGTCTAGTGACCATGCATTCTCAGGCCAGTCAGGCCCAGAATGTCCGGAGCTCACCTAGTTTAAGGAAGAGGGCCTTGTGAGGAGGCACTGCCTTCTCAGAAAATGACAGTGAACGCAGATAAAGACCGTGCAAGGAAGAGGAATCAACAACCCTGCCGTGAAGAATGGTATCTGAGATGTCTTCTGGAATGATTATCTGTCTTAGAGACCAATGATGAGGTGAAGGGTTGTTACATTTCTGAAACAAAGAAACACAGAAATGTGGAGGTGATGTTAGATTTAGAGAGAATTAAGTACTTTGGGTTGTGTGGCATGAAAACCAGAGAGGATGATAGGAACTGTAGACAAGGGTCAGATTTTAAGGAGGTTGGCTGCTATGCTACAAGGTATAAGTTTTATGAGTTTTGATCAAGATAATGACTGGACCAGAGAGGTGCTTTAAAGTGATCTTCTGTGCAAAAGAATTTTCTTCCACAATTTTTTCAAATCACTAAAATCTAATATCTAAAATTTCTGACCAAGTGAGCCGTATCCTTGCCATTCTAATACCATAGTCTTTGAAAGGTATTAACAAGAAGAGGGGAAGAGAAACAGAGTGCGCTTGCGCCCAGGTGCACACACACACACACACACACACACACACACGCGCGCGCGCGCGCGCGAGCCTACGTTTGAAGTTTTCTCCTGCTCATGATGCTCATCTCATCCAAACACAAACCAGTGATCTCACACAAGCCTACATCTTGTGTGACTATGTGAAAGTACCACATTGATGGGAGGGGCCATCCATGGCTGATCTCACATTGGAGTGCCAGCAGGAACAAGCGTTCAGACTCCTGATACATAGACAAACCAGGGACTGCCGAAAACAGTGCTCTCAGTAAAAATGTGCTTTGAAACAACTGATTTCCTATGTGCCACTCACCCTTCAAAGAGTTAGGCATATGCTTAAAATGTTCAGAATGCTCAGGGGATTTTACTGTTCTGTAAACCCTACTTTGCTGGGCACCCAAAGTTTTATTTTTCATTCTCCCTCTAATGTCTTGTAGGAAGTAGTTGAGTAAGGCTAAAAGCAGAGGGACTCTTAACAAAAGTCGGCGACATTTGACAAAGGGTGGAAAGGTTGGTTCCTTGCTCTAATGGAAGGAGTAGGATCAGAAGGACTAAAATATAAGAACTCCCTTCTCTGATCGACATGTGTTAGTAAGCTTGAGATTTTGTGCCTTAACAGAAGTTTGGAGCTACAGATTTCTTAATCAAATACAGTTCTGTTTGGTTGTTTGAGTGAACTGAAGCCAGGGGATCGTTGAAAGGTCAATTCTGGTGATGTCACATTTTTGTCCTTTGGCTTTCTTCATCTGATACCCATGGTGGCACAATGGGTTAAGCACTGGGTAGCTAACCACAAAAGGCTGCTGGTTGCAGCCCATCAGCCCCTCTAGAGAAGATGGGTAAGGCAGTCTGCTCCCATCCAGAGTATAGTCTGGGGACCCCCGAGGAGCAGTTCGCCTGTGTCCTGTGGGTCAAAATCAACTCCACGACGGTGGATTTGGTTTCCAGGTTTGGGGTTTTTGTTTCGGTTAAATGAAGACTCGTGAGGCAAGTCTAGCTCAGAGCTCACAATGCCCACACTCTCTTTCTCACTCTCCAAATGAAGCCCTGCCAGTCGGGCTGTGTTCAAGGTCGGTTTGCTCTTCACCTTGTAGCTTCGTCTCATTTGGGGAGACTCTGAACAACTGTAGAAATGATGGTGTTAGATTAGTCAAAAAGTTAAAAATTATGCATATCTGGTTGTTTCCTTGTCCTTGAAAGTACTCATTACGTATATCCTAGGATTCAGACAGATGCATCCGGTCTCCCTCCCTCTCCTCCTTCTTTTGCCCTCTCCACATTACACGGCAGTCCTTCTAGATGACACTAGAGGGCAGCAAATATTAAAGCTTTGGCAGAGGCCCAATAATCTATAGGGAGACACAACCCTGAGTCAAGGAGATGCAAGCTCTAAGAAATAATCACTTTCCAGACACAGAGGGTGAGCAAGAGATAGGAGGACACTTAAACAGTGTTGGTATGTGTCCTTTCCTGAGAATTTAAGCACGGACTAGTCAGATTCACCCCTACTTGGGATGACTTTGATGAAGCTATGATGCTGTTCGTGGCTGCAAATTGATTCTGACTCATGGCTACCCGATAGTTACAGCGCCAGACTGCTTCGTAGAGTTCTGTCTTCCAAAGTGCTTCTGGGTAGGTTGTAATTTCTCCGGGGTCGTAGCAAACATTTACCTGTTGATGCTGCAAGAGAGTCCAGGGCGATCGTGACCGCAGACAAGCCATGGTTTCTTTCCAGTCTAATGAGTCCGTGACTTCATGGAACGTATTTCAGGGTCAGTCAAAGAGTATGGCTCCTAGTATTCTATGTCGTCGATGCATGCATTGATTCCAAACAAAACAAAACGTGTTTAAACATGCCATGTTGTCAGTGAATCACCACGGACAAGTGGTCTCACTGTGGTGCCTTCGAAGAAAGGTCGGTGAAAACAGTGCGTCTGAGAATCTATTAAACTCGAAGCAGAGTCCACCTCAGAAGACGATGGCAAGTGTTTTTCAGGATCCACGGATTTTTCTGGAAGGATGCAGGACAGTTACAGGAGATGATTAGACATGTTAAGAATATTGAAAACTGCATTGATCATTTTTGAAAAATCAAAAAAAGTTTTTTGTTTTCTATCATGATAATGCCTTGCTACTCTCAAAGAATTAGCAGGTGCAGGACAATTTTGCTAGGAAACTTTGCCATCTCTATCCTAGAGTTCTGACCTTGCTCCTTCACACATCTTCGTATTCTCCAAACTCAAAGAGCTTTTTAAAGGAAGATGCTTTGAGTCCCTCAGGGATTCTAAAACTGCGATGAGAACCAAAGAGCAGAAAATTCTATAGGAAAGGAACCCTTCTCCACTGCCATCAAGTAAATTCTGACTTATTTATATAGGTTTTCAAATAGATTCCAGACTGAATGATACCGTGTTTCCCAGGCTAGGAAGATTTCTGGGAGCAGCTCTTCCTCAGAGTGGCTGGTGGGTTTGAACCGCCAACCTTGCAATCAGCAGCCTGCCAGTGCCTTCAGAAGTATAGACTGAAATTCCGAGGAGCAATAGCTTTATATTTTAATGTTTTTGTTTCACAAATGTTTCTATAACTTTTAGCAATATATTTTTACATATATATATATATATATATAATTTTCTGCTCCTTACTTTCGGTTTACTTTTTCAAATCTCTGTAACTCAGCTCCACATTAGGTTTTCAAACAAGATTTCACCAATGAAACTGTTGGTAATAGTCAAGATATAATTCCATTGAAGAATCATACTTTGAAATGTTGAGAGTCAATCTGTTCTTAGGGTTTAGATTTTATAAGTTTAGGTTTCCATCTTTATCTTTGCCTCAGTTTGTATCATAGTTTCTATATCCCTAAACTTTGAGTAATTTTGTAAAGATTTGAAAGCTATGCTTTAATGGAAGTACATAGGATTGGGATATGTTATTATTATAAAAATATCAAGGATTTTATATCAATGGATATAAAAACAACAAAATTAACAATTAAAAAGGCTTATGTGCATACCCTCAAACTTTGAATTTTTCTGAAATCCTAAATAATTCCTATTTTATTATGTTAATCATTTTAATAGATATTAAGATTTAAAAATAATTCCCTGGATCCAAAATGATATATAATTCTTTCCTCTATTTTTTAAAATTACTGTGTCGATATTTGTAACAAACTACTCATTGCCACTGATTCCATTCCTGCACGTGATGACACAGCACAGGTGCTCTAAGTCTGTACATCTTTATGGGAGCAGCAAGTCTCCCTTTTCTCCCAAGGCACAGCAGGTGGGTTTGAACCACTGACATTTCAGACTCTAATGCTTACCTGAGAGCATTACCATAGCTCCTATATTGGTGTTGGCGGGACTATATTTTCAATAAAATTGTTTAGGGTGTTTGGCTCAAACATTCCAAAAGCAAAGTTTAGGAGATTCTAGAAATATTCCTGGGTCAAGGTTTGAACTCTATACATTAGCAATCAGACCTGTCAGGTAGGAAAAAAAACAGCATTTAGCAACAAATACAGGAGGGAATAAGAAGTTGTGTCGATCCTGGCCTTCCCTTCCAAAACGCCTTGCAAAGTCATCTCTGCTGAAGGGAGTTGTGCTTTGGTTCACCCTTCTCCCCCATCTTCAAAAATAGTCTCTCGAGGACTGGCAATTGAGTTTGCAGATGCTGTAGATGAGCTAGGAGGAGGCCAGCCCGGAGCGCCCTCTGTCGTTTCAAAACGTTTAACTCGAACTCTCAGGTCACTACCTGTCAGCGTCCCACACTACAAACAGTCTCTCTGAAGAAAGCCTGAGCTGGTAGCACAAAATTCCTTTTTCATTTTTTTCCTTTTAGCTTTTTGTTTATCCATCTGCGGCTTGGGTTAACCCTGCAAACCCTAATTTTTATGGTCCCTTTGTTTCTCTCTCCTCCTGGACCCTGCCTCCTCTTACATGCCTAGTGCTAATCACAGCTTTCATGTCTGTCCAGACAAACCAGAGACTTGTCAATAAATGAAACAAAGGCAGCCCTCATGCTTGATTAGTGGTGTGACTAGAATCCTAGAGGAGGAAAGTGAAGAATGGCAGCCAAGTTGGGGTGAGCACTAGCCCCTGACGGCTGGACACCAGACAAAAGCGAGCCCCCGGCAGAAGGCAGCTCTCCCCGTGGGTTGGCCCAGGCTGTACTGAATGGTTCTTTGACGTGAGTAGGAATGGTAGAATGAGAATTAAGGTGTTTATTCTAAGACCTTCCTATCTGAATTCCTTTGCAAAAGCCATCCTTGCCTTTCAATTGCAGGCCGATAGATACAGAAAATAGCCAGGATTTCAAACTTAAAAATGGGCTTGGGAAATTAAGTATGAGTGGTCTTATAACCTACTCTGAATGAAGGTACAACCCAGACTCACATAGCAAAAGATCAAAGCCAACTCTTCATTCTTGGTTCATGGCACCTAGTCTGGGAGCAAAGTAGGTCATTGTGTTAGACAGGGTTCTCTAGAGAGATAAAACCAAAATCCTGATAATATAATATATTTATTTATAAAGATAATTAGATATATAACGAGAAATGAACTGTTAAATCATATATAGATAAATATACAAGAAATAAACAGTTAAATTAGAAAGCACTATAAATGGCTTAGTGCAACTCATGTCCATGAGAGAAAGTTGAGAGACTAGCAGTCCTTCAAGTCTCTGTCTGATGCCAGATCTTCCTCTATTTGTAGAGAGAGCTAGGCTATATCAGCACCGCAGCCAATCACAAGGCAGGTCACCAATCGCCAGTCCCCAGCTCCAGCGATGTCTTAAAGGGACCTCAACTTACAGCAACACAGTCCACAGGCTAGGCGTCCCACAGGTTGTGTAGCCTTTAAATTGAGGCACAGAACAAGCAAGGCAGCCGCACACTGGTCTGATGATCACAGAGCGAGAGACAAGAAAGGCAAGGCTCACCAAGCCATCCATCTCTCCGCCCCTCAGTCAATCCCACCTGCGTTTATCAGCCAAGCTGGCACAATACACTATCTCAGTCATCAAGGTTCTCCTTGGTGCTCTCAGGGACTGAGTCTTGAAGTCATGCTTGCATATTTGCCCCATCTGTAAAGTCAGATTCTGGAAGAAAAGAGGCTCAGTCAAAACAAAAAATAATAATTGAGGCACAACCTTTAGGTTAAAAGAGAGTGATATTCACTGATAAGGCACTTACCCAAACTAAAAGAATTCATAATCTAAACATTATGGCATTTCTCAGTTTATGGCGGGGACACTGAAGAAAGAAACTTTTCAGTAATCAAATGAAACTTTGTTCACTTTCTTCAATTCTTCTTTATCAGATATGCCCAAGACTAGGTGGCTATTACTCCCCTGGTTCCTAGGAATGCAGCTTAGTATCCCCTATCCCTGTCCAGTAGCTCCTGAGTGATACACAGGTTCAATGCCCTTGACTACTAATCAAAAGTTAGGAGGCTGAAGGCCACTCAAGAGGGGATTTGAAGAAATAGCTGTTATCTACAACACAAAAAGCACCTTTTTAAAAGCCTAGGCGCACATCGCAGTCTGACATCCACAGGATAGCCATGAGTCAACTGATTCTTGTTGGCATTTTTTTGTTTTGGTATCTTAGTATACCTTTGGAGACCTTCCAACCTTTCTTAATTCCTGAATCCCCTTTGCTTTCCATGAGACTGTAAGCTTTCGGTTCCCTCTAAGTCCCCACCACTCTGGACTTTCAGAGAGCTGAGCAACTCATCCCTGTCCTCAGGGAGGTTTAAATGCCTCAAACCTGGGCCAACTTGAGTACATCAGGAATTTTCCTTTTTTTAATACAGTTGTGGAGGAATAAGGAGTCATTCTTGTGGGTTGGATCAAGAACCACAGAGGAAATAGAAGTTGAATTGATCTTCTCGGTGTTATTTCCCAAACAGTCAAGTTATTGTGGGGCTTGAATGTGTTATACTTGCAATGTTCCTAAAACAGAGCCTCCGTAGTAACGGAATCTCATCTGGGTGCTTGCATCAAGCCCCGTGCCCCTTCAGAAACATTCACTCAAGATGGAAGACTTCGCTCCTTCCTTTCCATTCCTTCTGCAACTACCTTTAAAAGTATGGAGGAACAGCTAGATTTACATTTTTGGTTTGGTATCAGGTAAATTAATATGGATCAGTTACAGAACCTCTGTACCCAGATTAGGAACATCTGGTTTAAGTGCAATGTACAGTTTTGAACCAACTCTTGCAAAGGCTGTTATATTAAAAATCCGATCTATGTAGAATGGCTCACAATAACAAACAGGAACCCCTTGGTGATGCACATAAAATTATTAATGCACTGTTATCTTAAAATGTTTTATGATATCTGAAAGTACTTTTTTAATGTTCTCATGCATACACAGGTACATTATATACTATATGCTAAGATAAACATTGACTGACATTGGATACAAACTGTTCATAACTGTTCCAATTTACATACAAATCCTACTTTAAACCCCCAACTCCTAGACCAAACCCAACTCAATCACAGGGACCCTCCAGGCCAGGTAGTGTTGCTCCTTTGAGTTTCTGAGACCGTAAATCTTTATGGGAGTGGACAACTTCCTCTTTCTCAGATAAGGTGGTGGCTGGGTTTGAATGACTGACCCGGTGGTTAGCAGCCCAATGAATAACCCAGTAGCTACTAGTCTCCGTAGCTTAAATCAGAACTAGGAATAGAACTCATTTTAATGGGGGGTCGCCTGTACGCTACCATCTGCAAAATGAGGGAGCTGGAATAAAGATACTTTTTGGACATTTTGTATTTTGGTGTTTCCAAAATACCACTGTTATAAGAACCATTGATTTGGGAATCTATCAATGAGAACTGTTAATTATATCATGCATCCACTGTATAATAGACACTTTTCTAATGTGTAATGCCTTTAACCCTCATAATGACTATGATACTGATATTACTATTATCTCAAGAGAACTAAGATGCATATGTTCAGTAATTTTTTCAAGGTTACACAGTAGAGTCATAGTTTGAGCCTAAGCAATCAGACACACATATCTCTGAGTCACAGGAAACAGCTTCTTGTCTCTAAGGTACCAGCTTTTCCCTCTCCTTCCAATTGACTCCTCCCTTCTTTGTCCCTAAGGCACCATTCTTCTTCCTAATTTACCACCTGATTAGGCATTCTCCTTACTTCCCATCCATCCATCCACCTCTACCAATTCTATAAGACCACATCAGTTCCTTGAAACATCTATTTTCTGATATTTACCCGTGTAAACTTTCATCATCCTGACTCAGCAGACGCTGCTCTCCTACTTAGTTCCTCCAGCACCCGCAGTGAGACAGTCATTCTCAACGTAAAATAATAATCCCTAGTGCTACTCGCAGAGAAGCACTGAACCTCTTCTAGAAAACGGCCACATCTCTCTTTGAGCTACCCCTGAGTTTCCCAGAGGGAACTTCCTGAATACCTTGTCACCAGATAATAGCTAAAATCAGGCCATTCATCCTACACATACTCTTCAAGTTTGTTGAAAGCTCAGCCCACAGTCTTTATGAGATTCTGTAAACAGAGAATGCGCAGAAATTCCTCCAGTTAGATCAATGGAGAATGAATGTTAAGGTCGAGCCTGTCAACTTTTTCTCTCCCCCTCCCCTCTCGGGTGCATATCCACAAACATAGCCTAGGTAAGTCATCTTCATCTTCATACTTGCTGGGAAAGGCAAGGAGGGATGGGGTAAAAGGAGAAAGGGAGGGAGTGAAGGTAGAAGAAAACATAGATTTAGAAATGAAGAGAAAGAAACCATTTAGAATGGAGAATTTGAAAGAAAAATAAAGAAGGAAGGGGGAGGAAGAATAGGACAGAAGGAAAGGAAAGAGCAAAAAAGGGAGAGTTTTCATGGGAGGAGGGATGGTGAAAGGAAAGAAAAAAGTGGGAAAGAAAAGATGCACTAGTTCTGAACACATTCTTGGTCAATGACAGCTTCCTCCTGTGGGTCAGGAATGGAGGGATTTTATCATGGATTTCACCTTCACCCAAAGGTGCCTGTAAGGAAGTGAACACTGAACCATTAAAGAATTTGAGAACCATATCCCAAGAGAGATGGAAAAGTAAGGGCAGGATCAAGTCTCAAGAGGTTGGTAGAAATGGAGGTTCTCAGATGGCCATGACTACTACACAGGATGAAGAAGGAGAGCAGGGAGTGGGCTTGCCTAAAGCAGCAAATCCCTCTCTTCTCTTTCCTGGGAGCTCCTCCCAGATCACCTCCATGTGGAAATTATTAGGAAAGACAACCAAGGAGGAGTCTAAACTCTCATTCCTCCAAAAAAAAAAAAATAGTGGTTGGCTCATTACAGATCCCACTACTAATGCAGAGGACTGTCATCAACCCATGAGCTTGTGTGCAAGGCACCCAGAGGGCCCCAGCTTGTGTGCCAGTACAGGTGATGGGTCTATGGGTGGCATGAGCTAGCCCAGATGCCAGCCATGAGACCCTCCTCAATTTATCAGGAACTTTTCTTTAGCCCTCAGGAGTCAAGCATACAGGTAAAGAATTGTTCCTACCACAAAAGACCAGTATTATGTAGTGGAACAGCATGCCAAATAGTAGTGCAAAAAAATTCCAATCATTCTCAGTTACCCAAAGCAGGAACCCCTAACTCCTGAACTTTGTCTTTATCTAGTCCTAATATACTCTGACTAATTTTACAGTATCTCCACTTAGGAGGTTATCCTCCAAACATGCTGTATCTGTGAGCTCTTTCTGTTTCACAAGCCACTTCATAACTTAGTGGCTAAAAACATCGCCATTTACTTAGCTCATGAGTTTGCACATCAGCATGTTTAATTGGGCATAGATGGGCATGTTCTTTGGCCACAGTCGAGTTTGCCCTTGAATCGCCATCAGTTGCTGGGTGAGCTGATGACTGACTGGCCTAGGTTGGGAAGGCTTCTCTCTACTCCACCTAGCTCTCATCCTGCAGCAGACTACCTAGGGCTTATTCACGTGGCCCTGGGCAAGCACTCAAGGCCTCTTGAGGTCTAGGCTCAGAACTAGTGCACCGCCATTTCTGCCACATTCTGTTGGTCAAAGTAAGTCAGCCTGAATTCATCCTCCTTCTGATCGACAACCAAAAACCAACTGACAGCCACCGAGTTGATCCTAACTCATAGTGACCCTTTCTATAGCTGAAACAGAGCAAAGGTACAAAGAAAAAGAGAATTACAGCCATTTTTTTTGCAGGCAATCTACAATATGTGGTCTGTTTTTCTACTTCCTGAATTTTCCTTCAGCCTCTTCCTTCTTCCAACTCCCTATCCACACCATCAACTTTTCTTCTCTTCTTTATCTTCGTTCTTCAAGACTTCGACAATTTCATTAGTTCACTGGAACCTTCTCGGACCAGTCCGACTAGGATATGCTAACCCTGAAGCCGTGCTGCACATACTTGTGTGCACGCGCCTTACCTACCATTCAATACCTGTCTATAGAGACAATCTTGTATAGCATTCTTGGTATCAAGAGTCACATCATATACTCTTGGGCTACATCTGAATCTTAAGCCAGAGTTCACACCAAGTAGATGCACAAAAAGTATTTAAGTAATTGTTTCTCCTTACATATCTGATTTTCTCCTAGATTTAAACTCGAAACCCTCAGAGTAACACGTTGGCATAGCGTCTCAATTATTGTGAGTGACCCTTGGAATAAAATGATAGAAAAAATAGTTCAGTAATTCTCATTGAATGCCAGAATTTATTTATCTTTTGGTATGTTAGAATTAAATGTGGTTTTTTTTTGTTACAAAGAGAGAGAAGATGTGATTCTCACTGACAAGAATAAGACTGATATACCTTTGTTTGGATTTCCCACTTTATTTAAGGAGCTTGTGGATTATTTGCGAGTTAATTCACATAGTGCTGCTTATGCCACATCCATGAGTCCCCCGATAACAGAGCAAATCATCAGATCGATTAAATTTATCATGGGAACGGATGGATCCACAGAAGGTAAGAGTTTCCGTGGTGATCACCAGCTCCCACAAACTCCTTTTCCTGACCACTCTCTGCCTCTCTTATGTCTTGCCAACCTCGCATCCTCTTCAGTACAACTTTTGTTTTATATAACCCAGTGTATATATCAAACCATGTGCTAACTCTACTAGAGGTAGAATCATCATCAGAGAAACTATTGTTAAAGCAAAGTAAGCCTGAATTTACTCAGTGTTATCAGTGAATTTGGATAGTATTGTGAGTTGAAATAAAATAAATCATGGTGTGCATTTGCCTTTGTTTGATTGGATAGTCAGTATTATTCCTCTAAAACCAAATTAGTTGATTTGATGTTTCATTCTTATACTGTTTTTCTTTTTCATCCAGATATTGAGAAAGGTAAATCCATTACTGGTCATTTGCGAATACACAAAAAGCTAGCTTTCCACTCATTTTGTTGCATTTTGACACCATAAAGCAGGCTATGTTGTTCATGCAAAACAAACTTACTCTTGTTTCTAATAACTGGTTCATCCGTAAATACCTCTTGGAACTCTGTTTCTACTTTTTAGATGAAGTAGAGTTGCCACAATGTGTCCCAACAGTTGTGAAACTAGTGATGAATAAGGTAGGTCATGAGTCAAGCTAACAAACACATTTATAGAAGTAACAAATTATCTAACCTGTGAACTGGTCATGATGCTGTATAATCCACCCCCACCTTGAAATGACTTCTAGCCTTTCAAGCCAGCCGACTCTTTCAATAGAAGAATGGGGAGACCCAAGAATTTTTTTTTTAAGCAAGAGTATTTTATCCACATGCAAGTTTTATTCCGAAGCCTACTCCCCCAAAGCAGGGCTTATCTAGAGAAGTGGTGTCTTCCGTTCACCCCCATATGGGCAGGCTTTAAGGCAGTGGTTCTCAACCTTCCTAATGCTACGACCCTTTCAGAGTTCCTCATGTTGTGGTAACCTCCAACCATAAAAGTATTTTTGTTGCTATGTCATAACTATAATTTTGTTACTGTTACGAATCGGGGGACCCTTGTGAAAGGGTCATTTGACCCCCAAACGGGTCCCGACCCACAAGTTGAGAACCACTGCTTTAAGGTCTCTCTCCTGAGGTCTGATGTTCCCTACAATGCTAGATTGGAAACCTCCAGGATAAATCTTTCCTTTGTTACTAAATCAGAAAACAGGCGTTTCTACTGCAGTGGTTGAATTGATTCATCTCCAAACGCTTTCTAGGTTTGTCATTTGTGGTTCAAGATTCATGTCCAATTGAATGGCCGGTATAAAAAGGAAAAAAGAAGGTAGTCTTGGTGGCAGCACAGTGCAATGGTTAAGGTCATTGATTCTGAGACCATCTTCCAGAGTTTGACTATTCTCCTTAAAGCTATCAGAAGTTGTCACCTGATATTCACAAGATGGTCTTTGAAATAGAATGTTATGCCATTGGATGTTGTGTGAACACAATATCGTCATCTGATCCTGTGGTTCCTGAGGCACCTTGAACCAGCTCTGTGCCTTTGCAGTGATGATCAGTTTGCTCAGAGGGATTTGCTTCTCGGTTTGTTCTTCAATCGACATGACTAGGCATGTCTCCGTGTCTGAAACAGGTCCCTCTCTCATTTCCATGAGCCTTATGGCTTTCAGTGGAGTTGCTCCTTTAACAGCTTCAAGGATGGTTTACTTGTTTGTTTGTTTGTTTGTTTTTGAGATTCACAGTGATGGACAAGTACAACAGGGCTCGGCGTCAAGCTGTAGCATTCATTTATTTTCTGCCTTCTGGTTATTTAATAAGCTTTTGTTTAACTTCCAAATAGAAACTTCTCCTTTGCCTCTTGCTGTTGCTAGAGCTCGCACGGGGTTTGCCGTGCATGGAAACGGATACGTTCTAAAGAGAGCTAATGCTACAACATTCAAAAGATACACGACACACGAGAGTGGATGCTACTGCCTGTGAATTCAAGCATAAGATCTTCTGGGGTAAAAGTTTTTGATAGCAAGTGCAGTACACATATAAGCTAGCATCCTAAGTGTTTTTATGACTATTGCGATATATGTATGCTAGGTTATATATGTACACTTTGTATGCAAGAGATGAACATGTTGCATGAAAGTAGCTATTGTATCCTATTCTCCCAGTGGAGTTTCTGAACTCTATTACAAGCCTCTGGAATAGCAGATGTATGTTGTCTGAATAGATTTTAGGTGGCGCACCACTGTACTTGCTAGTCTTAAGTAAGTCACATACCTGTTCCATCTTAAACAAGTTGTTTACCGTCTCCATGTTCGGTTCTCCTGGCTGGAAGCTGAGTTAAATAGTATTATGAAAATTAGGTAAATTAATCCATAAAAAATACTTTAAATTGTGTCTAGAAACCAGACAGCCCCTGGGTTAAAAATAAGGTGCTTTACTACGTGTGTCTTTAAGTCAAATGTATAGGTAGGTCGGAACAGGTGCATATGGTTCTTATTTAGCCTCACATCAGTGTAACAAAAAGCCCAAAGCCTACTCAATTATTTAAAAGCTGTACGTCCAGCACATTAACTTATATTAAAGAACTTGTTGTGAGTAGAGGTTAGTTCAATGATTTCACAGTGAGGGCCAATTTGCATACTGTAGAAAGACAAGGAAAAGTCTGTACACTGGATGTTCATATCGCAGGGATTTACTATACGCTGAACATTCAGTATGCTTGGATTATGTGTGCTTCAAGGCACAGTACTCGATTTAAAGATACCACAGTGCTCTGGGTGGTTGTCTATTGTCAATTTTTTTGGAGGGGGGGCATTTTCTTCATTCTCTCTTTAGCCCTGTAGATTTAAATCACCACTCTGTTGCTGCTTTTTCCCCCCAAAGTTGCTGATATTCTTCTCTTTTTCATTTTAGGAGAAAACATGCAAGCACACATAGAGAAGGGCTATGTGTGAAGCGTGTTTTTTTAGATGTAGGCGCTCCAGTGAGGAAGATAGGACAATTGTTTGTCAAAGGCCTGAATAAAATGATAGAAAAGACAATCGACAGAATCATTAGCCAGCTTTCAGGTCAATCGTTCCGGTACCTCTTTTGAAGAATTCAAAGGCACACAGTGGATTGTCGAGATGACCTCCTTTGTGACTATGCCTGCTTTAAGTAACAAGGACAGACTGGGGAGGCTGTCCCAGCTCACCCATTTCTGCTTACATACACTTGCTCTCAGGGTAAAGTTGCCCGAAGCTCAGAGATGCAATGTGGTCACGTGAGAGCTGCCTTAACGGGGTTTGAAAAAGAGGAGCCTAGCTCTTTGTAGGCTTGGTTTCCAGTTGAGATTGGGGAGCAGTTGGCCAGATCTGTTCCTTGATGAATGTCATCCCTTTAATCTGCAATGCAAAGCTTCAGAGGAAAGCAGGCTGCAGGGAAAAGGTCAGTGTTCTTTTCGTGCCAAGGTTCCAAGATGAACTAGCAGGACTGGTGAAGTGACAGTGTTTATGCACAAACAGCGACCTTCCCTCTGTGAGCCAGGAGGCTCACGGAGTTCATGCTTACAGGCTGAGAGCCGCCGCTGCATGTGCATTCCATATGCGCCAAGGCCCTGTTCATCCCCTGCCTGGCAGCTCCATGCAGCACAGCAAGCCCAAAGCCGAGATTTGATTTCTCAATCCTCATGAATGTTGGGTGGTCCTTCCTAGCCAAACCAATACTATAAGACCCCGAAGGCCAAGCAATGTGTCTTGAATTAATTTGGCATACCTATGAGTGTCAAACTCAGTGCCCACCTTAATAAATATGTCATGACTCAACTTCCATCCCACCGACCTACTATATTTCAAGTCAGTGTTTATGCTGCATAAGATCAGAGGGAAGTTTATGTCTTAGAACTTGGAACTGGGCATCAGCTACACACCAATTGTGGTAAGTCAAAGGACTTCTCCGCTATCAGGGTCTCTCAGCGATTGGTATCACTTTCGAAAAGATCCAGAATGACTGCTGCTCGGTTACTGTCTTCATATAGACATGGCACAGCAGCCACAGGAAGATGAGCCCCAACCCACACAAACAAATGACTGCCCTAAAGAAAGCAGTTGCCGTTGTACTTTTCGAGGATGTCCTGGATGCACATTTTTTTAGCAATCTGTCAACCTCCTCTCTGAACTCTCAGACGAGGCTATGCCCTTCCACTCTTTCACCAACTCTGGGCAACCTGCCTTTTTACAAAGAAAACAGAGGTGAAGTCATGTGGGGGGTTAAGGCTATGTGCTCAGGAGCCAGCCTTGGGGGGTGGGGGGACAACCCACCATATGCCACTCCCTAGCCCTATGACTTCTTGTTCTAATCTAAATTGATTAAGCTTAATTACTTCTTCACAAACTCGAGTTGTAAGAAGGGTTAGAGTGTGTGTGTGTGTGTGTGTGTGTGTGTGTGTGTGTGTGTGAGAGAGAGAGAGAGAGAGAGATGGCTTAAAAATTCATGGAAATTCCATTATATTTTAATTGATCAATTTTTCCACAAAATTGTGAAGCCCATGTGTATGTATTTGTGTGACGTGGCAAAATGCTCGATAGTCTTATTATTGTGGTTATGCGCCATCAAGTTGGCAATGACTAATGATATTGACTTTATGCATAACAAGGAAACAAGACCCAGCCTTGCCATCTTCATGGCTGCCGGTATGTTTGAGTCAATTTTTGGTGGGTATTATATCAACCCATCTCATTGAAGATTTTCCTCATTTTCGGTGGCCATTGACCAAACAGCAGTTGGCCTTTCCTGATGATATGTCCAAATAAAATTGAAATTTCACCATCCCCACTTCTAAAGAACATTATGAACTCAATAAAGATTACCATTCAGTAGCACCTAGCAACTACATTATGTTTAATTCCTTGCTTTTTTTACACCTCCAACTTATAAAACCCTTTTATCCACCATGCATGCAGTCATCTCTTCTCTCAGACCTTACACCTAACTCTACCAAGAAATCATGTGGCACTTCCTTTCACACACACACACACACACACACACACACACACACACACGGGCTTTAAAAAGGTATAGACAAAATGGATAATGGATTATTTCCATAAACATTTTGAGGACCCCCTGTGTATTGAAATTCTCATCAGATGTCCCAACTTCACCACCACCTCCTTCAACTTCCACTTGGATGAATAGAACACAGCCTTCTCCTCTTTCTCTCCATTTATGTTCTTGAGCTTTTATAACTTGTTCTCCACAGCAACTAAAACTGTCTTTGAAAAAAAGTAATCCGGACCTTGTCCAGCCTGTGCTCTGAGCTTTCCATCACTTCTCATTTTACTCCAAAGCGACCTCAAACTGTCTTTCAGGACTTCTCCTGCTGTGGTCCTCCACGTTTTCTATCAGTCACTTTGGGAGTTCACTTTAGACAGTTGGCCTCCTCACTTTTTGTAAAGCATCCAGCACAGATGCTGATGAAGGCTCTTTGCACCTGGTCTCTAGCACTGAGCTATACCTGCATGGTCCCCTGACTCACACAAGTTCAGCCTTTTTAGGAAGTCTCACTATTCTCCATAGCATACCTTCCTTGTCCCTTAATCACCTCACCTTACTGAGTTTTCTTCATAACATTAAGACAACCTGACAAATTATATATGTATCACCTTATCCTTTATCTACCCTCACAAAAACATATACTTTGAGAGAACAAGTATTTTATATATTTAGACCATTACATAAGAACAATGCCCAGCACAAGAGGAAAGTAAGATGAAATAGAGGAAAGAACTAGGAGGTAAAGGGCATTTATAGAGGTCTAAATACAGGCATGTACATATGTAAATATATATATAAGGATAGGGAAATAGATCTATGTACATATATGTATATGTTAAGTACCAAGGTAGCAGACAGACATTGAGCCTCTACTCAAGTACTCCCTCAATGCAAAAACACTTTGTTTTAATGACCGGGCATTCCATGATGCCCACCTTCCCGATATTATCGCTGAAGAAGAATCGGGTACATATCAAATGTGATGAAGAAAGATGATGGTGCCCAGCTATCAAAAGATATAGCATCTGGGGTCTTAAAGACTTGAAAATAAACAAGCAGCCATCTAGCTGAGAAGCAACAAAGTCCACAGGGAAGCAGCACACCAGTCTGTGTGATCATGAGGTGTTCATAGGATCAGGTATCAGACATCAAAGACCCAGAACAACAACAACAAAAATTATATCATTGTGAATGAGGGGGAGTGCAGTGTGGAGACCCAAAGCCCATCTGTAGACAATTGGACATCCCCTTACAGAAGGGTCACAAGGAAGGAAGAGACGAGCTAGTCAGGATGCAGTATAGCACTGATGAAACACAACTTTCTTCTAGTTCTTTACTGCTTTCTCCCCACCACTATCATGATCCCAATTCTACCTTACAAATCCAGCTAGACCAGAGCATATACCTGGGTATACAGATAAGAACTGGAAACACAGGGGATCCAGGACAGATGAACCTCTCAGGACCAATAATGAGAGTAGTGATACCAGGAGAGAAAGGTGGGGGGAGAAGGGGGGCACTGATCACAATTATCTACATATAATCCCCTCCCTGGGGGATTTACAACAGAAAAGTGGGTGAAGGGAGACTTCAGACAGTGTAAGACAGGAAAAAAATAATAATTCTTAAATTATCAAGGATTTGTGAGCGGGTGTGTGCGTGTGTGAGGAAGTGGGGGAAAGGAGAGCTGATGCCAAGGGCTCAAGTAGAACCAAAGTGTTTTGAAAATGATGATGGCAACAAATGTACAAATGTGCTCGACACAGTGGATGTATGTATGGATTGTGATAAGAGCTGTATGAGCCCCCAATAAACTGATTTTTAAATGCCCAGTAAGTACAGATTTTCAGCAGTGTCCAGCAAGTATAGATTTGGTATTTGTTGAATTATGGAATCATTTTCTTTCCCCCTTATTTCAGTAACTGAAAAACCCTTTCATCTTTATATTGCTGTCTTTGATTCTTTCTCTTTATATTTTCTGAAGGCACAGACCTCTTGTCAACTCTTCTCAGCACTTGTCCAATTTACCTTATAATAAAAGGTCTCCCTTACACCATGCTTCTTCAAACAGCCACTGAGTCTTAACCCTGCCATTCCTGCAAATCATCTCACGAAGTGGCCTTCTCCCCCTGCTTCCAACTCATTTCCCACTCGGTTTCTCATTCCTTCAGCCGGTTCTCTGCCGGAAGCCCCCAGACCCTGCTTCCTCTAGCTCACTCCTGGCCAGCTCTTTAGTTGTCCCTCCCTGATCCAATTCAATTTGACCTCTGGGCAGCATATAGCTACTGGTCAGAGTTGTCCCTCTCTGAAGCGACTTCTTATCCAGAGTTAAGGAGATTCTCTTCTTTGTTTTCCTCTTATTCTTTGTCTATTCTTCCTCCATCTTTTGAGGTATTTCTCATAATCTCATCCTCTAGTCTATTTACTTTTCCCTTGACACAAGTGCCCTCATTTACGTTCTTTCCTTCATATATAATGTGGTCTTCAAATAGGAATTGGCATCAGAATCGCCTACCCCAAAGAGTTTCTGATTCAAAACTGTGAAGTTCTCAGGCTATGTTGACAATTCTGGTCCAGGTTGAAAACCACACTAGGAGACCCACAGGTCTATAATGACCTTGAAGCTATTCTAACTCTCCCATGATGCACAAATAGAGTATAGTTTTCTTCTGGCTAGAGATCATCATGTTTATATCCCCAGCGCCTGGCACATTACCGGCCTTCAATCTTAATTTCCCACTTGCATTGATAAGAAATGAGTTAGGTGCTGGCTGTGTATTTGTTGTAAAGCAGAGTGCTGATAAATACCTGTTCAGCATATTCTTTTCATTAAAAGTTAAGCACAGTCTCTGAATATTTTATGTCAGCCACCTGAGCAATTGGACTTGATCATTTTCCTTAGAATTCTTGTCTGTGTTCATGTCTAGTTTTGCTCATAACATTTATAGTAAAACCTACAATGGCTAGAAACAGTGTCAGGTGGAAACCAGTTAGCGAAAAGGACTCAAATATTTTTTCACTAATAGCGAATGACAAAAAAGTGGTAAGCTGCACCCAATCAAAGGTGGGGGAGACTTCTGAGATTCAGAAAAACCAGATAGCACAGGTTTCAAAGCACATGGTAATTAGAATGCCATTAATAACTTAAATTGTCATACACCTGTCCCTAAAAGTCACTTTGCGTTTTTGTACAATTTCATCCGCTTCTTTAAACCACTGTCATTCAACATCTCAGTCCACTCCGTTGCTGCAAGTATCTCACCTGTTCCTCCACAACACCTCTGAATATTTTGATATCCAGAAATGCATGGGCCCTAAAAGCAGGTTCTCCGTTAAACCTATGCTTTCACATAACTTGTTGAAGTATGTAAAGTCATTAAAACTCATTGCAACATTAAAAATCATATCACTTAATTTGATAATAGGTATCTGGCACAAAAACTCCCACTTGCCTGGCAGTTTGTAATATCTTGAGGGCTTTCAAGTTGCTGTGATACTGGGAACAATATCACGAATACTTCAAACACAAGCAGGGTGGCCTAAGGTGAACAGATTTCAGTGAAGCAGCAAACTCAGAATAAACTACAAAGAAGTATTGCCTATCAATTCCTGAGGGATTCGCCACTGAAAGAAAGCCTTGTGAACAGCTGCAGCGCACTGGCAAGTGCAATTCTGGAAGATGCCCCGCCGGATGGAAGAGACTAAAATATGACTGAGGAAGAGCTGCCTCTTTTACAGGAGCGTCAACTATAATGATATTCATGGAGTAAAGCTCTTGAAAAGTTCATTTGCTGTTGGCATGACTCAAAAACAGAAGAAATGGCTTCAAGCATCTTTTAATAATCAGAACATGCTATGAATGAAGTATGAATATAGGAATATGGAAGTCATTAAACATGAAATGGAACATATAAAGATCAATACCGTGTGAATTAATGAATTGAAATGGACTGACATTGACCACTTTGAATTGGACAAGCCTATGGTGTTCTATACTATGAATGACAAATACAAAAGGAATGGTGTCACATTCATTGTCAAAAAGAACCTTTCAAAATCTATCTTGAAGTACAATACTGTCTATGATAATTTATACCCAATTAAATCCAGTTAATACAACTATTACCGAAAGGTAGGCATTAGCCACTAAAGCTAATGATGAAGAAATCCAAGAATACCAACTTCTCCAGTCTGAAGTTGATGGAGCATGCGATCAAGATCCGCTGATAATTACTGGCAATTGGAATGCAAAACTTGGAAACAAAGAGGAAGGAACCATATTTGAAAAATATGACCTCGGGATAGAAATGCAAATGATCACATGATAAAATTTTGCAAGGCCAATGACTGCTTCATTGTAAATATGCTTTTCAACTGCACAAATGGTGGCTCTGCATGGACTTCACCTCTGTTCTGCAACACCTGTAAATGTGTTGATGACAGAGGAGCCGGAGCTTCTTGCCTTCAGGAAATGCATGTGCCACAGGAATCAAATTGACTCCATCTGTGAGAATAAACTATGCAGAAGCCCAACAGATGCAGCCAAAATGAGCCCGGGCTAACTGTGGAACAAGCCATCAATTGCTCATATATAAGTTCTGTTGAAAATGAAGAAAGCTACCTCAATTTTCTTTAAAGGTAGAAAAAAAAAGCCTATCAGAGAACGTGAACCCAAATTCTGACGAATTTCGATAAGAAGGTCAGTAACTGAAAAATGGGAAACTGAGTTTGTAACTTAAAGCTAAATTCCGTTGGCCATTGCACTAGTACCAGGAATTATTCTGCAAATGGGCCTTCCTTTGCCCTTTAGAAAGTAAGCACATGGTAGCTGCTCATGTTCTGAGGAGGAAATATTAAAAAGAAGTGTTCACAAACAGAGTGCCTCCTTTCATCAGATCATTCTGAATTTTCATTCTTTGGATCACTTGAGGCGTATTCAAAACATCCCACTGTGGTAAGCGTGTTACCCATGCTTAAGAATTCTGTTTAAACCTACACAGGCTGCCTTGGGAATGGCTAGAGAATGAGCCTCTTCATCTAATTGGATTACTCTTCTCTTTTCCTTTGAGTGTGGTTCACTGGGGAAAAGTTCTGTATTCCTGAATGTAAGGTGCTTTTTAAAAATCCGCCTTGATTATGTTACAATGCCCCTATTAAAAGTGGCATTGCTTATCTAAAATGAAATGGAGTGTTTTTCTCTTTACAGAAAAACCCTGCTTCTTTTCGATGAGAAGCTCTGTGGACTACATATAACTCTTCATTTTATAAAAAAAGCAACCAGCAAAAGAAAAAAACCCACATATTCTGTTAAAGAAATTCATATCCATTTAAAAATAAAAACAAAATTGCACTGACCAGCACACATGTTAGTGCTTTAAATGTTAGATTTGTTTCTGCTGATTTTTTTAAAAAATGACACCACTTTATCCCTATGGGCTCTCATTTTCGGGATAGAGAACTTATGCCATAGACCAATCTTCAGGATATTTTAATATAGGATTAGCTAGCTTGAGATATGGTGAAGTCATGTTGGCTTCATGTAAAGTAGTTTGTACTGTATGAAATATTTAGGTCATGTTATACTGCACATGGTGCTTTTTGATTTAAAGATTTTTTTGAACAGTGAAAATTACATGAACTTGGAATTTTTACCTTTATTAGGAACTGAATAGCAGACAATTCCAATTTGTTATCTTAAAAGGGCTCTAGAAATAAGAGTTACTATTCAATAAATAAAGGGCGTTGATGGCATAGTGGGTTATGTGTTTGACTGCTAACCCAAAGTTCAGCTGTTCAAGCCCACCAGCTCCTTTGAAGAGAAAGATGAGACTTTCTGTTCCCATAAAGATTTACAGCCTCCGAAACCCACAGAAGTTCCACTCTGTCCTGTAGGGTCATTCTGAGGTGTAATCAACTGACTAGTCGTGACTGGTACAATAAATAGAGATGCAAATATTCTGAAACCCAAAATGAGTCTGTCTGAGTTAAAACTGCTTTTATTAATATTAACAACAGGTTGTTAATGAGTCTACCTCAAATCCTGATGGCACATTCTTCTTCTTCACATCATCCAGTTTCTAAGGCCATTTATACTTGTTGACTACGTATGACTAAAGGATGCACCACTGAAGTGCATTTCCTGATTTAAAGTTACACTGTATCCTCTTGTTTGTGCAAATGACTTACTGGGTCATGTACACCTTCTAAAGGAGCATAGTTAAATGTTCCCAATGTTTGTCCATATTTTGTTATGAACTACTCGATATAATGCCTGGGTATAGTCACTAAAACACAGGTAAACATCTTCCCAGTCTTCTCTCCTTCACCTTATTCCAGCACATAGCATCAGTGATATCTCGCGCTCTTTATCCTTTGCTGAATAGAACTTAAATATCTAGTAGTTCTTTGTCAGTGTACTTTTGCAACTATATTTGAATTATCTTCCGCTGGTGATTTAATGATACTGTTCAATCATTTCCACATTATCTCAGATCACCTTTCTTTGGGGTGAACACAAATAGGAATCTCATCCAGTTGTTTGTAGGCAGCAATCTATTTCTGTGCAAGCATTTGCTGCACTGGATCTGTTGACGGAAGCATCTCAATTTGTATTCCATCAATTCCTGGTAATTCCACCAATGCCCTCCATACCGTATGGACTTCTTCCTTCGATGCCATGCATTCTTGATCAGATTGGTTCTTGAAATGGTTATACATTTACTCATTCTTTTGGTACGGTGACTTTTTAAAATAATGTATTCCCTCCATATTATTTTGTTTATTTGTTTTTTCCTGTATCACTCAATCCTTTTCCATGAAATCCTTCATTATTTCAATTTTTTAAATCACTTTATTAGGGGCTCATACAACTCTTATCACCATCCATACATACATCAATTGTGTAAGCGCATTTGTACATTCATTGCCCTCGTCATTCTCAAAACGTTTCCTCTCCACTTAAGTCCCCGGCATTAGGTCCTCATTTTTCCCCTCCTTCCCCACTGCCCCCTCCCTCATGAGCCCTTGATAATTTATATATCGTTATTTTGTCATATCTTGCCATTATTTCAAGTTGACCTTTGAACGTTTTCTTCAGTTCCTTCAGCTTAAGAAATGGCAAATGTATCCATAACTTGATTTTCTAACTCCAGGTCTTTTCACATTTCATTATAATTCTTTACCTTGCCTTCTCGAGCCACTCTTTAGAACTTTTCTGTGAAGCAGTTTTATTTCATCTTTCATTTTCCTTTCATTCTTGCTACTCTACAGTAAGCGAATGTTTCAGAGATCTTTCTGACATCCATTTGGGGTGTCTTTCAACCTGAGGTGCTCATATTCTAGAACTATATCAGAGAATGCTCCTCCATGTTTCTTGTGTTTTTATGGATCGAATTTGTTAGAACCAGGTGGCCAAGTCCTTCTTCCCAGCCTCTTCTTAGTCTGGAAACTCCACTGAGACCTGTTTATTGAAGACCTTGCTGATCCCATAGCTTCCAGCATCACAGCAACAGGTAGCCACTACAAGCTAAGAGATGAGTGGTAATACCGAGGTGTTGATTTATCAAGTGAGTAAAATAAACTGGGTAATTCAGGCCAATTCTTCCCAAATAGCTAAACCAACATGGTGGCACCCATGTAACCCAGACAGCAGCCAGCCCGGGCCCTGTCAGGGTCATAAGTCAGCATGCTGAAGATAGTGTGCCGGGCACTGGGTGAGATTCAGAACCCAGGCAGTGATCTAGATTCCAGTTCTTAGGGTGTCAGAGGGAGGGAGGGCTAGATTTCCTTCTGCCCAGTGGAGCCTGCCGACAAGGTCACCTCCTCCAGGCCGCCCGCAGAAAGCAGTCACCATCCAGCCTAGCCAAGGAGATGACCCACCACCTTCCACATTGCTCAAAGACCACCAGATCATCCCTGCAGGTGAGAAGCTTGCTGATGTTGTGAGAAGACTCTTGTCTTTGGAGATGGCTAACAAGAAGGAGAAGCTAAAAGTCAAGCAAGAGTTGTTGGTGAATAAGATCATGGCAAAAACCTCTCCAAAACCAACTGTGCCCTCTTTGAGAAGACGTGCCAGGAGCTGGGCACTGAGCACACCTCCCCCGCTCTGCTTCAGGAAGGCTACCGCTGCTGGGTGGCCAAGAGGGCACTGTGCCTGTGGGTGTTCCAGGAGGCTCAAACACTGAAGAAGCAAAAAAGGGCTTTAAAAGCTGCAGCTGCTGCAGCCCGGAGACAGACCCGAGGGGCCCAGAGGGGCATCTGAAGCCAGGCCAGAGGCACTCAGGAAAAATCAATCAAGGCTCTTCCCCTGGGGTGGGGGAGGGATTCTACCCAAATAGCAGACGGAAATAATGGGGGTTTTCCTTTAATTACCCAGAGAAATGAATGTCTTCCTTACGATTGCTTCTGGAGATAGCATCCAAGTGTCCCACTTGTACTTGGCCATCTTACGCAAGGTCATCTGTGAGAACTGGACAACTACCGATCCTCTTTGCTAGTTGAAGTGTACTTCTACAATGCAAGGCATAAATTGATTCTTAAATATTTAAAATGGCATTTTCCACTCTCCCTCCCTCTCTTTCCCCATTCTAATGATAATTTGCACTTATGGTCTTTTCCAAACAAAAAATGTCATACTTGGCAACAAGTAATGAGAGGTTCAGATACTAAAATTCTAGTAGAAAAAACTAAAGCTTCTCTTTACAGCATACAACTAGCAAAAGGTAGAGAGACATTAGGATTTTGAATTCTTTAAAGATTTCTGTAGTGTCCTTTAAACAGTCTGTAATAATTAAAGTAAATTCGTTTCTGTAGAACAAAACCCTCAACTTATTAATGGTTTAGCTCAATAGAAATTTATTTTTTGCTCATATAATGTCTAAAATGGGTGTGGCCATTGGGCAAGTTATTCTCTTCCAAGAGGCCAGATTCTTTCCATCTTATAATGTCTCCAGTTTCAATATATGTCCTAGTAGTTTATGGCCAGAATACTGAAGAGCATGGAGCATCATGGGTAATAGTTTCATGGTATATGCCTGAAAAACTCAACCCCACTGCCATTGATCTGATTCTGACTCATAACAATACAATATAGGGTTTCTGACACTATAAATCTTAAGGGAGAAGGCACAATTTATATTTTCCCACATTCATTGGTCAAATTCAATTTTGACCTTGACTGGCCAAAAATGAATCTGTAAATGACCTTAACTCATTATATGCCTAGGAAGAAGAAATGGGATTAGTAAAAAGCCTGACTAATCTTTGTCATAGTTCTTAACTTTTGTTCCAGATATTAATTCTTCAAACTTTCCGAAAAACCTGTGTTGTAGGAATGACATATACCTTTGACCTTTTCACATATTGACTCAGTAAATAAACTTTTGACTTGAAATAGAAGAAAAGTAGTATTATTAGAATAAAATTTAAATCTAAACAACTGAAGGAAGATCTCTTTTCCTTTTATAGGGATTCTCAAGGCCACTAGTCAGGCTTTTACTGTAACCACATCTGCCTTCTTTTTCACAGAACTTAGTCCAGTCCAAGGCAGTTAGCAGGTATCAATGTCATTATAATTATTGTTTCACTAAATTGCCCAATACTATACACTTTATGAAAGCGTTAAGGAGCCCTTAAGACGATGCTTCCCCAGAACAAAGTTAAATGACATGAAACTGGAATAGCGCGGGCAGTGAAATCAGAACAGGGAAGGATTAATACTATTGGAAATCGGTGAGGCCCGCCCCCGCGAGCTCCGGAGCGTCCGCGCGCTCACACCCGGCTTCCCTTCAGCCTTAGCCTGCGTGCCGCTGCTCTCCAACGCTGCGCCGCCGCGGCCGCGCGGGCCGGCCCTCGAGGCTTTCTGCACTCCGTCCCGGCCCCCGGCCCCGCCGCCGCTGTCCTGTCAATTCGCTGCTACTCCCATGGGTCTCATGAGACAGACGAGGAGTTCGATGCTCGCTGGGTGACATACTTTAACAAGCCGAATATCGATGCCTGGGAATTGCGCAAAGGGATGAACACACTCGTTGGGTATGATCTGGTTCCAGAGCCAAAAATCATCGATGCTGCTTTACGAGCGTGCAGACGCCTAAACGATTTTGCTAGTGCCGTTCGCATCCTAGAGGTTGTTAAGGACAAAGCAGGACCTCATAAGGAAATCTACCCCTATGTCATCCAGGAACTTAGACCAACTTTAAATGAACTGGGAATCTCCACTCCAGAGGAGCTGGGCCTTGACAAAGTGTAAACGCCCACAGGCGGGCTTCCCAAGGATTTATTGGTATTGCTACTTGCTTGTCAACAGTCACCTGGAAATACTGAAGATAACATAATTACCTTTTTGAACCCGTTTTCCTTTATTGAGTACCAAACCATGTAAGAATAACTTGTGTCTTAATAAAAGGGAAACGAGTTTCAACTGAAAAAAAAAAATACTATTGGAAATCATAATACACTTCCAGACATCCTGGATAGCGTGACATACTTATAGGAGGGACATTATAAGTCAGAAAATAGTGTCATTATCAAAAATTGAAAATTATAATTCAAACACATAGACATTTTTGGCTATTCTTAGATCTGTCTGGGACAAAGTACAGCTAGAATACTCCTTAGAATTTAGGATAGTGAGATCTCATATTTTTTGACAGGTCATCAGGAGACACCAGTGCCTTCAGAAGGCCATCGTGCTTAATAGAATAGGTCAGCTCAAAAGAGAAGGCCCCTCAACGCCCTGGACTGGCACAGCGATCGACACACCAGCACCCACATAATGAGAGCAGGGCGTTTTGTTGTTGCACACAGGGCCGCCACACAACAGAACTGCATCCATGGCACCTGAAAACAGCAGCTCAATTGGATGGGCTTGTTCTGAGTCACACCCTTCTTTAGGGCACTAGATTAAAAAATATCTAACTTGTCTGTCAGTTTGTTGCACTGTGGTGGCTTGTGTTGCTATGATACACGAAGCTATTTCAAATGCTTGCAGGATCACCTACAGGGAACAAATTTCAGCAGAATTCCAGACTAAGAACAGGGAATAGGTTGTCCACTTGTGAGGAGTCAGCTCCTGAAAATCTTATGGACAGAACTGAAACATTGTCCAATTTGGAAACCTCACAAAAAGAAGTAGAACATCGTCAGAGACTATCATCGCAAATACCTTTCAACAGCACAGCAGGAGACTATACACATGAACTTCTCCAGACGGAATGCACAGAAATCAGGTTGACTCTATATGTGGGAAGAGAGGATGGAGAAAATCAATATTAGCAGCTAAAGTAGGCCAAGGGCTGACAGTGAAACAGAATATCAATTACTCATAAGTACGTTCAGTTCGAAGCTGAAGAAACAATACAAATCCATGATAACCTAAATATGCCTTTGAGACTATCTGCATTCGAGGAAATCTCCAGAAAAGATTTGACTCATTAACCATTAATAGCAATGGATCTGATGAGCTGTGGAATGACATCAAGAATACCATACATGAAGAAAGCAACAGATCGTTAAAAGACAGAAAAGCAAAGAAAAATCAAAGTGCATGTCAGAAGACACTCTAAAACTTGCTTTTAATCATAGAATAGTTAAGACACACGGAAGAAATGAAGTCAAAGAGCTGAACAGAAATTGTCAAAGGGCAGCTCCAGAAGATATCAAATGTTATAATGAAATATAAAAACACCTATTGTTAGAAAACCAAAGGGAAGAACACACTCAGCATATCTGAAACTGAAAGAACTCAAGGAAAACATCGTCTTGAAGTTGAAATATTGAAAGATTATATGAGCAAACTATTGAATGATGTAAGTAGCACCAAAAGAAGATGGAACGAATACAGAGTCACTGTACCAAAAAGAACTAGCCAGCATTCAACCATTTTAAGAGGCAGCATATGAGTAAGACTCAGTGGTGCTGAAGGAAGAAGTTCAAGCTGAGCTGAAATTAGCTGAAAACAAGGCTCCAGGAATTCATGGAATATCAATTGAAATGTTTCAACAAGCTGGGGAAGCAATGGAAGCACTTCCTTGTCTATCCCAGGGAATTTATAAGCAGCTACTTCCTACTGACTAGAGGAGAGCTCTATTTGTACCCATTCCAAAGAAAGGTGACACAACAGAATGCTCAAATTATAGAACAATTGCATTACTCCTACATGCAAGTAAAATTTTACTGAAGATCATCCAACAATGGTTGCAGTAGTACATTGACAGGGAGCTGCCAGCGGTTCATGCTGGATTCAAGAGAGGATTTGCAGCAAGGTATAGCATTACTGAAGTTTCATGGATCTTGACTGAAAGTGGAGAATACGAGAAAGATATAACTCGTGTTGTATTCATTATGCCTAGGTGATCTACTGTGTGGACCATAACAAACTATAGATAGCCTTGAGAAAGCTGGAACTCCATAATACTAGAGTGTGCTCATGAGGAACCTGTAAATGGATCGAGGCAGCTGTGTAAACAGAACAAGGTCCTACTGCATGGTTTAAAATCAGAAGGAATGGATCAGTGTTGAATCCTTTCACTATACTCAATGCCAGAGTTCCCAGAATTCTCAGCAGAAGGCCATGGCCACACAGAGGCCTCACTGGTTATATCTTGATTGACAGGTCAGACTCCACCCCTTCACTAGCAATCCTCTCAAATTGGCACCAGATTATGTAACTACCACAGGTCTAAGGTAGGCCTGGCCCAAGCCATGATATTTTCAATCAGCTCATAGCATGTGAAAGTTGGGCATTGAATAAGGAAGACCAAAAAAAAATCAATTCATTTGCATTATGTGTCTGAAAAAGAATATTAAAAGTATCATGGACTGCCAAAAGGACAAACTAATCTGTCTTGGAAGAAGTAGGGTAGAGTACTTCACAGAGGTAAGCATAGCAAGACTTGATCTCATGTGCCTTGGATAGCTTAGCAGGAGATACCAGTCTCTAGAGAAAGACATCATGCTTGGAAAAGTTGGGCAGTGAAAAAGAGGAAGCCGGCTCTTCAACAAAATGGCTGCATTGATGGGCTCAAGCATAAGACTGCTTGTGAGGATGGCACAGCACCTGGCAGTGTGTGTACACTTTGTGCTGTACAATAGGTCACTGTGAGTCAACTCAAAGGCACCTAACAACAACAACAAAAATAGGTTTGAACAAAAATTTTAACCCTGTTGTTCACCACATTACAGTCCTGCCCTTGACTAATCTAGGAAACACACACACACACACACACACACACACACGCACGCACGCACATGCACACGGACACGCACACGCACACACACATACACACAAAAGAAGATTCTAAGTCCAGGTAGAGAATTAAAGCTGGAAAGGAGGCTTCTATCAAGGGTAAGGTAATATGAAAATATGAGCTGCTTCAACATCGCTTTAAGCATTTTGGAAGCAATAAAATAGTTACTTCTGTGGTTATGTCTATCTAAATGAGAAAATTCATTCTGATACATAGCTATTATTTTGTTCTGTTTTTTATAGGAATTGAGTAAAATTGGTTTATTTCACATAACTTCATTAATTTTGACCCTGAATAGTATTTTAAATGTACCTTCTTGAGAGTAAGTATGAGTAGTGGATAAATGAGTAGGAGTGACCATATACTGCATCCTCACAGGAAAACACAACTACACTTCATTGTAGTATCCTTTTTGCATTGACTACTCATCCTGATCATTTGTAAACTTGTATCATGACATCAGCAGGTGAAGCATTGACCCTTGCCTTTAACCCAATGTGGGCTTAGAGAAAGTGGCTCGTGAGCCTTCCAGCTGTGACCTTGGACCTTCCTTCTGTTTCTTGGAATAGGACACACATATTTTTACCCTTGAGTGTGATCGGTTTAAAAATGGGAGTGACTCGGCGGGAAGATTTAGGGCTTTCAGGGAGAGAAGAAAGCATACACTGGTGACAGCAATTAGTGTTCAAGAGAGGCATTGTCTCACTTTTCGTATGATTTCTATTTGACATGAGATGCATTCGCAAACTCCTCTCATAAAATGTATTTTCCTAAACACATGCCATTTGGGGCTGTGAACTACGTTTCACTATCTTCATCCCAGCAGAGACACGGCTGCGGCTCTCCTGAGATTTCCTCTTCACTCGGAATTCTAGGTCTTCTTTGAAAAAGAGACAAGGGGTATCAATCAGGGGCAAAGAAAACATGATAATTAGACACTTCAAAAGGTCAGCTCATGTTTCTCAACATCTATTACAGCAGAGAATTCAGTGAATGCAAAAGTGGTCTCCTACAATCATCCCTCTTCAACCCAGCCAGGCCATGTCCTTATTTCTGTCCCTCGGTAGCACCTCCGTGAATGCTAGCGGAGCTTATAAAGAACCACCTGAATGCATCCTCAGAAGGGCCCCCGGGTTAAAGGAACTTGGCGTTGATGAAGAAGGAGCTAGCTGCAGATTTCTAAGAATACTTGGTACTTGGTAATCATTTGGAAACGTAGAGAGGCAGAGAGAGGGGCAGAGGGCCTGGGGGTTGTGTTTTCTAAATGGTTTCAGGCCACTGGCACTGCAGCAAGAGCTAATGCAAAACAGATGGCGAGTGCTATGCCCTGCTGATTTTCAACTGAGAGCCTGCCTCTATCCATGATTAATCACCTGTACTGGGGGTCCAACAATCCTGTTTGTGTGTGTACCTAAAGTTGGGGTGCCAGGCAAGGACAGGCATAGTCCTTGGTGTTGCTGCTTATATACATGTGGGACAACTTGGGCTTTTTGCAATAAAAACAAGATTAGCTAGCTAGCTGAGCTCAAGTTAGGAAAAAGTAGCCTGATTGTAAAGAAATGGCTAGCAGAGTGGTCAGTGCCCTTCTTTTCCTTCATTTATTTCACCGTAAGAGTTAATCAAGGAGGAAGTTTCACAGCAGCTTAGTAAATTTGCATTGCGCACTTAAAAAATGTCCCAACCAAGAAGGTAAAGAGAATATGTTTACCTTTAGTAGTCTTTAGGGCAAAAACAAAGTATGGCTCTTTCTCCCACCTGACCTACAAACAACATCCCTGGTTACAATGTGAGTCGGATAGGAGTTTCCACTTCACACTTATTTTCCTTCTGTGAGTAGACTGTGAGACATCGATGGTAATGAAACATGTGTGCATCCACATTCGATCAGTACAACTGAAGGCAAGGGCAAAAAAAAATTCCATCTTCAGAATTTTCAAGTGTGAAGGGAGCTAATTTTCCATACTGGTGTTTTTACATCGTTGGATTTTTTTCCCAGCATGTGTGAATGTTCAGATATGCAGCAGAGATATGAAATGCAGTGGATACCATTCTCAGGTACACTTTTAATTGGAGAAGTTGGCTAAGAAAACCAACTACCTCAATGGCCACAGCTAGGAAGCATTATGATGAATGGATTTGTGTCTCAATAATCCCAGCATGGGCATTTGGCTAGAAAATATGTACTAATGTTTTATTTATGCATAAAAATTCCACAAACATAGGGGCTTAAAACAACACTCATTTATTATCACACAGTTTCCTTGGGCCAGGAGTCTGGTCACAGGATGACCCCGGTTCAAGTTCTTCCCAGGCTGAAATCAAAGTGGTGGTCAGCTGCATTCTCATTTGGTACTTCTAGGCCTCTTCCAAGCCCAGGTGGCTGTGGGAAATTCCTTTCTTTAGGGTGGTAGGATGGAGGTCCCCATTTCCTTGTTGTCTCTCAGTTCCTAAAGGCCACCCACATTCTTTGCCATGTGGCACACTCCATTTCCCAAGCCAGGTACATAAAACCTCCCTGATGACAAACCCCTGTGTCTCTTGGAGTCTGTTCTTCTGGAAAAGCCTATGTAGGATTAGGTCGGTCTTAACTACTGATAGATATCCCTAAAGATTTCAACCTTTTGTAAAATAGAAACCCCTTTGGAGTTAGAGCCCCAGACATCATTTACTGTGAGTCCAGCCGTGGGGATGAAAAGTATTCTGATGAACTTAACTCTGAGAGGCACAAAAGGATAGGCAGACATGTCCCAGGCACCAAGAATATTAAAGAGCAGAGAAAGGTAGCCACCTGTGTCTGTTGTGTATCACCAGGTTCCACCCTGAGAGATCAATATTAAACTAGTCAAGCCGTTCGTTCAAACTAATGGTTTTCAATATTTTTTCTTGTTTTTTGTTGCTATCTAATCAATATCCAGTCACCGAGACCCCATGTGTAGATAGTAGAACTGTTCCACAGGGTTTTCAAGGCTGACGTTTTGGAACCAGACCACCAGATGCTTCTGGGAGAGTTTGCACTACCAAACTTTCTGCTGAGAGTCAAGCAAATCAGTTATAGCCTTGTACTTGGGACTTTAAATCCTTTTTGATTGAAATGTACATGGAAATACATTCTGATAGATCCTCATGTAGGGCTTACCGTGTTCCAGATACTCTTAGTCACTTACATTGTAACCCTGTAACAGCAGAGTATTATTATTATCATCATTATCCCCACTTTTCAAGTGAAGAACCTGATTCAGAAACAAATCAAGTGACTGCAGACAGGCAATAGGACATTGGCAGGTCTTTAACGACTTTGTCTGGGTTTTTTTTAGGTGTAGTGGGAACAGGTAAGTAGGGAGTGAGGGGGTGAGCTTGGTATTCTACTGGCTGAGCCCCAACATCAATTTTTCCCCACATCTACCTTCCTAAAGTTTCTGCAAGATACCCTCCCTAGAAAATACTTCAAAAACTGAAAGTGAAATGTATAAGGAGTGCTTTCATGAGTTTCTTTCTTGATCGCTGCTGTGCTTTGCTTTGTTTCTCAGAAAATTTCCACGTAACACCATGAACCCTGTTCATCCGCCTAGAACCTATACTTTTGCACTGACTTTGCCTTCTTGCTGCAAATAGAAAGAGATGCTGGTAACATTTCCCCACTGTAAATGTTTGCTACCACTCTACCCTTTTAACGTGTCTCACCAGTTGGACTTCTCCGCGCATACCCATCCATGCAAAATAGACCGCGAGCTCCATCTCCCTGAAGCCTCTAGGGTAGCTTACTCATCTGCTTGCAAGACTGCTATGACTCGCCATTTCCCACCAAAAGCGGTTAGAATGGCTTATGGCTTTCCGTGAGGTGACCTCACCATTTTCCTCAACATTGATACAAATGTTTAAAGCCAGTAAGTTACAGACCCTGACGTAAGTCCTTTCTAAACATACCTCCATAACGTATTAGCTTACCCCCTCAAGGTCTATGTTCCAAACTTTCAGAGTATTTCTGGGCTTCTATGTTGGCACAGTCAGTTTTCTACCTTCCATTAAGTTAAGGAACCCTGGGGGTGCAGTCAGGTAAGCACTGCCCCGCCAACCACTGTGCCAGCAATTGAAACTTGCCAGCCAGGCATCGGAAGCAAATGAAGCGTTGTCTGCTGCTATAAGAATCCACAGGCTCGGAAACTTTATCTAGGGTCACTGTGAGGCAGAATTGACCCAATGACACTAGATTCCGTTTGGTTGGGTTATTATAAGGGTTATCTTCTTTGCATTGATAAAGCCTTTGAATGTGCTGAGTAAACTCAAGTTGATCTTTCATGGAATACAACAGCCACCTGCTCATAGCAAGTACTAAATAAACACATGCTTAATTAAAAACCTTTCCCCAGCATCCTAGGAAATAGTCAGAGCAGCTATTATTATCATATCCAATTCACATACGAGTACACTGAGATTCAGAAATGAATAGTGACTTGTTTATCTTCATAGAATGTAGATGAAAACTAACACAAAGACAGATATTTTACCTTGATGCAAAAAAAGTACTTTGAAAGAGAGCTAATGGTGCCCGGTTATCAAAAGATATAGCTTCTGGGATCTTGAAGGCTTGATGATAAACAAGCGGCCATCCAGCTGAGAAGCATCAAAGCCCACATGGAAGAAGCACACCAGCCTGTCTGACCACAAGGTGCAGAAGGGACCAGTTATCAGACATCAAAGAACTAAAAATCAGATCGGTGGGTGCCCACCTTTATGATACGATCACTGAAGACAAAGGTGTGCATAAGCAAAATGGTGAAGAAAGCTGATGGTGCCCGGCTATCAAAAGATATAGCTTCTGGGGTCTTGAAGGCTTGATGATAAACAAGCGGCCATCCAGCTGAGAAGCATCAAAGCCCCCATGGAAGGAGCACCCCAGCATGTGTGACCATGAGCTGTCGAAGGGATCGGGTGTCAGGCATCAAGGAACAAGAAATCATGTCATTGTAAAGGTGGGTGAGTGCAGAGTGGAGACTCAGAGTCCATCAGTAGGCAACTGAACACCCCCTTGCTGAGGGGTTGTGGGGAGGAGACGAGCCAATCAGGGTTCAGGCTAGCAAGGATAAAACATATAACTTTCCTCTACTTCTTGAATGCTTCCTCCCTGGTTCACTTTAAAGACATCATCATGATTTTGTTGAAGAACATCACAAATGATCTCCATGGGGTATATGGTAGTTCCATTAATATTGCCAATAATATAACCACTTGTATAGATTTCAAAACATTTCTGGAAAAGATAGTATACATGTATAGGACAGTTTTTTAGACCAAAATACATTGATTGCTGATTTTTACATATTAACATTCAGGTAATTGGACACTATTTATACTAATAATGAGGGTTGCAACTATGGTAAAACTTGCATTAATGCTCTTTGGCAGAAGAAGAACTGGGTTATTTGTGTTTTAATAGACAAAAATGTATGAAATTAGCACATATAAGGGAGTCTTGAGTTGCCACTTATTGGTTTCTTAAGTCAAGACTTTTGAACCAAGTCCAGTGACTTCCACATCAATACCCTTGGATGGCAGTCATCTGCTGCCTCTCACATTAGAGCATTTCAGCCTTTGGTACATGCGAATATTTCTGTTTCTTTCACATGCTACTGGTGTGTTTGAGATAAAGTCCAGTTCGCTTACTGGGAGTTCCAAATCGAATCCTCCTGATGTGGTCTATGAGCAATGTTGTGTACCTCAAAAGGACAGAGTCTTAGTTATGGTTGCCTACTGTGTATGGCCACGGTCACCAAAGGCTGAATGTAACTAGGCCAGGTCCCATTGGTGGTCGTTATCCTTAATGTTGCGTCTTTTCCCCCAAGAGCCTGCTGCTCCACCGAGTTTACCCATTGACTGAAGTGTACTCACCTGCGCTGGTACAGCTGTGCCCTCCACCCCGCCATCTCTTGACTTGGGTTTCCAGTAAGATTCACTACCCACTCTTGTAGGAGAGTCGGTTAATTTGGGGTGACTGTAGAGTCATGTAAGAGCCCTGGTAGCATAGTAGTTAAGTGTTGAGGTGTTGCTAACTGCAAGGTCAAGAGTTCAAAACCCTCAGACAGTTCTTGTTGAAAGAAAAGGCTTTCTAATGCAATAGAAGTGCACGGGGGCGTTCTACCCTGCCCTGTATGGTCATGATGAGTCAGCATTGACTCAGTGGCAGTGAGGGAGGGAGTGGAGTAGTGTCCCTTCACATCATGGGAAACTAGTCCAGTTGAGGTGAGGCCTTCCCTGTTGGAATGGTTTTCAAAATGACAAGTAAGGGGGTAGTGCAGGATTCATGAGATGTAGGCAGGCATATTACTTCATTGCCTGGGCAGCTGAAATAGAAGACTAGATTACTTTAGAATAGGAGCCCACCTTTGTTGTGGTATTTATTTTTATAATAGTGGTCTCATAAAATATTTCTCTTTCTGTGATGAGCTAATTTCATTCTACAAAATGGATTGCAGGCCATCCAGGTTGTGATGTGTTTCGTGGCTTCGTCGCTGTTTTTTCGGGGAGACGGAGTGTTCATTGTGTGTGTGCACTGCAATTTCTTTATGCAGTCTTCAACTGATGGACATTCAGGCTGATTCCAGCTGCTTGGTCTTATGAACTGAGCTGTCAACATTGAGGCACATCTGTTCATATTTGTCTCTTCCTTCTTTGGGGTATAAGCCCAGTAGTGGTATTGCTGCACTGTATGGGATTTCCATTCCTGTTTGTTTTAGGTAGTGCCATATTGCTTTCCAAAGTTGTTGTACATGTTTACAAACCCATTCACAGTGTATAAGAGTTCCAATCTCTCCACATCCTCTCCAGAATTTGTTTTCTGTTATTGTTGTTGTTGTTGGTTTTTAATTGAGCTATCCTCGTGGATGTAAGGAGATTGATTTGCATCTTCCAGATGGCTTGTGATCATGGGCATTTCCTCATGTGTTTTCTAGTCATTGGAGTTTCATTGTTGGTGGACTGGCTATTCATGGCTTTTGTTCACTTTTTAATTGGGTCACGTGTTAGTCTCTTATTGAGGTGGTGTAGAGTTCTGTAGATTTGGGTAATTAGACCCTTGTCTATGGTGACATTTCTAAAGAAAAAAATCCCAATATGTGTGCTCTCCTTGTGCTTTTTGATGAAGTCTTTTGATATGTTTAAGTATTTTACTTTTCCTTGATCTCAGTCATCAATTTTGCCTTCTACTGTGTGTGCTTCTTTTGTATATAGTTGGTAGTCTGTGTATGACCTGCAATAGGACCCTTAAATATATTCCAATTTCTCATCGATGATTCTTATAACACTGGGGTTTACATTTAGGTCTTTAACACATCTTGAGTTCATTTTAGTTTAAGAGGAGAAATGTGGGTCCTGTTTCATTCTTTCGCATATGGAGATCCATTTTTTCCAACCCCATTTGTTGGAAAGGGATCAGTGATTCTTACATGGGGGTATGCACCATACTTATTCAGAGGGTTTCTCTGAAAGGTCACCTAGTCTTTCTGAGCTAGATTCTGGGTGAAACAAAAATCCCAGAAGATGGTGGTGTGCTTTTTTGTTTGTTATGTTTAGGTGCTGTCCATCTGGTTCTAACTCATACCAAACCTATGTGCAACAGATGACAATGCTGCCAGGTCCTGAGCCATTCTCATCACTGTTGCTGGATTTCAGCCCATTGTTGAAACCACTGTGTCAATCCCCCTTGGTGAGGAGCTTCCTCCTGTTTTTCTGACCCTCTACTTTACCAAGTATGATGCCTGTAAGCTGCAGTTTTGCCTAAGGAGTGCCCTGACTACATTTCCTCCAAGACAGATTTGCTTATTCCTCTGGCAATCCATAGTACTTTTAATACTGTTAATCAGGGCAATTCAAATGCATGAAGTCTTTACATATCTTTCTTGCTCATTGTTTTCTTGCTTAGGAATCATCAATTTATAAGGTTCTCTGAAAGCGTCCCAAATTACTTCATTTGTTTTGTTGTTAGCTGCCATCAAATTGGCTCCCAACACATGGTGTGTCAGTGAAACAAAACTCTGCTATCCCTGTGATTGGTTGTAGATGGAATCATTATGACTCCTACGGTTTTTGTTGGCTTGTTTGGGCTACCAACTACAAGATCAGTGGTTTGACATTACCAGCCATTCCATGGGATAAAGTTGAGACTTTCCACTCCTATAGGATTGCTGTCTCAGAAACCCACTGGGGAAATTCTACCCTGCCCTGCAGGGTCTCCGTGAGTCAAAACTGACTTAATGGCAGTGAGGTTTGGTTTGGGTTTAGGTTTTGGTTGGTTTATAGAATGAGATTGCCAGGACTTTCTTCCTAAACTACCTTATTAAATATGCAAAATTCCATACTAAGTTACTGCTTCCCATTGAAATGCAAATTAACATTAAATCTTATAATTCATTCTTTATTTAAAGAACATTTGTTCATAAGGCAGTATGATTTGAAAACGTCATTTTAATTCACTTAATAGTTACATATTTCAAATCTATATTATTTCATATCTGTCTTATCTATTATTAGATTACTTTTTTCCAAACAGTTTCAAAATATTTTCCCCTTTAAATATCTACCTTACCAGCTAGCCCAGCTCTAGTATGGAGTCGTTTTTATTTGTGATGGAATGTATAAACCCCTGGATCGTGAAATTCACATCTCATCATGAATAAACTCACCAGCTCTATTCCTAAGCACGAACTTTGATAGCCGTGGAAGCATGGCCCGTTTGTAAGTTAGCTGGAGAATGCCTTCGTGGCTCCAACTCTGTTTCATCCTGTGTGAAAACGTGTTGGCATCTAGCTCATGCCCACTCATGGTGGCCCTGTGTGTATCGGGATAGAATTCCACCCCAGAGGGTTTTCAATGGCTATTTTGGCCCCCAGAAATAAATCGCTAGGTCTTTCTTCTAAAGTATATCTGGGTGATACATTGAACTTTTTTTCATGTTCATCAGCCAGGGTTTCAAAAAAATAGTTCCTGGTTCATAGTATATGCACAAAAGATGTTATTTCCAGCCCTCATTGTGAGTGAAGGCTAGTGGTATATGGAAGCAGTATGTGGAGAGCTGGAAGCAAAGACCTGTTACCAAGGCCCTTGAGACAAGGCTGTATGAACACCATCTCCCCTTGATGGGCAGCTACTCCACGTAATTCACTAGAGCATGCCTGCACTACTGGGAGAGTCCTTGGAACATGTGGATGTGACTATAAAACATGCTATAATCTTGGAATCCAGACATCAAAATGCACAGCTTCAGTGCCTGATAAAAATGTGTGATCCTTTCCACAAACCACTCTAAGTCCGGCTTTATCCTTCCCTCTGGGAAGCTGTCACTGCTAATGATTCCCGTGGTAACTGTGGCTCTGCAGCCTGATCATTTCTGAGTGCTCTCTGGTCCTACGTATATCAGAAACAAAATATCCTGTCTGGTGTTCGGTGCTTAAAATAACGGACAATCGGTTCCTGCTGCCATGTTGAAAAGTTACTCCATCCTCCCTACCTCCTCCCCATATGGTGAATCCTCATGCCAGGGGCAAAAACTAAGGGTGACCGGAAGAAAACGGGCAGAAGTAGGGGATTGGGCATCCTTAGACCACTGCAGGCAGTCCTTCATATCAATTTGATTTTCCCTGCTTTCATTTTTCAGAAAGATCAACTTTTTCAAGGGTGACACGTGCTATGGAGAGATAGTTCCCATCTCTAAAGAGAAGGAGCAGGTTTTCCAAGGAATGCTGCATAGGGGCATGATTTTAGATTATTCAGTCCCTATTATGACAAATAGTTGTATGCTAAGTACCACCATTGTGGCAGGAGTGAGCAGTATGCAATTTTCACTCCTGGAAAACAATAAAATAGGTGCCCCTAGGGCATCTGGGCATGTTTCCTCTGGGAGAACGCGAGCTTGCAAAGCTGCATAAAACAGAGCGTGGCAGTAGTATTGGCTCATCGGGTCGTGAAAGCCATCTCCTGGGCCTGTTTTACGGGGCGGGGCGGGAGCAGGGGCTTGGTGCCTTTCCTTTTCTTTACGTGCTGCCGTTCGGCAGAGTAGAAACTTTCCTTCTTAACTCGTGACAGCTCATTCTGGGATTCTCCAAGGTCCGTAATTCGTTCTGGCCCTCTGGAGATTCAGTTGCCCAAACATTTTTCTGGAAACACCGCAGACCATTGTTTTTATTAGGGGACTGTGAAGCTTTGTAGTAGGATGCTTTGTGTTTTATTTGTTTTCCTTCTCCTGCCCCAGCTGTTTTTGTTTGAGCAGCATTGGAGGAAGGTTAAAGTATGTGTGGCCTCCGTTAACCTAGCAGCACTCTCAAGCAGCAGAATTTGAAACGTGAACTAATGAAATTGTGACAGTCAGGCCATTTGTGCTGATTGGTTCGTACGTGAGGGATGAGGGTTGACCTCCGGTTGAATGATCTAAGGAGCACCTAGCTGTCAGCGGAGCAGGTCACCCCATAAAATATGCTCGTGCAGAACTCAAACATTTAGGAACTGCTGGGATGGAATCATGCCAAGGACACGCCTAAGACATCTTTTACTTTTCACATCCAATCAATGGAGCATGATTGCCCCAGAACTCACCAAACACCTAACACTGGCTATATAGTGGCCTTGGAATTGGAGTAGTAATGGCTGTGTTTCTGACAACTCAATCGTCCTTGGCTGCACCCTGTGAAAACCAAAACTGATGCCCTGTCCCATAACCAGAGACCTTGAGTTAATTGTTCAGTAATGCAGTCTGTTAAGGGAGTTTGGAAATGCTCTCCATAGGACTCTGCAGTGCCACAAAGGTTGAGAACCCTACTCTGTGTAAATGGTAAATGAGTCCTTGAGCAGCCTACCCCCTGCCAGCACAGTACAAAGCACATGGTATTAACCTCTTTCTATGCACTAACCCACTTCACGCTCCCAAATTTCCTAGGAAATAAATATATTTTACAAATAAAAATTAGATTTTTAAGATCTTAATTATTTTGTCCAAATGAAATTTGGTTTTTGTTCATTTGACTGCAATGCGTACTCCAACAGCCTCCTCGGAGAACTCAGAATATAACAAAACAAATTATTATGTAATAACCTAAGAGGTCAGGGGCATTGGTAATTCTCTTTCAATACAGGGGAGCCATGTCCAATTCTCAGTCATTGTACCATATGCTCAGCCACCACCATCTGTCAATGGAGGCTTTCATGTTGTTATGGTGTTGAACAGGTAGGTATCAGTAGAATGAGATGGGCTAAAAAGAAAGTCCTGGGTTACTGACTTCTAGAAATCAGCCAAAGAAAATATGGATGAAAGAGTCTGGCCTGCAACCCATCCTAGGAATGGTGCAGATCCAGACAGAGCTTTGTTCCATTTTACATGGGAGCTCCAGGAGTCAGGCCAAATTCAAAGGCAACTAACAGCAGCAACCTAAGGGAATGATCCACTGACTGACTGATCTAAGTTAGGGCCTTGCCTGCCTTCCTGAGAGTGTGGAAGCAGGATCAAAAGCTCTTTGATGAAGCATCTGCAGTGTTGGGAAAGAGCTGGGACAACTGTACTTAATGGCCAAAGTGCCTGGGCACCACTGGCAGGCTTATATAGAAGAGGCATCGTAGAAAAGCACAAGCATTCATCATGCCTTTGCCTTTTACAAAACACTCCCCTAGCAAAAATCTCAAAGTGCAACATAATTAATAAAATCACCCAGATCCTCTCTAGATGAATAACATTTTATATAGGCAAATTCCCTTCTGCCCCCAGCCCATCCAAGACTATGAGAATGTTGCCAATTTTAGAGAGTGAGCAATAGAGTAATAAGAAGGAACTCTATATTGGTCAATTCAAAAGACCGCCAAGGCATTGATAGTGACCTATATGTGGAAATATGACACAGAATGTGTCCTGATGTCTTGTCAGCTAGGCTGTGCTAAGTAGATCAAAATAGGAAAGGCATGGCAAGAATGAAATATTCAGTTCTTACAAATCAACTATGCCCAGGACTGATATTATGATGTTTGATCAAGCCCCCCAAAAGATCTTGAACAGTGGTTCTTAAACTTCCTAATGCTGTGACCCTTTAATACAATTCCTCATATTATGGTGACCCCAACCATAAAATTATTTTTGTTGCTACTTCATAACTGTAATTTTGCCACTGTTATAAATCAGGCAACCCCTGTGAAAGGGTCGTTCGAACGCCCAAAGGGGTCGCGACCCACAGGTTAAGAACTGCTGATCTAGAAGCAGTAAAATGATGGCTTTAGGTGGTGATCCCATTACTTGGTTTAATTAAACAGAATGACTAGACAGGGCCAATTCATTAGCCTAAAGATCGTTGAGTCATGGTAGGCAAAAGTACAGATAATGCCATTTGGAAGAGCCATTTAAGTCATCCATGCCCTTTCAGTGCAGGCAATCCTCTGGGGGGACATATAAGAAACGTCAGACGTAGCCTGGTGAAGTCGTCTGCTCCCTGTGCAGCAGACCATCCCCCAAAGCGCCAAACACGAAAGGAGATGATACATAGGGGATGCATTTGGGTGGCTGTTATGTATCTCTTCACCTTAATTCTAATAACCCTTTTTAAAAACAAGTCATCCCTTGCCCTTTTTTCTTTTTCATTGCCTGTCCTTTGTCGTCCCCGATGCCTTATGCTCTCCATTCCCCAAACACGCACTTTGATGGAGGCATAACAATGGGTTTCTTCTTTTAATCAAGGCAAAGTTTTCCTTTTCTAATTTCTAGTTCTGTACGGAAGAGAAATAGTTGTTAATGCAAGTTCCCAAGGGACATTGAAGCATGCTGCTGAAAGGGCTTTTTAAATACTCCAAGAAACCTGTCTGCTTTTGTAAATCTGTAAAACAAAATGTGCATGGATGGTTGCACGGATCTCCAGATCCCTTACTTGTATGAATGTTGTACATCTGACAGTTCTTTGAGGAAGGACTTTTTTTTTTTAAGGAGGTCAGTTGGGAAAGAAAACATTATAAATGACCATCCTATTTACACATCTAATGAATACCATTTCACCCCCTGGTTAATGTTCTCTCTGAATACTGTTTTGTCCCAATCACCTTCACAGTCTTTTCTTCCTCTTCCCAACAATTAATTGTTAGAATTTTTTATCTCTGTCTCTCCTCCATTTCGTCTTCCTCTTTCTCCCTCTTCCCCTCCTCCTCCTCCTCTACTTTCTCTTTCTCTGGACGACAGTTTGACGTATGCCTGGGGCCTCAGTTACCACTTAAATATCTATGGCCCGCACATTCATAACTCCAGATTCTGATCTTTAAGCACATCTGATATTTCTCTTATATGTTTCTAATTTGACATCCTATGCATGATAGTCTGTCTCTTATGTTGATACCAGAAGTTTTTTGTTTTTTCATGACAAACTTGTTCTCCATTCTACCTCCTAACCTACCTCTAAAATCTAAATTTTTAAAAAGCAAGGACAGTCTTACATGATCTTCCTGTAAAGATGTTCCCATACTCTCCTTTTGTGCCATGCACAACCACAACTGGCCTGGTTCTCCACGACTCTGTCTTCTTCCAAACCATAATGCCATTGTGCCTGCCCCAGTGCTTCGAATGTTCTACTCTGCCACGTTTTCTTGTTGACGCTCTGCTCATTCATTGCCTCCTGACTTCCTTGGGCTCAGGCTGATTTCAATAACTAATATGGGCTTTCATAGACTGTAATGTTCCCTTGCATAGTTCATTGGCATTGCAATTTAATATTCATTTGTGTGATTATTTAATAAATGTCTGCCTCACCCACTTGACTATAGCTCTTCTCTCTGTTTCTGTTGCTACCTCCTATCCTTCCGTTCTTCAAGATTTGCCATAGTTTCTACTAACTCATGGTTTCATCGGTCTCATAGATTCTACTTTTCTATATATATAGCTCTCAATTTCTACTCTTGTTATTCACTGCTGGCTCTCCCCACATTTTTGAAATCCATGCTCCATCAACTGCAAAGAAGATATGATTGTTTTAATTCATCTTTATCTCTTTGGTGATATGGGAGGGATTAACTGTAATTAGCCTCCTTGGAGTTCTTGACCAATACCCACGTGGACTGCCAATTGGTTGGGGGCATTCCTCTTCAATTGGCTATGGTCAGTGTGTGGAATTGAAAGGTCAGCATTCTGTAGAAAATACAATAAGCCAGATGCTTTCTCTAGCACAGTGGTTCTCAACCTTCCTAATGCCATGGCCCTTTAATACAGTTCCTCATGTTGTGGTGATCCCTCCAACCATAAATTTATTTTCATTGCTACTCCATAACTGTAGTTTTGCTACTGTTATGAATCAGGCAACCCCTGTGAAAGGGTCACGACCCCCAGGTTGAGAACCACTGCTCTAGCACAACCTGCCAGCTGCATGTTGGCAGAGTTGAAGAAGGATCTTTCTTGGGATCGAGGATTGGGTGAAAGTAGTGAGAGAAAGTAAACTTGCACAATTGTTTAGTTTTCCACTCAACTCAATCTTCATTCCCTGTATAAGTTGTCAACACAACCCACAGAGGTTTCATTGCAGGGTAGATGATGACAGTTGCAGTGAGGTCGAAATATGACACCTTGGCATTGATCTCCCTTTTGACCCATTGTATAATTGGTCCAGTTTTTAAATATTTTCTACTTGATTTTTGATTGAGGATTTTCTTTGCTTTTTGAGTCATTGCTATTGGGCCATTTGTTTGTATACCATCTTGGTTGTGTATGATTTTTTGTTTATGAAACCCAGATTAGCTAAATCTCTGGAGGCTACAACTGGATATGACAGGGGAGGTTGGCAGGAAGTGGGGAACTAACAACAAGGGGGACAAGGAAGAAGAAATGTCCTGGAATTGATTGTGGTGATAGCTTCACAATTCTGGTTGTTTTGTTTTGTTGTTAATTAATTAATTAAAAATTAATTGTCCTATGCCTCAGCATTCTCCTGAATCAACTTCATTCTCGAGCAGGTTTCCTTGGTGACCCAAAAATGTAGTTTTAGGATTATCTGATGCTTATACTTTCCCCCAGTACACCTGAAAGAAGGTCTAACTGACCAAGGTTGGGTTCCTTCATTGAACTATTAATCGGGGGAACAATACCCTACAGCAGAGATCGAAGACAGAGTCAACCCTACATCAGTGCGCTTTCCCTTGAAGAAAGGACATTGAGAAAGAGAGCCAATGCTCAACCCTTCCTCTAGGTACAGCCTGGGGCCATTTTTCCAAGAAGATGGCTGTGTTGCTATGTTTGTTGACATTTTTTCCCATTTTCCACTTAGATGGTAATAAATGATATTGCATATTTTGCAAAATTATAGACACTCATAGAAGGTATTCAAAGTATTGAATAACTCTGATGAGTTAGAATGGATGATATTTGACAAAACTAGAGGCTGGCTGAAGACCACCATGAAAATGGTATCAGCACATTCCTGCTAAATAGCAGCTCTACATCCTCTGAAAGCATGGCTACTCGATGCATTTCCCTAACTCAAGAGCACACCAAAGTGTCCAGTAACATTCATTCCCTTCAGTAACCAAACATGTTTTTGTTTTTGTTGGTACGCACTTAGCTGGCAAAATGTCGACGGCTGGAGTTTATAGATAGCTTCAAAATTATCTCTTCATGTTTTTCTTTTCACATGTGTACCTTGTTACTGAGTCACACACTTAAGGTAACCTTCTTGGGGACAGACATACAGCCACTCCTAACTTATCAACATGATTAGGGTCTGAAGAGCAAGTCATTATGCAGAAATCAGCATTATGTGAAAATGAAAGATGGCCATTATCACCTCAACACCTCCCCTGTCCTGTGAACTTCATGCTGAGCCCCTACCAAGGTCACCTGCCATCACCATCTTCCCTTGCCCTGTGTTCCCTCAGGAAACCTCAGTCCCTACCACTCACCACAAGGGAGAGCCACCCAACATTCGAGAGCCAGGGTGGTCTAACTGCCATCCTCTTCCTATCCTTATCTTTGGATTACCTTTCCACTCCTGCTCTCACTATATTTTCAGGATAGATGGCCCCAGCTCAACCGCTTAGTGACCCCAAAACACCCTTGGTAGTTTTGCTTTGGGCAAGAGGATCCCTGTCCATGGTGGGAGGTGGGCCACACTGCCCTTTGGATTCCCCTTGCTTGAGCATCCACTGGCTGTTTCTGGACGGCCCTACTCCCATACAAGAATCCACACTCCAGACCTTCCTCTGAGCCTGTGGTGGCCAGGCTTACCTTCTGCCCTTGGCCTTAAGCTGTAGTTGCCACTAGTCACCCCCATCCAGGTAATCTGCTCTTGCCTTACCTGTGCCCATCCAGGAGGGAGCTTTCAGGAAACATAAGAGACTACAGGTGTCAGGTGATGTGGTGTTCTGAGGATGCTGAGTACCTGAGCGGCCTGCCTCGGGCTTCCACAGCTCAGCCCAGCCCTGTTGCTCCTTGAGACTGGAAGCTGGGACTAGACCCTGAAGTCCCATTTCCCAAGGATGGTCCAACCAGGACACTGCTGCCACTGCCTTGGCCTCAGCCCTCTGGCCTCACCAGTTCTCCTGAATCTCTACCAGCTCCTTTCTAGCCAACCCCTAGCACCAGGGTAGTTCAGAGGGACTATGCCCCAATTCCTTTCCAAGGTGCTTATAAACACCATGCAACACAAGCTCCGCCCCCCCCTCCCCCCCTATGTGCACACAGGAATCCTGTCAGGGACTTCCGTGCTCTATACTATCAGATACAATGTTGTGGATGTCCAAAATAGTCAGGTAGTAGATTTTTTCAATTATTGTCCAAAATGACAATGTCAGACAATGAAATTGTTGTGAAGTAAGGAGTAGATATGCTTTGCCAGTCAGTCCGGGTCTTTCCCAGGGGGGAAAGAGCAAAGATCTCGTTTCCCCCTTCCAGTATGACCTCACCAAAACAAGTGAGCCCACGTTCAGTTGACCCTAATCTAAGTCGGACTTGTTCCTGTCTGAACATGGGCTGCCCTTTCCAACTCGGGTTGTAGGAAGAATTTTGTTTTATTAGAGACTTTGATTAAAAAAACAGTTTAATGAGGCTCCTCAACTTGGCTAAAAAGCCGCCAACAACTGTGTGTGTGTGTTGTTACTTTTCATACACCCTTCACTCAAGTCAGTGTCGACAAAGCACTTCACACACATCCTGTCCACAGTAAAATCCAGAGCCAAACTCACTTCCATTGAGTCGCGTCTGACTCACAATGAGCCTACAGGACATAGCAGGGCTGCCCCTGTGGGTCTGAGAGAATATAACTCTTTACAGGAGTAGAAAGCTTTGTTTTTCTCATTGAGGAGCGTCTGGTGATTTCAGCCTGCTAATTTTGTGGTTAGCAGCCCAGCGTACAACCTTCATCTCCACCAGGGCTCCCCTTATTCCCAATGGGTACCAAGCAATGAGAGTTCACCTTCCTTCCTGCGAGTGCACTCTTCCCCAGCGTGGGATTAGTAGCTCGGAGTGCCACACACCACCCTCCCTGGGATCCTGGCTTTCAGCCTCATGGCAGTACCTGGGTGGCAGGTCTCAAACCTGCTTACGAGAAATTAGTTCCCATCTGCCTTTGTCCTCCTGACCATTGATGCAGGTTTATAAAAAGCCTTAGAAATGCTTGCCTAGTGAATTGACATTTTCTCCCTGACGGATTTCATGCATGATTCTTTTCAGGATTGCAGAGAGTCCAACAACTTGCAAAAAACACAAGATACTTCAGACAGAGGCTAAACGAAATGGGATTCATTGTTTATGGCAATGAAGAATCGCCTCTTATCCCCCTGCTCCTTTATATGCCTGGTAAAGTCGCGTAAGTATTCAAGAGTCTCCGAATAAGACATAAAGCTCAGCAGATCCAGCTAAAATCGTGTTCTTGACCCCAGGACAGCACTAGCTTATGCATGTTGAAGGGGATCTTTTCCAGAAGTCACCTGCCACACCTCAACAGGGCCTTTCCATGGGTGTCATAAAAAAAACAACAACCAGGTGCCAGACCCAGTTATCTCCCTAAGACCATTGGCAAACTCCACAAATTTGGGGAAATCACTTAGCTCGCTAGACTGCAACTGAAAATTAAAGGAGAAAGACAGCTACCTTTAGCCACATTTTCACCAAGATCTTTCTTGTGGAGAACTTCTGAAAACCCTGTGCCAACATGTACAAAAACTCCGTAATTGAATCCTCAGGACAATTCTGGGAGGACATTACCATGATCATTTTCATTTTAAGTGTGGGGAAATTAACACTGAGAGCCACTGAAAAGCTTTCCCAGAGTCCTACAGATCAAGAAGTAGTACACTGAAGATATGAATCCAAACCTAATCATACTCAAAAGTTTATCCTGCTAATTCCCAACTTTAATACTTCTACTGTAAATCCCTTTGGATTACTTTCTACTGATTACTACTCTGAATCGATCATTAGTAACAATTGCATACAGAGACAAAATGACCTTTTCTCAGTAATATTTGGGTAACATAATACATGAACCATACTCAAGCCTGCTACAGACTAAGTAAAAACCAAACCAAACCCATTGCCTTCAAGTTGATTTCTACTTACAGCAACCCTACACGGCGATGTAGCATTTCCCCCAGAGAGTTTCCAGAACTGTAGATCTGCAGGTGCACATTGCCATATCTTCCTCCCCCAACACAGAGCTGGAAGTGTGTCTGAACCACTACTGACCTTTCATTTAACAGCCAAGCACTCAGCCTTTGTGCCACCTGGGTTCATTGAGACACTAATATCCTCTGTTATTAAAAGAAGATTCAATACATTTCTGTCCAAATATGAAATGTTTATTTACATCTTTGACAAAGCTCACGGTAAAAAGTCATATTTGTCAAAATATTTGTCTGATTGTATAAGTCCTCGCTCTCCTCAATGCAATCCCATCACAACCACATCCTTTAACAGTCTGACAGTTGGATCAATCAGCAGGATATTTGAAGTACTGTATAGAAAAGTACCAAATTATTAATAGAGAATTCATGGTGGGAGGGAGAATTATGTTTTTAAATCACTGATTTTCTAAAATATTATCTGTTGTCTCACACACACACACAAAATGCGTAATGACTTAAGAACACACCCAGAGGATCTTAGTCCACCATACAACTTCCATATGTCAGAGATATGATTTACATAGCAACCAAAAAGACAGCATGCTGCAGACATGCTGTATACAATATTGCTCTGTGCTTATATCAGTAAGATAGGCACAATGACTTAAAGTACCAAATAATCCAAAATCATTTCCCATATGATTTTGCAAGACAAAAGAAAACCCATAATTATTCAGAGTGGTACTGCAAAAATTACTCAACCCTTAGCACTTATCTATTTTATATTTTATCATTCATTCACATGGTAGTATAAAAAAATAAACATATTCAAGTTTTAAAATGTGCATTGATAGTCTAATGGCACTAGGGAGTGTGCTGAAGAGTTCTAAGTTTGATGGTCTAAGCTATAGTTAAAATCTTAACAAGCTGGGAAAATGAACAAAACTCAAGAGAAGCTTCCATGCATAGTAAAAATGAATTCATTTAAATTAAAAAATTCAACTTCACTAGAACAGAAATGGAGGGAAAATTTGTCTATGCTTCTATATGTCAGGAGATACAGATGGACAACAGTTGAAAGACAAGTTTTGTGTAAAATTTATACTCTATGGGATAGTGAGATGTTTGTAATCAAACAGAATTTTCACTCCATCCCTTCCTATCTGCAAATAATGGATTAGTTATTTGATAAAAGCCCCCATTTTAACATTCATAAAATGAGATGTAATAGTAAGGCTGAGTGCTTGGCTATTAAATGAAAGGTCAATAGTGGTTCAGATCCAAATCCACTGTGAAGATTAAACAGGATGAGGTCTATGCAGCGTTTGACATGTTGCCTGCCATTTAAGAGTCCCTCAACACCAGCAATTATGATTAACAATATTAATAGCATGCACGAAACACTAAGTGTAGTGATTGAAGTTTAAGCATTCAGTAAATGACAGTCATTCACAGTAGTAATTGGATTGCTCTTACTCCAAAGCCAAACCATGAGCACGGCCATCGAGTCAGTTCTGACTCATAGCGACCCTAAGCACACGGTAGAGTTGCTCCTGTGGGTTTCTGAGACCATAACTCTACAGGAGTAGAAAGCCTCATCGTTCTCCTATGGAGCAGTTAGTGATTTTCAACAGCTGACTTCAAAATAAGCAGCCCAACAGGTCACCTGTAACCCAGGTCCCTATTGCTCTTACAACGACAACTATAATCCCTTTACTTTCAATTGAGTGCAATTGTAAGCTTAGTTGGTGTGGGTAAAGGACTCCCTGAAGTAAATATTGCAATTTTCTATTACATGCAAAAGAATAAAATTCCCAGAAAAAAAATAGTAGGTAAAAATATTTCTGTACTCTGCATCAGTCAATGATGTTCAATATTGGGTAAGTCAAATGATTTCATTCCTTCCACCTAAGATTGTTTTGAAGAAGTAACTTACCTGGCTGAGAAAGGCCGTCTTGGTTCAGTAGTAGAATTCTTGCCTTCAGTGAGAGAGAGCCAGCCAATGCCTGTCCTGTACAAGAGCCATCACTCATCAACAGTCAGTGGGGGCTGTGTGTTGCTATAATACCAAACAGATTTCAGCAAGTCTTTCAGGTGAGGACAGACTGGAAAGGAAGGGCTACTTAGGACAATCAGCCAGTGAAAACCTGGTGAGTCATAATGGTCCCTGTCACAAGCTCTCCTGAGGATGGCACAAAATTGGGCCGCATTTTCTTTCTTTGTGCCGGGAACTGCCATGGGCCAGGGTCACTCTTAATGGTCGCTAGGATGGCGTCACTGAATGCTGATTGCAGGCCACCTGTGGAGAAGAACTAAGGGTGCCGTCCATATCCTTAGAGTACAAATGACAAGGCAGAGACCCGGAAAGGGAAAAGTCCCTTCTCAGTGCCACACGCACGTTAGGTAGTAAAGGCCAGATTTGAATCCGAGTTCTGTTTCCCTCCTGAGGCCCTTTTCACTACCCAGTCCAACCTCAGAACTTTAGACCATTTTTAAAAATGCACATCTCATTAAAACATCACAGCATATAAACGTAATGCTCTTTGATGCTACTCTTGATGATTCAAAAGCATCAATTACTACAATGGAAAATACAAACTTTATTTCTTAAATTGAAAGCTCACATGTACAGAAGTGTTTGAAATCGGGAGTAAATAATATAAACGTGTCTTTAATTTGCTAATTTTTAAACTTTTTATTTTACTAAAGAAGTGAGATTTCTTCAATGTCCACATACTTTATAATGAAAATATACTCTATAGCCAGTTATCCTTTTTTTTTTTTTTAACATAGTCTGGCTACTACTCTACAACTGGAATCTACTATGGAGTTCAAGAGACTATGATTTCACCTATAAAACATACACATTAATAATCAAGACTGTGCTGATTTTACTAAGTGCAATGTGATTTGCATCTTGCTACACAGTCTTCACCATACACTTGGAAGGCAGCAACATGTGAAGTACTGTGGTGCTACATGCAATACAGTGTTAATGTTTTTATTTTTTTTATTATTTCACATTGTTGAGTTTCTTTTGGCGGATGCCAACTCTAATTTGCACTGGGAAGTGCAAACCCAGAGACTCATTCTTGATAAAAAAAAAGGTGGGCAATCACACATATAAACTGAAAGAAGCTTGGCTGAGAAGTGTATGGTTTAAACTCAAAAGTGCTGCACTTCCCGATTCGCCTCGAGAATGAAGAGAATCACGTGTGTTGTTGCGCACTCTCTGGCAATTGTGCTGCTTCGGTGCAAAGGGCAGCAAACAGTGAACACAATCCTTTGGGAGTCCTAAACACTGGCCTGAGATCATGGGTGAGGTGGTTTTACTTTAGCAATAAAAGCACCTCCTTGGCTTCTCAGACAATGACGTGCTCTCAGTCTGTGGTGCGGTGGGCAGCCTTCTATCAGGTGATCAAGAAAGAGAGACATCGCTTTTGTGTTCACGTTTTCTCAGCTAGAAAGCCTCACAAGCTCCTCATGACTGCCTGGTTCCAGTCCCAGAGTAAAGCTCACCTTTCCAGCCAGGGGGCTGGAAGGCTGTTTGCTCTGTAGATCTTGCTATCTCCAGTGTTTCCTTGCATGTACTACCTTCTTCATGGGGAAACCCCAAGGCCTAACTGTTAACTAGGGAGAGAGAGGGGGAAGATGGACAAGCAGACTGACTCTCAATATCTGGTTCAAGTATTTTTCTGAAATTATGGCTGGAAGATTTTGTGGGGCTCTGTTTGACCCCCAGCCCAAAATAATAGAGCAACTGTTTCCTAATGCTGAGAACAGAGTTGTGGGTAGAGGTACTCAGTAATAAAAGTTTCCTGCAGAAAGCCTCTGAGCACAAAGGGGAAAAGATTGACTGAGATAGTTTGTTTATTGTGCCAGCCTGGCCGATAAACACATGTGGGATTTGTGTTATGTATCTATCTATATACATATATATATATAATTATTAGCGATCTGGTTTTGTCTCTCTAGAGAACCCTGTCTAACAAATTGACTTTGAAGGCACTTGCCTTTTTTGTCTGGCATTGGCTCTAAGTACAAGTATTTTGAAGATTTAAGAACCGGACATCCTAGAATAAATTGAAATGAGCAACTATGGGGAAGGACCCATAGCTTTAAAAAGTTGTACTTAACGCACCGGAAGCTTTGTAGTTATGTGGATTCTAGCATACATGCTACACCTACCCACATGTGTCTTTTTCTTCCCTGCTTCTGCTCCTTTCCACTTTAATCTGTACAATGGTTGACTACCTTTGAGTAAAGCTGGGTGTGTTCATTAATAAAAAATTAAGGAGAATTTTGATGTCTCTGGTTTAATGAAAAGTAAAATCCATCCAGGAACTCTCTTATCTTGATCCTCAAATTATTGTTACTAAGATAAGCTTCTTTAATCTCCTCACTAGATAAGTGATTGATAGTAACTAAGATTTTTAAACATCAAGGTTTCCCTTTAACACATTGTTGTTGCTGTTAGAATCATGGTTAGCCCATGCACAATATAACAAAGCGTTCTCTGGTTCTGTGCCATGATCAGTTGCAGGTCAGTCCTGTGCAAGCCATAAAGTTTTTATCATTTGATTTTTTTTTTTGGTAGATCACCAGGCCTTTCATCCTAGTCCTTCTTGGTGTGGAACCTTCATCAAACCTGTCTGGTACCACCAAAAAAATTCTCACTGCTGTAGAGTCCATATTGGCTCATAGCTATTATACAAGACGGGTTATAATTGTCCCTGTAAGTTTCTGAGACTGTAACTGTTTATGGGAGTAGAAAGACCCAACTTTTTTCTGAAAAACTGTTAATGGTTTCACTGCTGACTTTTCGGACCGCAGCCTAACCTATAATCACTATGCCACCAGAGCTCCAAGCATAGCAGCATCATGCAAATCTCTGCTGACTGAGAAGTCATAGAGGCATTAGCCAGAAATTGACTCCAGGCCTCCCATGTGGGAGGTGAGAATTTTACTTCTGAACTAATGCCCATTTAATATGTACCCTTCCTTTATGTAATCCCGTTTGGTTTTTGTCTGTATACACTCTTTGGTTTTTAGCTAGGAACCCTGAAGATAAGGCATTTACAGAAATATAAATATCTTCAAGGTTGACACACATGTCAACATTTTATTTTCAATGTCAAAGACAGTCCCCACAACTCTCTATTGAGTGCATCAGACCCCACGATACTCCAACACTCAGATATGGGCAGTGTCCAGTAAGCGACTGTGGCATTACCTGAGCAGTCATATTTGACAGGATTTTAATGACTTCAACCATCTTCTACTCCTCATCGTACAAAATATTTTTTAATTCATTTAGCTTTTTTAGTCAAATTTATTAAGTTTGTTTGAGACGATAATTCTACTTTCTTTCAACTAACCCATTTAAAATTTTTCCTAGGGCTTTTGCACGACATCTGTTACAGAGAAAAATCGGGGTGGTTGTCGTTGGTTTTCCAGCCACTCCCCTTGCTGATGCAAGAGCTCGGATTTGCATGTCAGCAGCACATACTCGGGAGAATCTGGACACAGTGAGTACTCCGCAGGCGATGGTGTTGCCGTCCGGGGTCTCCAGTACTGTGACCTTGGATTTTCAACAAGTTCTTTGGTTTGGGCCTGTTTGAGGTACCCTGGGTTTCTCTTTGGTGATTTAGAAAAACAACACAAATGAAACTAACTGTTAAAAAGAAAAAAATAGGTATGCTAGAAATAGCTACAATGTATTCAACTTAGTAGATACAAAAGAAAAACTTTTAGGGAAGATGGACCGAGGCAGTGTTCAGGTTGCAAAAAGAAGAATGACTTAGTTGAATACTGTGCTATTCACCTGTTCTTCAGGGACAAATCTTATCTAACTTCTCTTTCATTAACTCCTATATCCTGACTATTCAAAACCACCAAATGTTTCATAATTAAAAAGTAACAAACTCAATGCCATCAAGTTGGTTTCAACACCTATTGACACTATAAGACAGGTTTAAACTACTCCTGTGGGTTTCTGAGACTATAACCCTTTAAGGGAAAAGAAAGCCTCATCTTTTTTCCTCTGGGTAGGCTGGTGGCTTTGAACTGCTGACCTTGCAGTTAGCAGCCCAATGAATAATCACTACACCACCAGGGCTCCTTAAAAAAAAAAAAAAAAAAAGACCCAACTAAGCAGTAAGTTCCCACACGTCGTCTGTTAAGTTTGTCTAATTGTGATGGCTTGTGTGTTGCTGTGATGATGAAAGCTATACCATTGATGTTTCAAATACCATCAGGGTCACCAATTGTGAACACATTTCAGCCAAGCTTCCAGACTAAGAAAAAGGAAGAAAATGCCAAGCCTTGAGTTGCAATGTTGAAGGATTCTATAGTCAAAATAATAAGGAAAACGCATTGAAAGAAGATAGAAGGAATACAGCATCACTGTATCAAAAGAAATTCATTAACATTCAACAAGACAAACTTGTCAGACAAACAGGAACTTATTGCTTAGCAGGCTTTTTATTATTATAATTATTATTATTATAACAGATTTGGTGGTTGTGGAAAAATATCAAAATACATGAAGTTAATGTTGAAAGAGAATGTTTCATCAGATTGTGCATTAAAGAACAAATAAATAACAGTATTCATCTGCTAAGTGATCAAGAACTGATGGTATTAAAGGGATAACTCCAACTGCACTGAAGGCATTAGCAAAATACAAGATTCCAGTAGTTGGTGGAATACCAAATGAAATGTTTTCAAAATTGATACAGTGCTATAGCACTCTTTAGCCAAAACCAAGAGATTTGGAAGACAACTATTTGGCTAACCAATTAGAAGAGATCCATATCTGTGATCATTCCAAAGAAAGGTGACCCAACAAAATGTAAAAATTGTTGAATAATATCATTCCTATCAAAAAGTCCTGCTGGGAAGCTAACCACAATGTCAGCAATTTGAGTCCACCAGTTGTTCCAACAGAGAAAGGGGGTTTTCTGCCCCCACATAGGCTCACAGCCTCAGAAAACCAAAAGGGGACTTTTACTCTGTCCTATAGGATCATTATGAGTAGAAATCGACTCGATGGCATCGTTGCCTCTAGGGAACATTATGTCTGTACTTCTTCCAAGACAGATTTGACTATTTCCCAGACCAGATTTGAGTTTCAGAGACAGTAAGACTTTTTCACAGTAGTCATTACATTTGCAGTTGTACATATTTGTGACATGGAGCCATGGTGGCATAGTGGTTACCCTTGGGGCTGCTAACCACAAAGTCAGCAGTTCAAAACCACCAGTAGCTCCACAGGAGACAGAAGAGGCTGTCTACTCCCATAAAGAGTCACAGTCTGAAAACCCCAATAGGGCAGTTCTACGCTGCCCTATAATAGACTTGCTATGAGTTGGAATCAACTGGGTAGCAGTGATATACATAACAAATTGTGTACTGTATACTAGAATGTAAGGGCCATGACAACTCCAGCCTCACTTTAATCCTCCACACGTCATCAAGCTATAAATGCACGCCCACTGAAGTCTCCCTGTTTCTTGGAAGCATGGAAACCAAAATTGGTCCTTGCTCCTTTAGAAGCATCTCAATCACAGCCCACAGAAGCCTCTCTGAACTCTTTACTCAGATATCCTATAGTTTCTCCAGAGAGTACTCTCCCTTGCTGCAGCAAGCTCAGTGGAGAGATAAGTAACTACCATCAAGTCAAGCCTGTTTCCTGGTGAGCTTATGTACAAGCTCATTATGCCAGCCCACACATTATGCCAGTCCATTTGACTGAGTAGCTCCGTCACCCTAGCTTAACACAATGCAATGTTCCCATGTAGAGTTTTGGTCCCTATTGATGGCATGCTCAAAGCAAATGAGTTGCACAATCGTCTGTTATGTTTTCACTGGTCACTTTTCAGAAGTAGATAGAAGCAGACTGCCACACCTTTCTCCCTAGAAGCATTGGGTGGTTTCGGTCAGTAAGCAAGTAATTAGCTGTTGCAGCCCTGGGGCCCCTGGCTTTATAAGATCACATGCATGTTGCTGGTCATCTTCAGTGGACTTTGGCACAGATCGCTGTATGTTATATATGCCTAGCCAACCGATGACTTGTATACCATACAACAAACACAATAGTAGAAACCAAACATATGGAGTTACATATTAGTAGAAGTTTTCGTGTTTTCTTCTCCCATTCTCCATGAACTTTCTCATCTCTTCCTTGGAGTGTGAAGGTCTATCACGTGAGCGGGCACTGAGCTCTTTGATCCCCCACCTTCACGTAGACTCAAATAGAAAACATCCCACACAGATGTCATTTCAAAGAAAACTTCGGTTCCTTTTTCCTAGTGCTTACATTTGTGCAGGAAAGTTTAGGAGGTACAGGAGAGTCAGAACACTTTCATCACCCGTAATCCTACCACTCATCAATAAACCACCCTTAATGTAGTGGTGGAGGTTCTGGGTGGTACCAACAGTTAATGAGCTTCTCTGCCAACCAAAAGGCCAGAGGTTCAAATGCATCTAGAGGTGCTTGGGAAGAAAGCTCTGGCGATAATACTGCCCCCGAAGCAGCCATTGAAAACTGTATGGATCACGGTTCTGCTGCCCCCTCGAGGGCCTCCGTGAGTCAGAGCCAGTCATCTTGAAGCAACTGCTTGTTGTGTTGTGTTGTGTTTTTAACATGGTGGTGAACATTTTGGCCAATGCCACTTGGAACACATATCTCAAGACAAATGCCCACAAGTTCCATTCATCACTCATTCGAATGGTACCTGCTCTCATTATATCTTTTTCGAAGCACCTTTTGTCTTCCACCTCATTGCATTGATTAAGAAAACAAGACTGAAACAGGTTCAAAGATACACTAAATACCCTAAGACCAGAAATAAGCTAGGAGTAAAAATTGAATACTTTATTTTGTGGATCTCAATTTTCTCCTTTGTAAAATGGAAATGTATGTACTGGGCTAAAGTAAATAAGCTTCAAGGGATGAGGGATCTGGCTCTTGTGAGATAAAGTTCTGTTAGACCACACAACATTGAGGAGAAGAAGGATAAAGCTTCGGGGGATAAAGGAAGATACTGATATGCTCTCAAAAAGTTCCATTTTGGTTTAGACCAAGTTAGTTTGCTGAAGAATCAACCGTAGTAAGTATACACACAGTCAGATGCCCTAAGGCTGCTGTACATGCGGCATCGGGCTACTAACCAAAAACCTGAAGAGGATCCCAGCTTCCGTGAAGCTTTACCGTCTCAGAGATCCTATAAGGGGTTGCCATGATTCTGACCAGAGTCAATAGCAGTGGGAGAGTAAGTTTATATAAAGACAGACAGATCGTATATATTCAAGTATAAGCTGACCCGAATATTGGCCGAGGCACCTAATTGTACCACAAAAACTGCATGAAAAATGTGCTGAAAAGCTCGGCTTATAGCCGAGTATATGCGATATAGAATACTTTGAAATATCTGAATGAATATAGCCAAGCACAAAAACAAAACGAAATAAAAAATCCCAACCCCACTGCCATGAAGTCCATTCCAAATCACAGTGACCCTTCAGGACAAAGCCAAACTGCCCAGTAGCATCTGCAAGGCTGCAAGCTTCACGAGGCTGCCTGCCGGCCACACGCTTCTCCACGTGGAACTACTCGTGGGTGTGAACCACAGACATTTCCATTGTCGACCGAGGGCTTAGCCACTGCTCCCCCAAGAATGAGCCCATTCCTTGCGCTCCCGTCCTTATCCCCCCCCAAATAAAATAGGCATTCATAATATGGAGTTAGGTCATTGAAGAAAATTATTTAAAATGAACTAGCATCCCGCAGTTCTCTAGTACTTATAAGCCATAACCTGATGATATGAACATTGTTCTTTTTCTTTAAAAGCGAAGCAATGGGTGCTTAGGAGACGTGCCATTTGTCTGTGAACTGAAGGGCATGGCCACATCCGAGGTTAAAGATAACTGACCCTGGGCAATCTCGTTTGCAGGTCTTAGAAGCCCTTGATGAGCTTGGCGACCTCTTGCAACTGAAATATTCCCGGCACCGAAAGTCAGCTCGCCCTGACCTCTACGACGAGACAAGCTTTGAACTTGAAGATTAAGTCTTCTGGTCCTGAATGGAGTGAAAAGATTTTGCCAGAAGGACGTCTTTCCTTAGCTCAAAAAGGAATATACTCTAAATAAGTTTCTCCCCTTTCTAAAGGCAGTATTGGTTTTCAGACCAGGTTAATTGCACTGAAGGAGACGTTGTCGTTGTGTTTTTAATATCTTTTATTTGGGACCAGAGAGATTAAACTATGATTTAAGTTTTCTTCTCCCAAGTAGTCTGCGATAAAGACACCCACTTATTGGAATATTTTTAATGGCAATGAGCCCGTGTTTTCGGCTGTCCCTGTGCAGTCTCTTTGGTCCACGCCCTTTCAAGGGTTCCAGCCAAAAGAGGGGGTTTTGGTTTTTAATTCAGTAGATTTCATGATGTGTTTACCTATTTCACCCACAGATGTGGATGCGAATGGTGGAGAGTAGTTACCTCTTGGTTCCACTCATAAAAGTAGCAGCTATAACTCACCAAGGTCATGGGAAGCTCCGGGCAGGAAGTCAAGCAATGTTGCCTCTGCCGTATGCCACCTTCGGACGTTTTCCGAGGACAAGTGTTAAAAGACATAATCTTTCAAGGGAAAGAACGAAATTGCTCCATGGAGACTAGAGACATCTTTGAAGGAAACTTTCCTTTTCCTTTTCCTCCTACTGGTGTCCTATCACAGCTGAGCTTTTGAGATTTGGAAAACTTAAGGCTTTTGTTTCATAAGGAAGGAAGCAGAAAGAAAATAAAAGTCAACTGCAGGCCTAAACATTTGAGCCTGCAAAGTTAGAACAACTTGAATATTCTCGGTGCCATGTGGGGTGAGTGGGGAACATACAAAGCCTTTATTACTGTCAGGAATGAGCTGTAGTTTCCTATTTAATTTTGAGTAAATGGTAAAATTCAATTTCCTTTAGTGCAGAATCCCAAGACCACACTTAAAGATGATCAATACAAAACATTTAAAAGCAAACTGTTTGCAACTTTTTCAAGACTGACAACTTGGATCAAAAGTGCAAAGTGATCCTGCTCACAATTGGCCAATTAACTATGATTTTCTTCTCCCCTTTACTGTCCCTCTCACTATCTCTCCTGGTTTCTTTTTCTCCCCCTCTCTAAGTGTGAGCACCAACTTCTCTGGAAAAGTAGCCCTTTCCTAACTGGATCTAGTGGATATGCAAACAACCAGTGGAAATCCTTATCTTCAACAAGCTTCCAGATGGTGCCCAGATTTGGAAATGCTAAGAGCAGTGGTGACCTTTGTGCAAAGCCTCTGTAAGAGTTCAAATGAGTTACAGAACATTCCACTCCATCAAATGACACTGTCAGCAAATCACTGCAAGAGAGGAGTGATTTGCGTGACACAGATAGACCAAGCTTTCAGGTTGTGCACTGAGATAGAAGCTCAAACCAGTACTAGATGGAGCAAAATGCCCTGATGGCCAAAGCCCATTAAAGAACAAATATGGTCACAGTGGAAAGCTTTTTAATGGGAAAATTATAACCCACAGTAAGTACATCAGTATAAAAGTGATTCATAATGATATAAATCTCTGTGGTACATTGCACTGCTAACTGAAAGGTCGGTAGTTTGAAGGTCGGTAGCTCCTCCCCAGGAAAAAGATAATCTCCGAAACCCACAGAAGAATTTCTACCCTGTCCTATGCGGTCAATATGAGTCATAATCAACTTAATGGCAGTGAGAATTTTGAGTAAGACGGGAAGCAGTGGTTTGGGTTGGAAAGGACCGGAAGTGGCCACTGGCAATGCAGTTACCCATCCAGCGGTGGGGCATGGAAGAAGTACAAGCTGCACAGAAGGCATTAGCCAAAAATTAGGTTCCAGAAATTGATGAAATATCAATTGAAAATTTTTAGCAAGCTCATGAAACACTGAAAACATTCATCTATGCCAAGAAATTTTGAAGACAACTACTTGGCCAACTGATTGTAATATATCTGTATTTGTATCTAGTTCAATGAAAAGTGACCCACTACAATGCATACATTATGGGAAAATAGCATTAATATCACATGCAAGTAAAACTTTGCTAGAGATCATCAAACAATGATTTGGAGTAGCACATTGACGGGGGCTGCTCAAAATTCAGGTTGGATTCAGTAAAAGATATAAAAGGGCTGACATCACTGATGTCAGATGGATCTTGGCTGAAAGGAGAGGTTACCAGAAAGAATTTTTACTTGTGCTTTATTGACTATGCAACGACATTTGACTGTGTGTATCATAATAAACTAGAGATAACTGTGAAAAGTATGGGAATTCTATAACACTTAATTGTACTCATGAGAAACCTGTACCTGGCTCGTGAGGCAGCAATACAAACAAAACCAAAGAAGGCTGCCTGCTTTAAACTCAAGGAAGGTGTGCATCAGAGTTTTATCCTCTCCCTGTATTTATTTAATCTGTATGCTGAGAAAATAATCAGAGAAGCTGTATAATATGAAGAAGGATTGGAAGAAGGCTTGTTAATCTACAATATGCAAATGACACCATCTTGCTTTCTAAAGGTAAGGAGAACTTGGCGCACTTGCTGATGAAGAGTAAGGATTGTAGCTTTCAGTATGGATTACAACTTATTGTTTAAAAAAATCAATATCCTCACAACCGGACCAATAAATAACCCCTGGATAAACAGAAAAAAGATTCAAGTTGCCAAGGATTTTGACTCGCTTGGGTCCACAAATAGTCTTCAATTCTGATCATGTGAAAGTAGTCGATTGAATAAGGAAGACCCACGAAGAATTGATGCATTTGAATGATGATGCCAGCAAAGAATATTGCAAGTGTCATGGGCTTCCAAAAGAATAAACAAATCTGTCTTGGAAGAAGCACATCCAGAATGTTCCTTAGAATAAAAGATGGCAAAACTTGGCCTCACATACTTTGGACAAGTTATCGGCAGAGACCATTCCATGGGAAAGGACGTTATATTCGGTAAAGTAGAGAAGCATTGAAGAAAAGGAAGCTGGATCGACACACTAGCTGCAACCCTGGGCTCAAACATGGGAGCAATTGTGAAGATGGTACAGGACCGCATAGTGTTTCGCTCTGTCGTGTCTTCCAACAATAGCCATTCCCTGAAGAACACTTCTGTTTACACCATGCCGAAATGGCAGTTTTCACCTCCTTGTGGCACTGGAATTATGCTCCTTCTAAATGATCTGTGAGTTTAAGGAACAAACAAAAAATACTGTGTCAAGGTTAGGACTGTAGTGCCTAAAAATCTACATTTAATCAGCTTCCCAGGTAATTCTTACCCATTTGAAAACTTGAGAGCGAGCACTGGAGCTTTTAACTCGATAGAGCATTGGGTCTAATAACATAGGAACCCAGGTCTGATTTGCTGTTGATAATCAAGGGTGTTTAAACTGGTCAAGTAAAATAAATTATTCTATGACTAATTCTTTCTCCTTGATTTTATTCCCATTTTCCAAGTAACTTCCTTTCCTACCAAGAGGGACCCAATATTGGAGAAGGCTGCCACTCACGAGGGCAAAGTTATCCCTCCACAGCCCTCCTCGTACCACTTCCTACAAGATGGGTTTGGTTTTCCCTTTCACCATCTTGTTTCTTTGATTATGGTGCCTCATTTCTTATTTTCTTCATAAACTTTAGGAAAACCTTTCAATTTCTGATCATTTACTGATTCCAATAACAGCTCGAGAATATGGTGAAAATCTTAACAGGTTTAAAAACATGTACTGTATTTTTATGTGGGTTAGCAAATACTATGTTTTGCTTACTCAGACATCAATGGAGACCTGACATGCAGCCTAGGCATCTGATAAAAATTAAAATTCTGATGATAAAACTCTGACTCTTTTTAAATATATACTTAGCTTCGTAGTAAAAATAACTATTGAATTTTGAATTCAACCAGTGATTTCTGGTCATGCAGTTGTATAAGAATTGGACTACTAACCTGAAAGTTCATGGTTCAAGCTCAATAGTTATATAAGAGTAAGAAAGCTATCTGTTCCCATCAAGATATACAGCCTCAGAAATATTATTAATTGTCACAAGGAATTGGAATTAACTCAGTGACAGTGAGAATAATTTCTTGACAATTTTTTCTTGTCTCAGTACAGTAAGAACAGTAAATTTGAACAGGATTTCCAACTGATTTATCCTGTTCTTCCACTTGCTGAAAGCTTGCATTCCTCCCACAAATGTACCGAATCAGATTCGACATTATTAACAAGATTTTATGTATTGGAAAAATGATCTGGAGGGCTATAAGAATTACCAAAGGATCTTGTTAAAATGTATTTTTATGAATTTAACTATTATTCAGTATATCTAGCTCAAAATGCAAATTCTCAGCGGGCATAAGCTCATAATGATTCTATTCCAAGCACTGAATTTTAAGTCTGATATCTTAGAATGCCCAAATGTGTAATGTTTGAGAGATTAAAAAAAAGCTGGAGTGAGACACTGTCTTATGGCGATGGTAGGGGGCAGATGTCGGTGTGAGAGAGAGATGCATATGTTTCACTAAAACATCTGAGGAGACCAATTTCACTTCAATATCCTATGATACATTAGTTGTTCAATAAACAAAGTTAACAGTATAAAATAATGTACAGGTTTTTTATTGATTTAGTTCGAGCTATCCTGAGAATAGGATTTCTGCTAGTGCTATGGGTTAAATATCGGGCTGCTGGCTGCAAGGGGTCTGCTCAGATCCACCAGCCACGTTGCAGAAGAAGGATGAGGCCTTGTGCACCTGTAAAGGTTCACAGCCTCAGAAATCCCAAGGAGCACTTGACCTCTGTGTTATAGCATGGCTATGAGCCAGAAAAAAGAGCTCTGGTGGCAGAAGTTACACATTGGATGCAATCCAAAAGGTCAGCAGTTCAAAACCACCAGCAACTCCATGGAAGAAAGCCAGGACTTTCTATTCCCTCCAAAAGTTACATTCTCGGAAACTCACAGGGCAGTCCTACCCTAGCCTACAGGGTCACTATGAGTTAGCAGCTTGATGGAAGTGAATTTTGAGTCTGTGTCAGAATCGATTGAATGGCAGCACCTTGCTGTAAAGGCTGATAGTGGCTAATTTTTCAGAAGTAGATCTTTGCGAGATCTTTCTCCTAAGGTGTCTGTAGATGCACTCAAGCCTCCAACTTTTTGGTTAACAGCTAACCATGTTACTGGTTTACATTTCTCATGGACTCCACAATCATATTTATAGCTTGAAATTGGCCACGACAGGAATATTTATACAGTGGGAATTGGCAAGTGCTACAAATCAGAAATCTGAAAAATGAAACATTCATCAAGACACCATTGAGCTCCCTCAATGCAAGAGCACTTTGTTCTAATAACTTGGCATTACGTGATACTCACCTTCCCGACACGATTGCTGAAGACAAAACAGGTGCATAAGAAAACTGGTGAAGAAAGCTGGTGGTTCCTGGCTATCAAAAGATATAGTGTATGGGGTCTTAAAGGCTTAAAGATAAACAAGCGGCCATCTAGCTGAGAAGCAACAAACTCCACATGGAAGAAGCACACCAGCCTGTGTGATAATGAGATGTCCGTGGGATCAGGTGTCAGGCATCAAAGACTCGGAACAAACAATCATATCAATGCGAACGAGGGGTAAGGCAGAGTGGAGACCCAAAGCCATCTGTAAACAATTGGACATCCCCTCAGAGAAAGGTCGCAAGGAAGAGATGAACCAGTCAGGGTGCAGTGTAGCACCGATGAAACGTACAACTTTCCTCTAGTTCTTTGGTGCTTCCTTCCCCACACCCCCACCATCATAACCCCAATTTTACCTTACAAATCCGGCTAGACCAGTGCATGTACATTGGTACACATAAGAGCTTGCAACACAGGGAATTCAGAGCAGATAAACCCCTCAGGACTAATATTGAGAGTAGTGATACCAGAAGGGTAGGGGGAAGGTGGGGGGAGAAAGGGGAACTGATCACAATGATCGACGTATTACCCAACCCCTCCCCAGGGGGACGAACAACAGAAAAATGGGTGAAGGAAAGCAGGGGTAAGTGTAAGACATGAAAAAAATTATTTATCAATTATCGAGGGTTCATGAGGAAGGGTGGGGGAGGGAAGAAAAAAATTTAAGAGTTGATACCAAGGGCTCAAATAGAAAGAAAATGTTTCAAAAACGATGGTGTCACAAATGTGCTTGAGACAATGCAGGTATGTATGGATTGTTATAAGAGCTAGAAAAGCCCCAAATAAAATTATTTAATTGAAAAACAGACACCGTTGCGACCATGGTATAAAACCTGTGGTGGAGTGAAGAAACAGTTTGGTAAGAATGAGAAGTTCAACTCTGATGTCATCGTAGCAGAAACTTCCAGCAATGCCTTGGCGCCGTGGGGAAATGAGATGGCCTGTCACAGTTTTCTCCCCTGGAGAGCCAGTTCTTCATACCCTCCTCTTATCTCATGGAATACAGTCCCAGGGCAGAGGTGTAAGAGCAAATCTGTCTTGGAAGAAATTACAGCCATTGCTCCTTAGAACAGATGATGTGGAGACTTTGTATCATGTGCATTTGATGTGTTATCATGAGGGATATCATGCATGGGAAAGTAGAGGGTCAGAGAAAGAGGAAGAGTCTTAATAGGCTGACACATTGGCTGCAAGAATGGGCTCAAATAAAACTGTTATGAGAGCAGGCAGGACCGGGCAGTATTCCTCCTGTTGTGCATCTGGTTACTGTGAGTTGGAACTGACGTGACAGCCCCAAGGAGGCATTTTAATTGTTGTGCTGGTGACAACATTGAAAGTACCATGACCACCAAAGAACAAACACGTCCTTCTTGGAAGAAGTATGGCCCCTGTGCTCCCTAGAGGCAAGAATGGCGAGACACATCTCAAGTTCTTTGGACATGTCAGAAGAGACCCATCCCTGGCAAAGGAAGTCATGCTTGGTTAAGTTGTGAGGCAGCAAAATGAGGAAAGCCTTCCATGAGATTGACTGAGACAATGGCTGCAACCATGGATTCAAGCATAGGAACAATTGTGCGGTTGGTTTAGGACTAGGCAGTGTTTTGTTCTGATGTGCCTTGCCTTTGCTACAGAAACGATTTGCCTTCTTGCATTTGCTAGAAAACCAAGCTCAATCCCCAGCCAGTGGTCTTCTGCACAGCCATAACCTAGCTGGCAGCAGAGACCTGAATGTTGCCATGATGCTGACTACTACCTAGTGGAGCTTCCAAGCTCAGGCACACTGAAAAGAAAATTCTGGTGACATACTTCCAAACATGAATAGAGGAAAACATTCTGTGGGTCAGAATGTTCCAACACCCAGCCAATAACGGGAATGGTACACAGGAGCAGGCAGTGTTTTGATCCACTGTGTGTGAGGTTGCCGTATTAGAGGTCTGAGTCAGCGAGAGCCAACAACAACTATAATCATAAGTAGAGTCCTGGGTTATACAAATGGTTAACATAATCAGCTACTAACAAAACATTGGGCATTTGAGTGCACCCAGAGCACATTGGGGGAAAAAATCTTAGTGACCTACTTCTGATAAATTGGCCATTGGCATTGTGACATCCATGGGATTGCTATAAGTTGCAACCCACTGGTTATCTCCTAAGCATTATCCATACTCCAGTCACAGAGCAAGTCAGATCAATCACTTCTTATGCTCCCCTCTGTTCTGATACGTATTCATCTAATTCCTCAGAAATCATATCCTTAATTCTGTTCACAGTGCACAGGGTGGCTGTTGGGCCCAAATGTTCACAAAAAATTCACTGCCATCGTCAATTCCAACGCATACTGACCCTATAGAGCAAAGTAGAACTGCCCCTGTGGGTTTTTGAGACTAAAGCTGTACAGCAATAGAAAATCTCTTTCTCCCAAAAAAATGACTAGTGGTTTCGAAGTGTGACCTTGCAGTTAACAGCCCAGGGCACAGCACACTATGCTGCTATTGGGGCAGCCTAGTCATTTCAATGCCCCATTGGTGGCACAGTGGGTTGTTGGCAGGGAGAGTGGGTGTTTCAGGGTGTCCATCTAGGTGCAGTTCTTAGGCAATGGGAAGGCTGTCTTAGCTATGAGAACTGTGGGCACAAAAAGGCTGGCCCATATGCTCCTCAGGATATGAAAAGAAAGGTGATAGGTTTCTCACCTCTGTGATCTTTACTCTGAAACGCAAATTGTCACACCTCCTGGCAGGCCCCTCCTGGGTTTCATTAGCGATGGAGAAGGCGAGCCACCTGGGGGTTGGTGTAGGTTTATTTAGGGTTGGCGCTTTTAAATTTTCACTTTAACAGGGTAATAGCCCAGGGTCATCTCTTCAATGAAATGTTGGAAAAGAGAAAATATGGGGCACATTACGGCTTGTTTATCCATCTGCATCTTCCCTGCTGCAGGTTCCTTTAGTCTCTCACCGCTTGGGTTATGACCTTTCTGAGTTTTGTTCAAAGCTGATCTTGCTGACAGAACTTGCTAAAAGAGGAAACCTCTAAAAATAACAGCACGCACAACAATTAATGACTGCTCCCACCCATTGCAGAGCCTTCCCCATGTCCTAAAACATGAAAAATACAAGATCTGTGGAAAATAAACTTAACATATAGTAGTTCATTACCTTGTACAAATAAGAATTCAGGGACATTCTTTCAGAAAATTGTTTTTCATCATACTTTCATGAACATTCAGGTCTTTTGGATTTATACTTCCAAAATTCATGATGACTCAGATATTACATTGAAGGGAAAGCTATCAGAAGCCAAAGAATAATAATCTAGGAATAAGATTCACGCATTGGAACTTGTTTATGGATCAAGGAAAAAATTTAAGGTTTAATGAAAATGTGTTAAAAAATGAGAAAGAGGAATTGAATAAAAATTTAATTAGCCAAACTCACAGCCGTGGAGTCAGTGCTGACTCACTGCACACCCCCTGTGGGTTTCCCAGACTGTAGCTGTTTACAGGAGCAGAAAGCCTAGTCTTTCTCCCACGGAGCTGTTGCTGGTTTAAACTGCCGACCATGTGGATGATAGCCCAACTCATAACCACTACACCACTGGGGTTAAAGAGGTAAGAAATCATTTAAAAGCTGTTGTGTGTTCATTGTGGTTATACACATAAGATATCCTTGAGTTATACATGTAAGATATTCTAAAGAAGATAAGGACAAACTACTTTCAATATTGTGTATACCTAACAAAGTTTAGTGCATAAGACACATTGAAACTATACAGCCATCTCAAACAGGCAATTCTAGCTCTGAGAATTTATACTAAAGATATACTAAATCATTTTAGTTTCTAACAACAGTAGATTCTAAGCACACAGGAACCTTCACATTGCTAATAGAAAAACTAGATTAAAGGTAAGACCCTTTAAATGAGGCTGAGCTGTGGTTACACAGTCCACTGCGAACTGAAAGGCAGTTCAAAATGGGAGAAAATGGTGCTTTCTACTTCAGTATCAGAAATGGACAGGGGCAGTCTACCCTCTCCTATCGGGTTGCAATGAGTTGGCAACCACTCCATAGTAGCGAGTCTGGTTTTGTTTTGTTTTTTTGATTTGATGAAGTTGGGGAAATACCCAGAGATGAAGAAGAATGGTTAAACATATGCTGTAACAGTTGAGCTAAGGCTTTGAAGGGCCTGTGGGTGTGTTCCGGTCTCAGGAGCATTGTTTTCGTTGCCATTGAGTTGGTTCCAACATATGGCAACTGTATGCACAACAGAACAAAACATTGCCCAGTCCTGCACTATCCTCGCAATGGTTCCTACTCTGGAGCCTATTGTTGCTGCCCCTGTGTCATGTCCCCTCACTGAGAGTCTTCCTTTTTCGCTGGCCCGCCACTTTACCATGCATAATGGTAAAGAGACTCATCTCTCCTGACAATATGTCCGAACTATATAAGATGAAGCCCTGCCATTCTTGCCTCTAAGGAATGCTCTGGCCATACTTCTTTCAAGACAGATCAGTTTGTCCTGATAGTAGTCCATGGTATTTTCAATATTCACCAAAAGCCACATAAGTCAAACCTATCTATTCTTCAGACTCGCTTATTTTCCTCCTTCCTAGTGTCCACATTTCAAGTGCATCTGATGCAATCTGGCCTGAACCACTGAAAGATCACTGTTAATGTACTATTGCAATGGTTGTTAAATAATCTTCGGCAAAATTTTACTTGCATGTACTATCAGTGATATTGTTTATAATTAGAATATTCTGTTGGTTTGCCTTTATTTAGAATGAGTACAAACATTGCTCTCTTCCAGTCCATTGGCCAAGTGGCTATCTTTCAAATTTCCTGGCATAGGCAAGTAAGTCCTTCCAGTGCTTTATCAGCTTGTTGAAACATTTCTGCTGGTATTCCACCAATCCTTGGAACCTTATGTTTGGGTATTGCTTTCAGTGCAGCTTGAACTTCTTCCTTCAGCATCATTGGTTCTTGCTCATATTCTACCTCCTGAAATGGTAGAATGTGAACTAGGTTTTTGTGGTGCAGTGCCTCCGTGTATTCTTTTCATCTTCTTTTAATGTTTCCTTCACCATTCAATATTTTGCTCAGAGATTCTTTCAATATTGGAACGGTAGATTTGAGTTTTTTCTTGATTTCTTTCAGTTTAAGATATGCTGAGAGTACTCTTCCTTTGTGGTTTCCTAACTCTGAGTCTCTGCACATCCATGATGATATTTGCCTTTGTCTTCTCCAGCTGCCCTGGGAAATTTGCTGTTCGGTTCTTTGACGTCATCATTTTTTCCATTTGCATTATCTACTCTATGATTAAGAAAAAGTTTCATTGTCTTTTCTGACATGCACTTTGATTTTTTTTCTCTTTCCTGTCTTTTTGAAAATGACCTTTTGCTTTCATGGGGAATGATGTTTTTGATGTCCTCTCATGGTTCATCAGGTCTTCTGTCATTAGTGTCCAATTAATCAAATCTGCTCTTAAGATGTTCTCAAAATTCTGGTGGGATAGATTCAAAGTTGCATTTTGGTGCTCATGAAGTTATTTTCAGTTTCTTCTGCTTTAACCTGAATTTACATATGAACAATTGATGGTCTGCTCCACAGTCAGCCCTGGCTTGATTTTAGCTGCTTATATTTTTTCTTCCTCATCTCTTCCCACAGATGTATTAAATTTGATTTCCATGTATTCCAGCTGGATAAGTCCATGTATATTAAGTTGTTGAAAGAAGGTATTTCCACCTCGTGCCTGTCTGACCACGAGGTGCAGAAGGGACTAGTTATCAGACATCAAAGAACTAAAAATCAGATCGGTGGGTGCCCACTTTCATGATACGATCACTGAAGAAAAACGTGTGCATAAGCAAAGGTAGTGAAGAAAGCTGATGGTGCCTGGCTACCAAAAGATATAGCATCTGGGGTCTTAAAGGCTTGAAGATAAACAAGCAGCCAACTAGCTCAGAAGCAACAAAGTCCACATGGAAGAAGCACACCAGCATGTGTGACCACGAACGGTCAAAGGGATTGGGTATCAAGCATCAAAGAACAAGAAATCATATCATTGTAAAGTTGGGTGAGTGCAGAGTGGAGACTCAAAGTCCATCAGTAGGCAACTGAACACCCCCTTACTGAAGGGCTGTGGGGAGGAGACAAGCCAATCAGGGTGCAGGCAAGCAATGATGAAACATATAACTTTCCTCTAGTTCTTAAATGCTTCCTCCCCACCACTATCATGATCCCAATTCTACCTTACAAATCTGGCTAGACCAGAGGATGTACATTGGTACAGGTAGCAACTGGAAACACAGGGAATCCAGGATAGATGACTCCTTCAGGACCAGTGGTGAGAGGGGCAATGCCTGGAGGGTGAAGGGAATGTGGAGTAGAAAGGGGGAACTGATTGCAAGAATCTACATATAGCCTCCTTCCTGGGGGATGGACAGCAGAGAAGAGGGCAGAGGGAGACATCGGACAGTGTAACTTATGACAAAACTATAATAATTTATGAACAATGAAGGGTTCATGAGGGAGGGGGAAGGGGAGGGAGGGGGAAAATGAGCAACTGATATTAAGGGCTAAAGTAGAAGGCAAATGTTTTAAGAATGATGAGGGCAGCAAATGTACATATGTGCTTGACACAATGGATGCATGTATGGATTGTGATAAGAATTGTATGAGCCCCCAATAAAATAATTTTTTAAAAAGAGTTGTATAAGCCCCTAATAAAATGATCTAAACAAAAAGAAAGAAAGAAGGTATTTCCTGTGAACAAGTTCTACTATGTGACGTCCAGCTTTGTTTCTATCAGCAAGTCCATATTTTCTAACTACTTATTCTTCATTCTCTTTGTTTCCTACTTTTTCATTCCAATTACCAATAATATCAATGCATCTTGGTCAGATGTTTGATCAGTTTCCAATGGAAGTCATTGGTAGAATTCTTCAATTTCTTCATCATTAGCTTTTGTGGTTGATGCATACCTTTGAATAATAGTTGTATTGATTGGATTTCCTCAAAGACAGATAGATATTTTCCTATCACAGATAGCATTGTACTTCAAGATTGATTTTGCAATGTATTTCTGGCAATGAATGCTAAGTTTGAAATTCAACACCCAATAGTGAACAGAGATGAGTGCTTGAGTCACTGAGAGATGAATTAAACTAAAAAAACTCACTCAAAGGCATAAAGAGATGCTAAAGAATGTTTTCACCCTGAGCTCTAGGTGAAGAGAAAAACATTTTTTCACTATGAATTTATAGCCATGGCCCTACCCTCACTGATTTGGCAATCATATTTATAATGTTAAAATTACCAGGAAATTTACATAATATGTTGTAGCCTGGAAATATCCACTTCCATGCCCTCCAGGAACAATGTAACCAAAAATTTCTTTGAAGAGGTATATTCTTATACTAGAATTTCTCCTGATATCTCCTTGAAGATGCATAAGTCCAAATATACAAAACTTATGAAGAAATGGACTGCTATGAACAAGCAGCTCTAGATACCATAAATAATACACAGACCCCTCAGTAGCAGTATGAAACATGTTTGATGTACAACATAAAGCATGAAGAGAAACTATGAGAAATATAGAGCAAATATGAGTATTGGAACTTGTACATGTGTCAGAAAATCGACAGTGATATAAAATCCCAATCTCCAACTGTTGTTGATAAATCCTACTAATATTGATCCTGTAACAACAAAAAGGAAAGAAGAGAAACACTGCCATTGAGTTTATTCCAACTCACGGCAATCCTGTGTAGGATTTCCAAGGCTGCAAATCTTTACAGATGCAGTATCGCCTTTCTCCCACAGAGGGACTGGTGGTAACAGCCTACCATTCTAAACACTGGATCACGAGGGCGTCTGAAGATCTCAATAGATTAATTTAATAGCAACTAGCAATTTAGACACAGATTAAGAGATAATTAGTGAACCAATGGAAATAAAATTATTCAAGATGCAGCTCAAAAAGGTAAAGACCAAATATGAAAGATAGTTTATGAAAAAAATAAGAATGTCATAGGCTCGCTTTTTTTCTGTTCCCACGTGGGCCTCCCAAAATTTATATTCTGCTAAATGCATAGTTACAGCTGAGCGATCATTTCTGTGGTGGATAAAGAGCCATTGTTTGGATTCTCTGTGAGGCGCCCACCTCACACCTATAGACACACCCTTCACTCTCTCCTACAACACCGTGTAGTATAAGTGGATTTTCTTCCATACCTACCGTGCTGATTATTCTTACCTCAATGGACACATGTTTTGTGATTGGCTAACTTCACTTAGCATCATTTCCTCCAACTCTTCCGATGAGACAATGGGCTTCATGAGATCATCGGTGATGTTTATTGATGTGAAATACTCCTTTGTGTATATGTACCAGAGTTTTCTCATCCACTCATCAATAAATGAAAATTTAGGTTTTTTTCTAATTCTTTGGAATTGTGAATTATGCTGAAATAAACAGTGGAGCACGGATGACTGGTAATGGTCTATTTCTTACCTCTTCTGGGTATATCCCTTTAGAGGGATTGCTGAGTCAGAAGGTAACTCAATTTCCTTTTGCTTTAAATATCTTCAGATGGCTTTCCACAGTTACTATGTGTAACTACATGTCCACCAGCTGTGGAGAAGGGTTCCTATCTTGCCACATATCCTCCAAAATTTGTTGCTCTCTAATTTTCTGATTTAGGCTATCCTCAAGGATGTTAGGTGGTATCTCATAGTTGATTTAATTTGCATTTCTCTGATGGCTAGTGATAGGGAGCATTTTCTAATATGTTGACTGGCCATTTGGGTCTCCTCCCTAATGAATCTTCTGTTCAGGTCTTTTGCCCACTTCCTCAGGGGTTTGACTGTTTCATTCTTTTTTCAGGCTAAGAGGGTATTGTATATTTTAGCATTAAGTCCTTTGTCTGTTGTGTCATTGATAAAAATCATCTCCCAGAGTGTGGGTTATCTTGTTACTAAAAGTCCTCTCCCATTGTGTGTGTTCTCTTGTTACTCTCTTGGTGAAGTCTTTTGATGCACACAGGTGTTTTATCCTTAGTATATCGTGTTTGTCAATGTCAGCTTCACCTGTGTGTATACCCTTCCCTATTACAGTTAGCTTATGTATTCCTTGTGCCAAGGTTCTTAGGTTTGTCCCAATCCCTTTGTTGATAGTCCTGATAGTTTGGGGTTTCACTTCTAGGTCTGTGATCTACCTTGAGTTTGTTCTTGCGTGAGGGGTGATATAAGGGTCTTACTTTATTGTTCTACAAGTGGATATCCATTGTTTCCAGGACCACTTGTTAAAGAGGACATCCACCTCCCACTTGATGCTTTTGGGGACCTTGTTAAAGATCAGTTGTCTATATGCTGATGGTTTTATTTCTGGGCTTTCTGTTCTTTTCCATTGGTCTGAGTATCTGTCATTATTTCCAGTACCACCCTGTTTTGACCACTGTGTTTTCATAGTAGGTGTTAAAATCAGGTAAAGCAAGCCCTCCGACTTGTCCTTCTTTTAAGGAGTTCTCTGCTAATTCTGGGCTTCATCCCTTTCCATATGAAATTGGTGGTCAGATTTTCCAATTCTTGAAGAATGTTGTTGGTATTTGAATCAGGATAGCATTAAACTTACACAGTGCCTTGGGTAAGATTGTCATCTTTACTATATTGAGTATTCCAATCCATGAACATATTCTTCCATTTGTGGAGGTTGCTTTGGGTTTCCTGTAGTAGGATTCTGTAGTTTTCCTTAGATAAGTCTTTTGGGGTTTTCTGTTGTTATTCTTAGATATATCCCTAGATATTTCAATATGTCCTTGGATATTGTATTGGGTACCACATTCTTAACTTCCCTTACTGTTGTCTTGTCCAACGTATATAGTAAACCAATAGTCTTCTGTTTGTTGATCTTGTATCCTGTCACTCTTCCATATTCCTCTATTGCTTCTAGTACTCTTGTTGTGGAGCTTTTGGGATTTTCAATGTATGGCATCATGTCATCTATAATAGCAATAGTTTTACATCTTCCTCTCTGGGATGGATACCCTTAATGTCCATCCGCTTCCTTATTCTGTTAGCTAGGACCTCTAATATGATTTTGAATAGAAGTGGGAACAAGGAGCAAGCTTGACTGGTCCCCTTTTACAGTGGGATTGTTTTAGCCTTTTCTCTGTTGACTTTGATGTTGGCTGTTGGCTTTTCATGAATGGCTTATATTAACTTGAGGAATTTTCCTTCCATTCCTGTCTTCTTGAGTGTGTTTATTAGGAATAGGTGTTGGACGTTGTCAAATGCTTTTTCTGATCTATCAATATTATCATATGATTCTTATCCTTTTTCTTATCAATGTGGTTAATAATGTCGATGGACTTTCGTATGTTTTACCATCACTGCATTGCTGGAATGAATCCCACTTGATCATGATGGATGATATGTTTTACATACTTTTGTATTCTATTGGCTAACATTTGAAGGATTTATGCATCTATGTTCATTATAGATATTAGTCTGTAGTTCTCTATTTCTGTGGAATCCTTGCTCTGTTTGGGTATCAAAGTTATGCTGACTACATAGAGTGAGTTTGGGAGATTGCCATCTTTTTCTATGATCTGGAATAATTTGTGGAGGGTCAATGCCAGCTCTCCCCTGAATGCTTGGTGGAATTCTCCTTTGAAGCCATCTGGTCCAGGAACTTTTTTGGTTGGTTGTTTCTTGTTAACCATATCTATTTTGTCTTTTGTTATGTATCTGTTAATGTTCTTGACCTCTATCTGGGATAATCTAGGGAGGGATTGTTTTTCCAAATACTTGTCAATGTCTTCCATCTGTTGAATTCATTAGAATACAGACTTACATAGTACTTTGTGATTATCCTTTTAACCTTGTTGGGGTCTATTATGATTTCCCTAGTTTCATCCCTCATCCTGGCTATTGATGTGTGCTCCTTCCTCTCCTTGGGTAGATTTGGAGCAGTCTGTCAATTCTATTGATCCTTTCAAAGAACCAGCTTTTTTCTGCATTCATTTTTTTGTATTGTTCTCTTGTCTTCACATACATTTAACTCTGCCCTGATTTTTATTATTTTGCTTCTTTTACTATTGGTGGGGTTGTTCTGTTGACTCTGTTCTAGTTGCTGGAGGTTTTCTGATAGTGTATCAGTCAGAAATCTCTCTTCCTTTTTCATATATGCATTAATCTCTATAAAACTTCCTCTGATAACCATTTTTGCTGTATTCAGGGGTCCTCAAACTTTTTAAACAGGGGGCCAGTTCACTGTCCCTCAAACCCGTTGGAGGGCTGAACTATAGTTTAAAAAAAAACTATGAACAAATTCCCATGCACACTGCACATATCTTATTTTGAAGTAAAAAAAATGGGGCAAAAACACCCGGTGGACCAGTTAAACATCCTTGGCAAGCCACATGTGGCCCACAGGCCGTAGTTTGAGGACCCTTGCCATAGGTTTTGGCCTGTTGTATTCTCATTGTCCTTAATTTCTAGAAGCTTCCTAATTTCCTCTCTAATCTGGGCCAGTACCTATTAATGTCACAGACCATTATGAATCCTCCAATTGTTTGCCCTTGTATTTCTGGTCCTTCTTTTGTTAGTCTCCAGCTTAGCTTTATGGTGTGGGACATCAACTTGCATCCCAGTATGTGATCTATTTTCAAAAATAATCCTTGTGGACTTGATAAGAATGTGATATCTTTTGCATTTAGATGGAGAGCTCCATAAATGTCTATCAGGTCCAGGCACCTAATTGTAGTATTTAGCCATGCTGCCTACTTGCTGAGCTTCTTTCCAAGTGATCGTTCTCTGATAGTGTTATATTACAGTCACCTACTATGATTCTTGAGTCTGTGATTTCTTTTTTCATCTTTTGAATAGTTTGACAAATTTCACAGGTCTCCTGTTAGGCATGTGTATATTTACTGTTTACTGCTTCTTGCTCTATTGATTCTGTGAGCATTATCAAGAGCGTATTCTTGTCCCTTGTTATGGTTTGTACCTTGAGGTCAATTTTATTGGAGATTAGGATTGCAAGCCTGCTTTTTTAAAGTTGCCATTGGCTTGGCATATTTGATGCCAGCCTTTATTCATAGTCTATTTTGTCGGTGAGTATAAGATGTGTCTCTTCCAGGCAACAGATTGTTGGGTTATGTTTTCTGAGCCAGTCTGCTAACCTTTGTCTTTTATTGGGCAAGTTCATACCATTGATATTCAGTTATTACCACGATCTGTGGATTTATTGCTGTCATCTTGTACATTTTGTGTTGGGTGTTTTCCTATCTCCCTTCATATCAGTGTGCTGTGTTTATGTGGAGAGCTTCATTCTTGCCTTCTTTTCCCTCAAAAGCAATGTAATCTTGGCAGTTTATTTTGGCAAGTTGACTTCTGGATGGAGTTGCGCTATATGGCAATCTCTTGCCTGTGCTTGGTGGATGTTGGTCTTCTGACCACAGTGAGTTGGCAAGGATTTTCCACGGGGCTGAGTGTCTTATGGCATGTTCTCTGAGTTTTTCCTTGTCTGGGAATACTCATACCTCACCATCTATCTTAATAGATAGGTTGGCAGGGTAGAGGATTCTCGTGTTAGTGGCTTTTGTTTGTTTGTTTTTTCAGCTTTGGAATATATTACTCCACTCTCTCATCCTTTTCATGATATCTGCTGATAGGTCTAAGCATATTCTTTCCTGAGCACCATTGTATGTGACCACCTTTCTTTCTAGTACTACTCTGAAAATTTTCTTTTTCTCAAAGTTGGAAAATTTACCGTATAAACTCAAGTATAAGCTAACCCGAATATCAGCCAAAGCACCTAATTTTACCACAAAAACTGCGAAGCAAAGGGCATTTATAGACATCTAAAACAGGCATGTACATATGTGAATCTATTTATATATGATGATGGGGAAATACATCTATGTGCATATATTTATAGGCTTAGTATTAAGGTAAAAGATGGACATTGGGCCTCTACTCAAGTACTCCGTCAATGAAAGAACACTTTGTTCTATTAAACTGGCATTCCATTATGCTCACCTTCCTGACATGATCACTGAAAACAAATCGGATGCATAAGCAAAAGTGGTAAAGAAAGCTGATGATGCCGGCTATCAAAAGATATAGCGTCTGGGGTCTTACAGGCTTGAAGATAAACAAACGGCCATCTAGCTGAGAAGCAACAAAGCCAACATGGAAAAAGTACACCAGCCTGTGTGATCACAAGGTGTCAATAGGATCAGGTATCAGGCATCAAAGAACAAAAAATCATATCATTGTGAATGAAGGGGTATATGTGCATAGTGGAGACTCAAAGCCATCTGTAAGCAACTGGACATCCCTGTACAAAAGGGTGGCGGGGAGGAGATGAGCCAATCAGGGTGCAGTATAGCACCAATGAAACATACAACTTTCTTCTAGTTCTTTAATGCTTCCTCCCCCCAACGCCATTATGATCCCAGTTCTACCTTATAAATCTGGCTAGACCAGAGGATGTACATTGGTACAGATCAGAACTGGAAACACAGGAAATCCAGGAAAGATAAACCCCTCAGGACCAATCATGAGAGTAGAAATACCAGAAGAGTAAGGGGAAGGTGGAGCAGAAAGGGAACCAATCACAATGATCTACATATTACCCCCTCCCTGGGAGAAGGACAACAGAAAAGTGGGTGAAGGGAGACATTGGACAGTATAAGACATGACAAAATAATAATAATTGATAAATGATCAAGGGTGAGGGAGGAAGGGTGGGGGAGGGA
>NW_022109491.1:40096459-40125888 GCF_000313985.2 Echinops telfairi
GCCCCCAATAAAATGATTTAAAAAAAACAGCTTATACATGAGTATATACAGTAACTATTATGTGCCTTGGTGAGTTCTTCCTAGAGTTTAGTCTAATTGGCATCCTCTCTGCTTTCTGTATATATATTTTATGTGCTTAACCAAAAATTCCATGTACAAGCAACGTAAAAAAAAAGTATCTTGAAAGTTTAAGAACATCCATTATCTTTATAAAGAAAAATTTAGTATATTAAATTTTTTAAATATAAAAATATCAATAGAGAGGAAAATGTACTAAGATAAAAAATAGAAAGCAGAATACTAAAAATAAGTTAATTATCCTAAAATTGTAACTTAATAAAAACAAAATTATTAAAAAAAACAATAATTTACATTTATAAACATTAAACTGTCATAAAATAATACAAACCAAAATGCCATGATGCTAGTATGAATCAACATTCACCATTTATTCAGCAAATATTACAACATCAATTTCATGACAAGCACACATCTAACCATTGGAATGCAGCAATGAGCAAAATAGACAAGTTAGAGGTCTCATGAAAGTTAAAATCAAACATAGGTTATGGAACAAAATAGAAAGGGACAAATAAGTCAAAATAACTTTGAAAATTAACATGATAAATGAAGTATCTTCCCAAAATGTATACATAGAAAATAATTTTATAATTTCATAATTCAAGATTAACATTTCAAGAAATTGTCCAAAAGCTATAAGTAAGCATTCCAGATTTTACCACTCCTTATTAAAACTTGTATTCTTTTCATAATCACAGGCACATGTAGTAGAATTAACTATTGGGTTTAATTATTCAGGCTCTTGTGGCATTATTATACATCCATATTTGGGTTGTGGATACAGGATGGCCAGAGTATATTTCCCATCCTTTAATTTAATGTTTGAGCACATGACTTGCCAAGGAGCTCTGTTGACACACTTAAAACACTCAGCCGCTAACTGGAAGGTCAGAGGTTGAACCCCGCCAGCTGCTCCAGGAGAAAGAGATGTGGTTGTCTGCTTCTTGAAAGACTTATAGCCTTAGAAACCCGATTGGGTAGTTCTACTTTATCCTATAGGGTTGCTATTAGTCAAAATCTACTCAACAGTAGTGGATTTGATTACTTTTTGATATGGCTTGCCAGTAGATTATTAGCAGATGTAAGCAGAGGTTTAAAATGTGCAAGTGCGATTGGCTGTGTCCTCTTACACCTCTGCCATTTGCCGTGAAAACAGCACATCTCACGAAGCTGTTGCTTCAGGGAAGATGAAAGACGTGTGGAGTAAACCTGTATACAGCCCACAGCTTAAAACACAGCCCCATCAAGCCCCACCAAGATCAGTAGAGTCTCAAGCGAATTCACAGTCACATGAGTAGAAATACATGTTTATTGTAAGCCACTGAGTTGGAGGGTGATTTGATACCAGCCACATTGCAAGTGTTGTTTTAATACCACCTATTAAAATTAAAATAACTAGTAAGATTTAAAATTTTACCCTGTGGAGACACTGTTGAGTATAAAAAGATGAGTAACAGAGAGAAAAATATTTGCAAAATATATATCTGATAAAAGTCTTGTATCCCAATCTAGATAAAGAACTAGTTAAAGCTCAACAGAAAGAAACAACTCAATTAAAAACTGGCCCCCCAAAATCGCAACAGGCACCTCATCAGAGAAGATATATGATGGCAAATAGACATCTGAAAAGATTCTCAGTAAGGGCTTGTCACTAAGGAACTGCAAATTGAAACAACTATGAGATACTACTAAGCACCTATTAGAATAAGTAAAAAAATGTTTTAATGACAATGCTAAAAACTGCGGAGGATGCAGAACAAAATAAACTTTAATCCATTGCTGATGGAAATGTAGAATGATACAACCACTTTGAAAGAACTTGGCAGATTATTGAAAGCTAAACAAAGCTTTACCATAAAACCCAGAAATCTTGCTCTCAGGCATCTACCACAAGAATGTCTATAGCAGCTTTATTCATAATTACCCCAAACTGGAAGAGCCAAAAATATATCCTTCAGTATGTGAGTGAATAAACTGTGCTGCCTCCACACAATGGAATATTATTCAATGATTTCAAATAAAGGAGATGGTTGCACAAATCTTCATTTTGCAATTAAATTATTGAATTGTATGGTGTGCAAGCTTTATCTTAATAAAACTATTTTAAAAATAAAATAAATGAGCTATAAATTCACAAAGTATACAAAATTATTTTAAATATATATTACTAGGTAAAGAAGCTAGTGTGAAAGGCTACATATTGTATAGTTTCAATTATATGACATTTTGGAAAAGGCAAAACTATAGATGATAAGATCAGTTCTTGCCAGAGGCTTGGGAAAAAAGGCACATGAGTGAATCTATGATTTGAGGGTGGTAGCCCTGTTCTCCATGAACACTGTAATGGTATATGCATGGTATTCTATGGCTGTCAAACCCCACTGTATTTTAAAACAAAAAGTGAACCTTGATGCATTCAGTTACTGGTTTTTTAGTTTTTTGGTTTTGCTAGCCATTTAAAAGATCAGAGGAACTCAAGAAATAATATTAACTGTAACAAGAGAAGGAATTCTGTTACCCTAGTCAGCTACCCACTGGGCTATTTAACCACAAGTTCAGTGGTTTGAACCCACCAGACACTCCACTGGAGAAAGATGAGGCTGTCTACTCCCATTAAGATCTAAAGTTTTGGAAATGCAAAGGGGCAGCCCCACTCTGTCCCATAAGGTTTCTATGAACAGGAATTGATTTGATGGCAGTGAGTTTGAGTTTTCAGTGTCAAGAAAATCTAATTGATCAAACTCCCAACAGACAGATGAAAAACAAAATAAGTAAAGTATTATTAAATTATAACCTAAAGTATAAAATATATATCCATGCATCCATCTTGATATAAATAAAATTTATAAAAATTAACTTGGAATAACTGCTTCTTTTTATTAATTTATTAATTGGTAGTTAATACTTATATCATTCCATAGTCCAATCACATCAAGTAGAATTGTATAATTGCTACCACAATCTATTTCCAAACATTCTTTTTCTTCCTGGACTCCTCAACACCATCACCCCCTTACCCCACCACCATCTCTGTACCACCTCCCCAAAAACCCTTACACTTGCTGTTCCCATCGGTTCATTAATCCTGGGCTTCTTACATCCAAAAACAGAAAAACATACAACAAAATTTCATGAGGGTGACCTCCAATGACACAAAACCTCTGAGATACACTCTAATATGAACAAACAAAACAATATAAACCAAAAGTACAGAAAATTTTGGAAACCAGATCAGGTCCAGCAGGCATCAGAAGGGGGGATCTACTGACAATGTTTTACAGTTTAAGTCAGATGTATGCCCCTGATGTTCTACGTTCATCTCTCTGATGCATTCTGTTTAGTAAAACTCTTCCTCCCTCCCTTCAATTGTAAGTAGAGGGAGTTCCCTGGAGGCTTATTTCCTATATAGTTCCACAAATAAATCTTGGGTTCCCACTCTCATCCATAGCCTTCGGCAAACAGGATTCTCACAATTTAGGTCTGATACTAATCCCTCCTTGAATTTTGGATTATATGGTTTACAATCCTTTGGTGACTGATGAAGGTGTGCTTCTTCTATGTGGGCTTAGTTGGCATCTCATTTAGATGGCTGCTTGTTTGGAGAAAAGCCTTTAAGACCCCTGATATTATTTTATCAGATAGCCAGACATCTAAATTCCTCTTCATATTTTTTCTATATCACCCGTATCTTCTGTGACCCCTCCTGAGGGCGAGTATCAAGCAGGACCATGATGTAAGAACAAGTTGCTCTTCAGTTGGAGCTAGGATTTAGTGCGAGCTCCAAACCCATTTCTGGACCTATATCTATCTATCTACCTATCTATCTATCTATCTATTTCTTTTATTATTACTTGGGAGTTAATACATATGTCATATCATTCCACAGTTCAATCTCATCAAGCAGAATTGTACAATTGCTTCCATAATCAGTTCCTAAATGCACTTTCCTTCCTGCATTCCTTGACATCATCTCCCTTTTATCCCTTGCTTCTTGTTTTTTTTGTCTTCGATCCACAGATATATAATAGAAGGATATTCTATTAAAAAATATGTTACTTCTAAAAGTGTGAAAATGCTCCTTAACATTCTTTTTATATAATAAAAAATTAGAAGGCAATGAAAACAACAACAAAGAAACCTGCTACCATTGAGTTGATTGTGATTCTTGGTGGCCCCCTGTGTTATGGAGTAGAAATGACCTCCAATGTGTCTCCTTAGCTATAATCTTTATCAGAACAGTTTACCAGGTCTATCCTCCACAGTTGCTGGATTTTTTTTTTTTTGAGCAACTGATTGCCAATTGATTACACAATATGGGTGTCTTCCAAAAAGTATATTATCCTAGTAAAAACTTAAACACATTGCCATACTTATGTTTACTCATGAATAGAACTGCTTCATAGGATGTTTTGGCTAATTACTAACTGTAATTTTTTTGTAGGGGGGATGCAAAAGGAAGCTTTATTAAGTCCATTTGGTCTATGACTTCAGAAAGGGGCTCCTGGGGAGTGGTTATTTGACTGGAGGGCCAAATTCAGGCACAAAGTCTAGGCATCTAGTAAGGAGATACTGTGGGCCCTTGATAGTTGGCTGGGCATACAAGTTTCTAGTCCTGTTTGAGATTTTTGTTTGTTTTTCATTTTTATCTTTTATGGGGTTTTAAAAATCATTTTATTGGGGGCTCATACAATTCTTATCATAATCCATACATCAATTGACTCAGGCATGTTTGTACATATGTTTCCCTCATTTCCTTCTAGACACTTACTGTCGATTGAGCTCTCGGTATCAGCTTTTTTTTTGTATTTTTTTTTAGATGAAATCCTGGGTAAATAAATCTATAGAGACAGTAACTGAATTAATAGTTCCCTAAGGAGTCCTGGTGGTATCGTTGTTATGAACTGGCTGCGATCTGAAAGGTCCACCCTTGGAAGCCACCAGCCACTCTGCAGGAGAATGAGAGGGCTTTCTACTTCCATAAACAGTTAAATTCAAGAAAATTCATGGGGCAGTCCTAACCTGTCCAACGTAGTATCTATGAGTTGGTATTGACTGGAAGGCAGTGAATGAGAGGGGCATGGTAGGGGAGAGCTAACAATAATGAGTACAAGTAAGAAGAAATATCTTAAAATTAATTGTGTTGATGATTATACAAATCTTTTGAATGTGATTGGGTTATTATAATGTGTATATGAATTACATGTCAATAAAACTGTTAAAGAGAAATTTTAGTGAGGTATTATTGATATGATAAAAGAGAAGATAAAATGCAATCATATAATATGTTCTATTAAATACTAGGAAGGCTGAAAAAAGAGGTCAGAAAAAGAAGGGAACACAAAGGCAATGGATAGGGAACAAATACATGGTATATATTAGTCAAACTGTATCAATAGTATAAATGCACCAATTAAAAGATGAAGATTTCAGAGTGAATTAAAGAGATGGCAACTGGAAGAGTCCATATTTGGTCTTAAGACAGCCCAAACCCAAAATAAAAATGGGTTATGAATTGGCCTGACAGCCACAAGGTCAGTAGTTCGAAACGACCAGTGGCTCAGTAGGAGAAAAATGAGGTGTTCTACTATTGGAGAGTAGAAGCCCATTCTTGTAAAGTCTTTACTCTCATAAAGTCTCAGAAACCCAAAAGGCAGTTCTACTTTGTCTGCTGTCTATAGAGTCATTATGAGTCAGAATTAATCCCATGGCAGTGAGTATGGTTTAGAGAACAGCTGGCCATTTCTTTCATATTTTTTTCATTTATGTAAATACAAATATGAGGGGGCTTCAAAAATTGTGGAAAGTTAAATTATCAATTTCATTTTTCCATAAACTTTCTGAAGCCCCCTCAAGATTTCTTCTGAATAAATTTAAATTAATCAAAACTTTAAAAATATAGGGTAAAAGTCTAACATACTTATAGGCATTCAAAAGTTATTAAGGTAGTTGTATTTATCAGTTAGGAATGCATTAGACTGGAAATAAGGGTACTTAATAAACACTGACTTAAGGTATATTTCACTTAAGAGAAAGGCCAGAGACAGGTAATCTCTGCTTTAGCTTCTCAACATTGCCATCTTTTCGTTCCACTCCCTTAGTTTTTATCCCCATGGCTGTTGTCTCATGAGCACAATGTGGCTACCATATCCCTGAACTTTCTATCACCAATCAAGGGAGAAAACTGTAATGCTGACAATATTTTCCCATTTTTCCAAGAAAGCAAATTCTTTTCCTGAAAATCCCTTAGAATGCATCTTTTACATCGTATTGCCCATAACTGTATTATATAATCACTTATGGCTGTGTGTTAGTCTGGGTAGACTAGAGAAACAAATCCATGGGCACACATATATGTATAAGAAAGAGATTTATATACAAGAGCAATTGAACATTGAGAAAACATCCCAGCCCAGTCCAGTTCAAGTCCATAAGTCCGATACTAGCCCATATGTCCAATACCAATCTATGAAGTCCTCTTCATACTCACTAAACACATGCAGTGATGCCGAATGTAGAAGATCATAGGCCGGTGGGTAGAAAGTCTTTGGATCTGTGTCATTGGAAACATCTCAGTGCTGGCAGGGGTCTCTGCATCAGGGTGGGTCCATGTGTCTTGTCAGCTGCTATGTCTCCCAGGGTGTGAGCAGAGAGAAGTGTCTCCCACCTCCAAGAAGGAAGTACCAGCTTTCCCAGAATTCTCAGGAGAAAGCCATGCCCAAATAGAAGTCTCATTGGCTATCTCCTGATTGACAGCCTAGACTCCACACCTACACTCTTAATCCTTAAGTTGACACCAGATTAGGTGACTACCACAGACCACCGCTTATCAATTTAACACTTTCACATAACTCTTTATCCATATATAATTTTCAAACAATAATAAATATGTACCTAATAGGATAAAACTAAAAAGCATACAATTCAATATGTGTCCAACTAACTTAAATATAACATTCTATAAGTGAACAAAATAAAAAATATCCTATGCTTAACAATTGCAGTTAAGTAACACCTACACCTTGATCCTATAATCCTATGAATATATATTTCCCCCCCATGAAAGTTGGTAACCCAACCACTTCATGCCTTTGTTCCCGCATTTTGGGTATCCAATTTCTATTTTGTCTACTTACATCAACCCAGTGCTCTGAGGAAACAATATTCTTTGACGTGAAGAATCTTCATTCCAGCTGGAACCTTGTTAATTCCACATCCATAAGCAAAGTCAAGTCAGGATAGGCATCCATAAAGTCAACAGCAATATGCACCAGTTCACAGGCTCGAAAATCTTCTCTTCATCTGGTTGGGTTCTGGTCAACTCAATGTGGGCTGCCTCTCTTAGCCTCACAAGGGTGTCCACTGGTTGCCTTGCCTTACACTATGGCTCCATCACAAATTCTCAACAACCCTAGCCCCTTGTGCTAGGTCATGAGCTTTAGACCAGTCAACCCACTCTCATCTTCTCCTCTTTTTCCTGTAAACCAAGTCCACAGATGTCAGTGGCCAAACTCATCCTGTCTCTTTATTGATGCATTTCTCCCATTTCCACTCAACAAGTAGATCCAGGTGGTCACCTAGCAAGCATCTCGGCCTGCCCACAGGCTCCCTTTAATGTTCAGTCCCAGAGAGGAGTTTTCTTCATGGTTTCAGATTTTTTCCAGCCTCTGACAAAGACCACCAGAGTTCAAACTTCAAATCCAAAGAGTTCCTTTTTTAAAATCTTCAATCTGTCAATCTTGTCCCCAGGTAAGTCTCTTGGAATGCAAATATCCTTAGTATTCCAAATCACTGGGTGGGGTTTATCTTCTCTGAGACTTCTTTCCAGGCATGGCCTAAACCCATATAAACACCAAATTAATGGCTTGAAGCAAGTGGGCTTACAAGCTCTCTATTTTATACTTCCCCAAATCATTTCTATACATCCTTATATCTATAGTAATAAGCATAAGAAATCAGTATAAACAACGTAGAATCAGATACTAAGCTCAATTCTTAAACCAGTCAAGTTCAATCCTTATTTAGCTTATCTAAATCATTATATAAACTATTCTATTTATACAAAAATATGGGATTAGGTCTCTGAGGGCATCAAAACAGATCCATCCTTTCTGTCAGCCATTTTGACCTTCTGTCAGCCATTTTCCTTAAGCATCATGAGAAATTCAAATGGCGATTTCTACCCCTGAGCTCAGCATATACATTAACAACATTCATTCTCACTGTTTCGAACAGGAATAACCAAAGACTACAACCAAACATATTAATCAAAACTTTAGCTTCCCATATTCTTTCCAGAAAACAACCAAGTAAACTGCATGGATATATCTGACTTCTGGCTAGCAAAGAAGAAACACCACTATGAGGCAGAAGTCAAACAAACATCTATTCTCCAATTTTATGATTTGTTTCTCCAGTACTCCACTCCTAAGGTACCATAATGTGTTAGTCTGGGTGAATTCTCAGAAGGCCGTGCCAACACAGAAGTCGCATTGGCTGTCTCCAGATTGACAGCCTAGACTCCACCCCTACATGCTTAATCCTTAAATTGACACCAGATTAGGTGACTACCACAAGCTGCAAGTTATACTAGAAAATATTGGTATTTTGTTCTTTCAATCTATATAATTTTGAAAGAAAAAATTTGACAGACCCTCTTATAGTGTCTACTAATAAACATCAAATAAAAACTAAATTCAGTCAATTATATAGATATCATTATTTGGGGTTGGAGGGGGTTATTTTGATGTCTCACAAGGATGCTGAAGAGGCAACCCCAATTTCACAATTTTCAGGAGAATTGCATTGCTTTTTAGCACGTGTCAGGTCCAAGTAGGGATTGACAGCAACTCCCAAGTAAACTTCCTGAACTCAGATCCTTATCCCAGAGGCAGCTTTTGGGAAAGCCCAAATAAAAATATACTCTGAGCATCCTTATTTGACATGAAAAGAAAATTTCAAGCACTTAATTTTAAAATACATTCAATGATTGTTTTAAGTTCTTATGTGCATATTCATTAACTATGTTTCTAATGAATTTATTATTTTGCTGGCCTAAGAGATCAAATATGACCTGCTGCCAAAGAAAGATGAAACACAAATGATGACAACCAGATGTGTATTTCACAAAGTCCGGCCCTGAAGATAAATAATGCTTTAGAATCTAGAATCTACAATCAGTGTGCTTGTCAGTAAGTACCCACAGACTATGATTAATTTGCATGTTTGGAGGCAATACATATGTGTGTGTGTGTGTGTGTGTGTGTTCATTATTCATTCACTAAGTCACTATTCAAAAATTTTTTGTTTGCTTTACACTGAGTTAATTTCTATTATCACCAAGCTTATAAACTGGACAGATTATTACGTTTAGGTCAATTGTGTTATAAGGACATTTTGTACAAATAATTTGGTTTTATACCATTTAGCAGGACTGAACACAAGTATTATAAATGAATATCTAGCCATATTTCTTTCCTTATTTTTAACAAATGAACTCAAATTTGGTTAAAATTTAACCCTACCTCAGGGCCTTTTCGGAAGAAAGACTGGGCTCTCTACTTCCGAAAACAGTTACAGTCTCTGAAACCCGCAGGAGGTCACTATGAGTCATGGTTGACGTGAAGACAGTGAGATATTTTAGTTCAGGGCCTTTACAGCTACTGGTCCTCTATCTGAAGTGCACACCAATGTAGCTTCTTCTTTCTGATTGTCTGGGGGTGGGAAGACCTTCTTCCTCTTTGAAATATGTCCAACTTGAAATGTGTCATAACATAAAAGACACAGGATTTTGAGGACTTAGTATGAAGAAAGGATCTAAAACAACTAATTGATCATTTTATATTGGTTACATGTTGTATTGCTATTTTGAATATATTGTGTTCAAGTTTCCTTTTCCTTTGGTGGTTAGGAAACAGTTAAGGGCTAATCTACTAACCCAAAAGTTGGATGTTTAAACACACCTAGGGGCACCTTAGAAGAAAGTCTTGATAATATTCTTCCACAAGGCCATAGTCATGAAAACTCCATGGAGGTCTTCCACTATAACACACATGTGGTTGCTATGAGTCAGTATCAACTTGATGGCAACTGGTTTCTTTGGTTCTCTATCTTACCAAACATTATGTCCTTTTATAGATATTGGTCTTCCCTGACCATATAAGAGTGGAAAACATACATTATGGAATCAGCAAATAAAGGAATAAATGATGCATTAACTCTTTTCATGAGCACTCTCATTACATTAGGGAGTTCTTGAAGGCTAATGAGGTAGTTTAGATTCCCCTGGAGGAAGTTCTAGGCTGGGTACTTACACAAAAGAAATGGAATGTGAACATTGGCCATTACGTAATTATATATCACTATCAGAAATATAAGATCATTTGATTCATCTGGAATGAATGACCAACCTGAACTAACTAACACAGCTCTAACTGAACAGGGAATTTTCAGGTTATTAGAAAGCTAATGACCCCATCACTGAGATGACAGACTGGGATCAAAAAGACTCTATCACTAAACTGCTAGGCAAACAATCATTGCAACAATCAAGAAACAAGAGGTCCAGCATTGGGCTAGAAGTCACCACTAATTGCTGGCCTAATAATTGCCATCAAATGGCTCACAGTGCCACATAAGTGATACAATTAAGCTCCGTAGCTGACAACCCCATTAAAAAGAATGGGAAAGTTCACACTCACACTACTATTATTTTCAGATTCGCCTGTAGGGGTCTGAGATTTTGTCTAGACAAAGTCAAAACCATCTTACTTTGCCCTGATATTTGGCTCACTGAATTGGTTCTAGCCTCAATAAAAATCCTGGCATCTAGAGTTCAACACATACAGCAAGTTATGTGGAAAATAAAGATTTCCATATTCAAAGAGCAGTTATGGAATTTGAATGCATAATCTGAGAACCTATGATCAAATTCCATAGCCAAGGATTCATTAAAAAGGTTATAAACACACTTAAACCCCATTTCTGCTATGAGGACTGTGATGCAGGTTGTTTTTGATCAGTGCTGCCCATCCCTGAAGCCGCATCCTACAACTCTCTAGGGAGAGACAGAGAGTGATAGGGCAGCACCCAGTTTCTGGGAATGTACAGATAAATCACAGTGTATGATTCCGTTTCAGTGATTCTACCTTTTCTAGAATAACTTCTTGGATCAACTTTTGTGGACATCACACTTTCAGCACATGTCAGCCCTGAGCCCAGATTCAGTAACTGTTTCTATAGTCCTTTAACTAAAGAGATCAAACTCGCGTAATGAACAGGTGGATTTATCCTTATGAGAGAATTTCATACTAAATTTTCTCTTTTCAAAATGATTCAAAATAGATAAAGTAGCAGTTGATTTCATATAAATATCAGTTGTACATATAAAATATCAGTTGATTTCCTCAAACTCAAATAATAGATCATTTAGGAATACATTTCCAGACCTCACTATGGTTACTTCCTTGACTTTCTGTATCTACTTTCTTCCTGTCCAAATCAAATTTATACTGATATCTAAGATGTAGCCTCTAGACATAAAGGCTAATTCAATATTGTCAGTACCAAATGTTCTTTGCACCATAATGTGTGTAAGTAAATGCTCCTATATTGAACTCTGTCAGGTATTGGACATTTACCACAGGACCACTGAGGCACAGTGAGTTACTAGCTATTGGTCTGCTAGCTGCAAAGCTAGCAGTTCAAACACACTAGTTTCTCTGCAGAGGAGATTGTCTGGAAACAGGAAGGAGTGGGTCTACTCTCTCCTACAAGGTCGCTATGAGTTGGAATCAACTCAACGACAGTGGGTGGGGTACCACTTGGAGAAGCAACTCTCCCTTTAAATTTAAACTTCCACAGAGCAGAGAGCCTATTGTGAGTGTCCCAGTCATCTGATACAATTAGCACTAAGCCTGGAATATGTTCTTGAAATTTGGTCAACACCTTAACTAAATAATAAAGTTTAACATCATGAGTATTATTGCTATAAATCACCTTCCAACAAACAAAATCAAAACTTCTCTCTCTCTCTCTCTCTCTCTCTGTCTGTCTCTGTCTCTCTCTCTCTTTCAATCTCTCTCTCCTAACCAGACAACAATTCTCAAGGGAGAAAATTATAGCAATACAGTGCCTAAAGCCTGGAAAACACTGCATCTCAAATTTGGTTTTGCCTATTTTATTGTAGGCTCCCTTAGGTTCATCTATGCCCATTTGTGGTTAAAGGAAAAAACAAACCAGGGTGTGATGTAACAATGATGAAAAATACAACTTTCCTCTAGTTCCTAAATGTTTCCTCCCTGCTCCCACTACCATGACTCGAATTCGACCTTGCAAGTCTGGCTAGACCAGAGGATGTACACTGGTACAGATAGGAACTGAAAATACAGGGAATCCAGGACGGATGAGCCCGACAGGACCAGTGGTGTGAGTGGTGAAACAGGGAGGGTAGAGGGAGAGTAGGTAGGAAAGAGGGAACCGGTTACAAGCAACTATATGTGACCTCCTCCCTGGGGGACGGACAACAGAAAAGTGGGTGAAGGGAGACGTAGGACAGGGCAAGATATGACAAAATAATTTATAAACTATCAAGGGCATATGAGGGAGGGGGGAGCAGGGAGGGAGGGGAAAATTGAGGACCTAATGCAGGGGATTTAAGTGGAAAGAAAATGTTTTGAGAATGTTGAGGGCAATGAATGTACAAATGAGCTTTACACAATTGATGTGTGTATGGATTGTGATAAGAGTTGTATGAGTCCCTAATAAAATGATTTAAAAAAAAGAAAATACAAAGAATCACTTAAAGAGGAAATTCCATTTGACATTTGAGTTAAATATCGAACTAATCTGGATTATGTTACCAGGCAGCTTCACCTCCATTCCCCAGGGAGGAGGAGGGCTGGGGAGCTAGCTTCATTAGCCATAATGATAATTACATGTATTTTCAAAGATGCTTTTATCCTCTAGGCTTGAAGTGCTCTATAAACACTAATTAATTTAAGCCATGAGTAGTCCAGTACCATTATGTCTTTTGTAAAGAAGAATAAACAGAAGTTCACAAGAGTTAAAAAATGGATTCATCAAGAGTATTCATTCAGCCAGCACTGTAAGCAAATCAAATTGATTCACAGCTTCCAAAGCCAAAACGAGGTTGGGAGGCTGAGCAGGAGAGAGGGAAGGGGAGAGGCTGTGACCTAAGTAAGGGAAAGTGAGGAAAAGGGCAGATTTTAACCATAATAGGAGGTAAGGGGTGTAATCCATCTTGGGGGGAGAGAGAGGAGATCTCAGATCAGAAAAGATAAAATGACCTCCTGCTTTGTCTTCTGTTTCCAGGGCAGTGGTTCTCAAAGTGCTCCATGTGCATAGAAATCACCTAATGAATCTTGTTAGAATGCAGACTCTGATTCTCCATGTCAGACGGAAGACCAAGTGTTTGCGTCTCTAACATGTTCCCAGGGCCTGCTGTGGCTGCTGGCCCACCAGGCATCCTTGTGATAGCTGCCTATGCTATTTAGTTGTTGCCATTGTTCTTAAGTGCCATCGAGTCGGTTCCAAAGCATAGTGACCCTGTGCACAAGAGAACAAAGCACAGCCTGGCCTGTGCCAATCTCACAATGCTATTACACGTACTTGTTTATTTATTTCTTTGTCAACTGTACTACTTGGATTTTTCAGTACCTATTAGTTACTGAGGAGCCCTGGTGGCATAGTGGCTTACATGTCAGGCTGCTAATCCTAAAGTTCGCAGTTCAAAACCAACAGCCACTCTGTGGGAGAAAGATAATGTTTCCTACGCTCCTTCAGTTACAGTCTCAGAAATCTACAGGAGACAATTCTCCCTTGCTCTAGAGGTTCACTGGGAGTCTGAAGTGACTCAATAGCAGTGACTTTAGTTTAGTTCTTGTGTTACTTTAGTTACTAGAAGCTGATATAACAGAAACAGCAAACATGGGTGGCATTAAGGAACAGGAATATATTGGCTCATGGGTCTTGTATTAGTCTGGGTAGACTAGAAAAACAAATCCATAGAGATACTTGTATGTGTATAAGAAAGAGGTTAATATATAATAGCAATTGAGTATTGAGAAAACCTCCAAACCCAGTCCAGATCAAGTCCATAAGTCTGATATTAGCCCATATGTCTAATACCAACCTATAAAGTCCTCTGCAGACTCATAAGCACATGCAAAGGTGCCGAATGCAGGAAAATCACTTGCCAGTGAGTAGAAGGTCTTGTGGATCCAGTGGTAGTGTAAACATCTCAGCACTGGCAGGGGTCTCCACATGGCTCCTCTGGCTGGAGAGCTCTAGCATAGCTCCATGTGTCTTCTTCACAGTCTAGCAGGGAGTGAGCGTGTGTCCTGCCTCCAGTGAGCTACTTATCTCCTTAGTACCTCCAAATGAGGTCATCAAGCTGCGACCTGATTGACAGGCTAAACTCCACCCCTTCACTCTTTAGACTCTTAAATTGATAACAAATTATGTAACTATCACAAGTCTACAGGCTGAAAGTTCAAGTCAGTCATGTCAATTCCATGTTTGAGCTTCTTTCCTGATTTCTCCAGTCTGCCAATAATCCTCTGATAATCATCATGTTCTTTGGTGTCCCCTGATATGTGTTTTCTAATTTCTATTTTGGTCTTTTTAATAACTTAGAACAGATTAGTTTTAGAATCCATCGTCACAGGTCTGGCTCATAGCAACCCTACACTGTTTTTCTGAGACTGTAAATATTTACAGGATCAGAGAGTGTCATCTTTCTCTGGTGGAGAGTTTGACTCACCATTCAATGTGCAACCCAAGCCACAGCACCACCACGGCTGTTTACTAGTACACCAGTTTAGGATTTCAACACATATGTCTATTTTTCAGGGGACACAATTCAATCCATGCCAGTGTTTTTAATTCAATGGTTCAAACATATTGAGAAGAGTTGTGCAATCATTACCACAATCATTTAAAATGTTTCCTTCTTTCTAGTAATCATTCTATTGACCCACATTTGCACCCCCACTCTCCTCTTCCATGTCCCTGTTGTTCTTGTTCTTAGGTGCCACTGAGTCCATTCTAAAACATAGGAACCCGATGCATAGCAGAATGAAACACTTCCTGGTCCTGTGCCATCCTAAAAATTCTTATGTTTGAGCCCTTCATTGCAGTCACGGCGTCAAACTATCTTGGTGAAGGTTTCCTCTTTTTCTATGCCCTGCTACTTTACCAAGTATGATGATCTTCTCCAGGGACTGGTCTCTCCTGATATGTTCAAAATATGTAATATGAAGTCTTTCCATCCTTGTGAATAAGAAGCATTGTGACTGTACACTTTTCAAGACAGATTTGTTTGTTCTTTAGGCAGTCCATGGTACTTTCAATATTCTTCACCCAAACCAAGGCCCTACATGATTATTAATTCAGTTACTGACTCTATCGATTTACCTGTTCTGGATTTCAAATAACAAAATATCATACAAAACAAAATCAAGAGGGAAAAACTTCATCCGAGACAAATGTGATTGTTCTTTTGCAGTTCATGGTATTTTCAATATTCTTCACCAGCACCATAATTCAAGTGCATTGACGCTTCTTGGGTCTTCCTTCTCTCATCTCCAACTATCACATGCAATATAAGGCAGTTAAAAATACCAGGTCTTGGGTCAGGTACTCTTTAATCCTCAAATTAGCAACCTTGCTTTTCAACACCCTAAAGAGGTCTGTGTAGTAGATTTTCCCAAAGCAATGTGCCATTTAATCGCTTGACTGCTGCTTGAAAGAACATTGATTATGGATCCAAGCAAGAAGAAATCCTTCACAACTTCAATCTTTGCCCATATACCACGATGTTACCTGCTAGTCCAGGTGTGAAGATTTCGATTTTACATACAAATTTGTACATAAGAAGTACTGATGGCTGCACTTCTTGATTTTTGTTAGCAAGACTTCAAGCACTCTTCACTTTCAGAAAGCAAGGTTAGATCATCTATTTATCAGAGACTGCTAATAACCCTTCCTCCAATTCTGAGACATTCTTCATATAAGCATATACTTCTCTGATTATTTGCACAAGATACAGATAGAATAAGTGTGGTGAGAGGATGCAACCATAGTGCACACCTTTTCTTATTTTAAACCAGGCAGTATGCCCTTGTTCTGTTCACTAAAATACACCTTGAATATATCCCACCTGAATTTTGAGAACATCTCAAAAACAGATTTGTCACATTAAACACTAAATACAGAAGACCTGATGAGCAACATCAGGAACATCACACATGAAGAAAGCAAAAGGTCATTAAAAGACAGGAAGTAAAAAAATATATACATATAAAAGTGGATGTCAGAAGAGGCTTAAACTTTCTCTTAATCATTTAATACCTAAGGCACATGGATGAACTGATGAAGTCAGAAACAGAACAGAAAATTTCAAAGGGCAGCTGGAGAAGACAAAGTCAAATATGATAATGAAATGTGCAAAGACATAGAGTTAAAAAAAAAAAAAAAACACACAAAGGGAAATAGAGAAGATGGCATCTAGTTAAGACTCACCTGCCTGGAGCTCCTGCCGCCAGACCAGAAAACTGGGAGGTAAGGTGAAGGAGACTGGAAGGCAGAGTCCTGAAATTACAATGAGGGTCCTAGGGTCTGTCCTGAACCCTGCCTTTTTGTGATTTCCACTCACAAAGCAAACCAAGAATGCACTAAATTGCTGTAGCTTCAGCATGCTGGGTTCGTGGGCTCCAGCTGAAGAGCTACCTCCGCCCTAGTTTCACTGCAAGTAGTGATTTCCCCAGGCTGATGCCCTAAAGGGAACATAATCTCAGAACGAGGAGAACTTCTGAGACCTAGTCAAAGGACCCCACACCAGAGCTCCCCACACTGTTAGCTGCCTTGAGCTCATAGCCTGGGGAGCAGGGTCGGCGGAGCCATAGATTTGGAGTAGAAGAAAATGCAGGATTTACCTGAGTCAGGTTGCAGTGTGGCAGAAAATAAGCAGAGAATCATAGTCCAGGGAGTGAATTCATTTCCAGTTGGCCGAGAAGAAAACAACCTCCCTGAGAAGCTGTTTTATTCATAAATAAAACACTCCAAAAGATGAAGAAAGAAATCATAGACTCAACAATTATAGAAGGTGACTTTAATACACCACTCTCAGAAAAATACACATCACTGGGGGAAAAAACTCAACAAGGAGGCTATCAATCTAAACAGCACAGTTGGACGACTTGACCTGATAGATATTTTCAGAGCTTGCCACCCACATGCAAAATAAATTCATATTCTTTTCAAGCCCACATGGCACATACTCGAAGATAGACCACATGCTGGACACAAGTCAAACTTGAGTAAATTCAAGCACATAGAGATTTTGCAGCCCTCTCACTCTTATCACTGTGCCATAAGGCTGGAAATCAACAGAGGGATGGTGAAGAAAACAAGGGCAAACAATTGGAGGATGACTAATTCTCTATTGCCAAAGGCGTGGGTATTGGTCCAGATCAGAGATGAAATGAGGGGTATTCTAGAAACCAATGAGAATAAAAATACGACGTACCAAAACCTTTGGGATACAGCAAAGGTATTTATCAGAGGAAAGCTGGTAGCAACAAATTTACATGTGAAAAAAGAAGAGATACTTGTGGTTGATATATTGGCACAAAACTTATACCAATTAGAGCAGAGTCAACAGAAAAATCCTACTAATAGCAAAAGGATAGAAATAATAAAAAATCAGAGCTGAGATACAGGAGAGGGAGAACAAGAAAACTATGGAAAAATTAATGCAGCTAAAAGTTGGTTCTTTGAAAGGATTAATAGAATTGATAGGCCACTGGGAACCTAACCAAAGAAAGGAAGGAACTAATGCAATTACTAGGATGAGGGATGAAACAGGGGACATTACAACAGACCCTAATGAGATCAAAAGGATAATTACATAGTCCTATGAAGGCCTATACTCTAACTAAATGAACAACTTGAAAGACATGGACAAATACTTGGAAACACAATTCCTCCCTAGACTATCCCAGATGGATGTCAAGAACCTGAACAGACGCATAGCAATGGAAGAAATAGACAAGATTTTTAAGAGATTACCAACAAAAAAATTCCCCAGGCCAAATTGTTTCACAGGAGAATTCTATCAAGCATTCAGGTCAGAACTGACACCAATCCTACACAAACTCTTCCAGAACATAGAAAAAGATGGAAAACTCCCAAACTATTTCTATGAAGCTAGTATAACTCTGATACCTAAACCAGGCAAGGATCCCACAAGAATTGAGAACTGTAGACCAATATCCCTAATGAACATCAATGCAAAAATCCTTAACAAAATACTGGCCAATAAAATACAAAAGCATATAAAAAACTAATTCACCGTGACCAAGTGGGATTCATATCAGGGATGCAGGGATGGTTCAACATATGAAGGACCATTATTATTATACACCACATTGGCAGGAAAAATTATTAGAGCCACATGATAATATCAAAAGATGCAGAAAAAGCATCCAACGCCCATTCTAATTTAAGACACTTAAGAAGATAGGAACAGAAGGAAAATTCCTCAATATTATGCAAGCCATATATGAAAAACCAACACCAATGTGCTAGTCAATGGAGAAAAGATGAAAACGATTCCACTGTAAAAGGGGACCAAACCCTTGTCCCCACTCCTATTTAACATCATACTGGAGGTCCTAGCTAACAATACAAGACAAAGAAAAGACATCAAAGATATTTGTCTGGGGAAGGAAGAGGCACAGTTCACAATCACAAGGAGCTAGAAATAACCCAAATTCCCATTAATAGGCGAATGTATTTAAAAACTGTGGTACATACATACAATGGAGTACTATGTATCGCTAAAAAGCAGTGATGAATGCATGAAGCATATCGCCGCATGGGAAGAACTGGAGGAAATTATGCTAAGTGAAGTAAGCCAAGCACAAAAGGACAAGTACAACATGAGTCTGCTGAGGTAAGCTTTAAGAAAAAAATGCAATAGGTGCATAGGGAAAAAGCTACTGTATACAAACATTCATGGGGTGAGGTCCAGGTGGTATGTCAGGGGCCACACCAAATCCAGGGGTACCTATGGTAGCCAACTAAAAAGGAGGGGGGCAAAAGATAGAAATGTGTAGTAGGGAAACAGGACATTCACCCACCCAAGGGGAGGGTATTGTTCATATCTACACAGGGAAAGAGGGACCAGACTTCAACTTGGTGTTCCAGGATGTGAATGCAGCATGCCGGCATTGAATGAGGAGCCAGTGGAGGGGTCTGAGCCCCAGCCCCAATCCCAACTACATGGACAGCCACCCCTCCCCCCAGAGGAATTCACTTTAGAGGACAGCACTGAAACTGCAGCTTGGGGAGAGGGGCATGTCAGATCAGAGCACATGGGAGCAAATAAAGGAGGAGGAAGAGAGAGTGGTGCGCATCCTGGCCCACCAAGTGTGGAGGATGATATTCCTGCTTAGAACAGATAATGCACAGAGTGGATCATATGGCTGGCCCCACTATGAGGCATGATGTCCCTGACTGACCCATGGCCCTACATGGGACAACACTGAAAACACAGTGTCGGGATTGGCCCAGTCTGATCCCCACCACACCAAGGCAAAATACTAAGGATCTGTGCCAGAACAGTGGGGAGAGCAGAGCAGGGAGGTCCTGAAGGACTGCCAGATAGAGTTTGGTGCCAGGGCATGATACCCCATAGGCCTTGACTGGAGGACACTCCTAGGGGTCAACAAACAGACCTTGAACTATTTACAGGCTTTTCTTTTTAAAATTTATTTATTTATATATATTTTTTGTCATTGGTTTTTCTATGCTGTTGTCATTGGTTTGTTTTCTTTTGTTGCTTTGTTTTGCTATGTCTTGGTTTTTTTGTACATATTATTATCTCTGCAGGTCTATCTAGATAAGATAGGCTGGATGAACAGTCGAGGAGAAAACAACGGGACTGATGGTTCCGGAGGGGCATGGGAGAGGGGGAAGTGGGAGAAAGGAGGTGGTGTTGACCAACCCAGGGACAAGGGAACAACAAGTGATCCAAAAATCAGTGGCAAGGAAGGTGTGAGAGGCCTGGTAGTGATTGATCAATGGCAATGTAACCGAGAGAAATTACTGAAACTCAAATGAAGGCTGAGCAAAATAGTGGGACAAGAGGAAAGTAAAAGGAAATAGAGGAAAGAACTAGGATGCAAAGGGCATTTATAGATGTCTAAATACAGGCATGTACATATGTAAATATGTTTATATACGATAATGGGGAAATACATCTACTTGAATATATTTATAGGTTTAGTATTAGGGTAGCAGATGGACATTGGTCCTCCTCTCAATTACTCCCTTAATGCAAGAACCCTTTGTTCTATTAAATTGGCATTCCATGATGCTCACCTTTCCGACATGATTGCTGAAAACAAAGCAAATGCATAAACAAATGTGGTGAAGAAGGCTGATGGTGCCCTGCTATCAAAAGATATAGTGTCTGGGGTTTAAAGGCTTGAAGGTAAACAAGCGGCCATCTAACTGAGAAGCAACAAAGCTCACATGGAAGAAGCACACCAGCCTGTGTGACCACGAGATGTCGAAGAGATCGGATATCAGGCATCAAAGAACAAAAAATCATATCATTGTAAATGACGGGGAGTGCAGATTGGGGACCCACAGCCCATCTGTAGGCAACTGGAAATTCCCTTACAGAAGAGTTACAGGAAGGGGACAAGCCAGTCAGGGTGCAGTGTAGCAATGATGAAACCTACAACTTTCCTCTAGTTCTCTGACCCCAATTCTACCTTAAAAATCCAGCTACACAAGAGTATGTACACTGGTGTAGATAGGAACCTGAAACACAAGGAAACCAGAACAGATGATCCCTTCAGGTCCAGTGGTGAGAGTGGTGATATAAGAGAATGGAGGAAAGGTGGGGTAGAAAGGGGGAATCGATTATAAGGAACTACATGTAACCTTCTCCCTGGGCGGTGGACAACAGAAAAGTGGGTGAAGGGAGACGTTTGGTAGTGTAAGACATGACAAAATAATAATAATTTATAAACTATCAAGGGTTCATCAGGGAGGGGAGAGTGGGGAGGGAGGGGGAAAATGAGGAGCTGATACCAAGGGCTCAAGTAGAAAGCAAATGCTTTGAGAATGATGAGGGCAACAAATGTGTAAATGTGCTTGACATACAATGGATGCATGTATGGATTGTGATAACAATTGTACGAACCCCCAATAAAATGATTAAAAAAACACAAAGGAAGAATACTCTCAGTATATCTTAAACTGAAAGAAATCAAGAAAAAGTTCAAGGCCTAAGTTGAAATACTGAGAGATTCTTTGGGCAAAATATTGAACAATGCAGGAAGCATCAAAAGCAGACAGAAAGAATACACAGTCATGTTATCGAAAGGAACTAGTCAATATTTCATCACTTTACCAGGTAGTGTATGAGCAAAAACCATTGGTACCGAAGAACTCAAGGCGCACTGAAAGCATTAGCCAAAAACAAGGATTCAGGAATTGATGAAGTAGCAACTGAAACTTTTCAACAAGCCGATAAAGCACTAGAAACACTTACTTGTCTATGCAGGAAATTTGTAAGACAGCTGTATGGCCAACTGACTGCAAGAGATACATGCATGTACCCATTCCAAAGATAGGTGACCCGACAGAATGCTCAAATTATAGAACAATATCATCAATATTACATGCAAGGGAAATTTTGCTGAGGATCATCCAACAACAATTTCAGCAGTGCATTGAAAGGGAGTTGCCAGAGTTTGGGACCAGATTCAGAAGAGGACATGGAACATGGGCTAGCATTAATGATGTCAGATGGGCCTTGGCTCAAAGCAGAGAATACCAGAACAAGTTTTTACTCTCATTTTATTGAAGATGTGTGGGAGTTACATAATCTGGTGTCAACCTGAGACTATTAGGAGTGAACAGGTGGAGTTTAGCCTGTCAATCAGGTCACAGCTTGATGACCTCATTTAGAGAAGCTGCAGAGATCAATAGCTCACTGGAGGACAGACCCACACTCTCTGCTTGACATTCCTGTTGACAAGCCACATGGAGCTATGATGATGGAGCCAGAGCCTTGGAGTTGGAGGAGCCACAGGGAGACCCATGCAAGCACTAAGATGCTTCCACCGCCACCGGATCCACAATACTTTCCACTCACTGGTCTGTGATTTTCCTGCATTCAGCATCATTGCATTTGTTGCATGAGTCTGAAGAGAAATTTATAGACTGATATCAGACATATGGACTAAAAGTGGGCTATGGACTTTGACCTGGACTGGGCTGGGATGTTTTCTTAATATACAATTACTATTTATTATAAAACCTTTTCTTATACACCTATGAGTGTCTATGAATTTGTTTCTCCAGGCACCCAGACTCACACACTATGCTAAGGCATTTGACTGTGGATAGCCTTAAGAAGAATGGGAATTCCAGGACACAATTTTGTGCATGGATCAAGTGGCAACTGTATGAACAGAACATGCACAGACATACTGCATGCTTAAAATCAGGAAAAGTGTGTGTCAGGGCTGCTTCCTCTCACCAAAGTCATTAAGTCTGTATGCTGAGCAAAATTAGAGAAGCTAGAATATGTGAAGAAATCTGCATCAGGATTGGAGGAAGGTTTAACAACAACCTGCAATATGCAGGTGACACACGTTACTTGCTGAAAGTGAGGAGGTCTCAAAGCACTTGCTGATGAAGCTCAAGAACTGCAACCTTCACTGTGGATTACAACTCAATGTTAGAAAACCAAAATCCTCACAATTGGACTAGTAGGCGACATCATGGTAAACAGGGGGGGAAAGATGAAATTTTAAGGATTTCCTCTTGCTTGGATTCACAACCAATGCTCATTGAAGCAGCAATCAAAAGAACACATGGTGCTTTAGGGTGCTGAAAAACCAGGACGTTACTTTAAGTACTAAAGTGTGCCGGACCGGAGCCATCGTATTTTCAATTGCTCTATATGCATGTGAAAGTTGGTCTTTGAGTAAGGAAGACCCCAGAAGAATTTATATGTTTGTATTATGATGCCAGCAAAGAATATTGAAAGTACCATGAACTGTATAAAGAACAAACACATCTCTCTTGGAAGAAGTGCAGCTACAATGTCCCTTCTATGTCAGGATGAGTAGACTTCACTTTACATACTTTGGACATGTTAAGAGAGACCAATCATGGAGACGAAAACATCATTCTTGGTAAAGTATCAGCACACTGAAAAAGAGGAGGACCTTCGCCGACATGGATTGACCGCGTGGGCACATCAATATGCTCAGACATGAAGAACTGTGAAGATGGCTAAGGACAGGGCAGTGTTTCCTTCTGTCGTTCACAAGTCAGGACCAACAGGCCAGCACCTAACCATGACGTTTAGAGAATGAAGCACACAGGTTCTGAATAGCCCCTTCTACGAATTGTAAATGCGTGCATACCCCTATAAAATCTACAACTCTATAAAGATAGAGATTATTTCCATCACCACAGAAGTTCACAGACCACATGTTGGGTAGCAGGTTATAGAATTTATCTGCAAGAGATCAAAGCCAAATAACAGCATGATTTGGTTAACATCTAAAGTGAGAGGTATATTACTTTTCTATGCCTTTTATGTTAAGAAAATGAAGTCTTCAAAAAACCCAGGCGTTTCAGTGCAACCTTCTTTGGAAACTGAAGGTAGAGTTGCAAAAATAGTGTCCTGCAAACATCAGGTTGGAATCTAGGTCACCCACCCTTTGATCCTGGTGTGACTAGACTACCAATTCTTTGAGCAAGTCTGCCCCTGCATGCCCTACAAAACGTGCAAAGTGAATCTCACATAAGGATATATGCCACTCAATACTAGTATTTTTATGTATTCCTGGCCTTTCCTGAAGCACTAGATGGAGGAAATATTTGCACTGTTTGAGCAAAGAAAAGACTATAAGTTAATAGGAAACAAACCGTATTGTGGTGGTAAAACCACTCTCAATCACAGAAATGCAAAGAAAGACAATCAGTCATTCAGCGTTTTCTTGTCTGCATGAGGGTAAACATCTGACCATCTTGAAATGTTTGCAAAATTCGCTTTTCTTTTTTTTCTTTCAATTTTTAATCACGACCAAATGATTTTAGGGAATTTATTTAGGGTAGTTCATCTATAAAATAGGATGCTAGGTCCTTCTGGAATTCAAGGTTATATGGAGCTGAGAGTTTGTGCTGGAAAAGTTTATAGTCAAGGTGACATTCAGTAAAGTAAGAATATTTAAGATGATCTGGTCAAAATAATTTCAGTTAAAAGCCTGAGAACATAAGGGGATGTACATGGAAGAGGCTTTGTTTGAAATGGGACCCCTCATGGACCAGTGAGGTAAGGGTGGGGGAACTGCAGGTGGCCCAGGCCAAAGGAAATGGAAAGGGGCATGAAAGTATTGGGAAACAAATGCTTGGTATAATATCAAAAGAGAAAAATCAAAATAAGTATTTTCATTTGACACTGGTAGTTCTAGAGAAATATATATCCTCACAGAAATCTTCACATGCATCTGTGCTTTCTATATTCTTCACTATGTATTTCTGAATGCTCACAATGTGCTAGATACTATGCTCGGTTCTGGACATACTCTGATGAGTCTGATGAATCACGACAATCATAGCCCCTCTGTTCCAAGAGCTCACAGTCTTGCTGGGGAATCAGAAAATAAAAGACATAATAATAAACAATGCTCCTATTGATGTTAGCTTTTATCAGCCATTACTCATGCTTAACCCACACACAAATGAACAAAATACTGTTGTTGTGTCATCCCATAATTGGTTGCAGCTAGGACTACTGTGATCCACTAAGTTTTCATTAGGCATTTTTTGTTTTGTTTTTTAAATAGAACACCAAAACTTTCTTCTTAGTCCATCTTAGTCTGAAAGCTCTGCTGAAATTTGATAGTATCATAGCAAGATGCAAGTCATCACTGACCCTGTGAGTTTGGCTAAACTAGAGAAACAAATTCATAGACACTCATATATGTAAAAGAAAAAGCTTTATCACTAAGGGCGTGAAACAGAACAGCAAAGGGAGTGGAGCAAGAAAATCCCGAGGGAATACCAAAATTGGACTTTGGGGCCAGGGCATAGCACCCCATCAGACTCAACTGGAAAACACTCGTAAAGGTCAACAAACAGATCTTGAACTACTTACAGGCTTTTCTTTCTTTTTTTTTTTTTTTTGTCATTGGTTTTTGTTGTTGTTGCTGTTTTGTTTTCTTGTGTTGTTTTGCTCTGTCTTGTTTTTGTGCATATTATTACCTCTGCGGGTCTATATAGGTAAGATAAGTGGGATAAACAATTTGGAGGAGAAAACAACCAGACAACGGTTCCGGGGGACATGGGAGAAGGGGAGACTGGGGAAAGGAAGTGGGTGTTAACACACCCAGGGACAAGGGAACAACAAGTGATCCAAAATCGGTGGCGAGGATGGTGTAGAAGGCCTGATAGGGCTTGATCAAGGGCAATGTAACCGAGAGGAATTTCTGAAGCCTAAATGAAGGCTGAGCATGATAGTGGGACAAGAGAAAAGTAAAAGGAAATAGAGGAAAGAACTAGGAGGTAAAGTGCCTTTATAAAAGTCTAAATACAGGCATGTATATATGTAAATATATTTATATATGATGATGGGGAAATAGATCTACATGCATATATTTACTGGCTTAGAATTAAGGTAGCAGATGAACATTGGGCCTCCATTCAATTACTCCCTCAATGCAAGAACACTTTGTTCTATTAACCTGGCATTCCATAATGCTCACATTCACGACATGATCACTGAAGACAAAGTGGGTGCATAAGCAAATGTGGTGAAGAAAGCTGATGGTGTCCAGCTATCAAAAATTATAGCATCTGGAGTCTTAAAGACCTGAAGATAAACAAGCAGCATCTAGCTGAGAAGCAACAAAGCCTACATGAAAGAAGCACAACACCAGCCTGTGTGATCATGATGTATCAATGGGATCAGGTATCAGGTATCAAAGAACTAAAAATCATATAATTGTGAATAAGGGGGAGTGTGGAGTGGGGACCCAAAGCCCATCTGTAGGAAACTGGACATCCCCTTACAGAAAGGGTGCAGAGAGGAGACCAGCCAGTCAGGGTGCAGTGTAGCAATGATGAAACATACAGCTTTCCTCTAGTTCTTTAATGCTTCCTCCCCCGCCTACCCCTGCCACTAACATAATTCCAATTCTACCTTACAAATCTGGCTAGACCAGAGGATGTACACTGGTACAGATAGGAACTGGAAACACAGGAAATCCAGGACATATGAACCCCTCAGGACCAGTGGTGAGAGTGGCAATACTGGGAGGGTAGAGAGAAGGTGGGGGAGAAAGGGGGAACCAATTACAAGGATCTACATATAACCACCTACCTGAGGGACAGACAATAGAAAAGTGGGTGAAGGGAGACATCAGACAGTTTAAGACATGACAAAATAATAATAATTTATAAATTATCAAGAGTTTGTGGCAGCGGGGGAGGGGGAGGGAGGACAAAAATGAGCTGATTGATACCAAAGGCTCAAGTAGAAGAAAATATTTTGAGAATGATGATGGCAACAAATGTACAAATGTGCTTGACACAACAGATGCATGTATGGATTGTGATAAGAGTTGTATGAGTCCCCAATAAAATGATTTTTTTAAAAAGAAAGAGCTTTATATACAAGAGCAGTTGAATATTGAGAACACATCCCAGCCCAGTCCAGATCAAACCCATAAGTCCAATATTAACCCATATGTCAAATACAAATCTATAAAGTCCTCTTCACACTCATGAAACACATGCAATAACACCGAGCGCAGGAAGATCACAGGCCAGTGGGTGGCAAGTATTGAGGATCCAGTGGTGTTGTAAGCATCTCAGCGCTGGCAGGGGTCTTCCTTCAGGTCCTAAACTCTGACTGCTTCAGGGTAGCTTCAAGTGGCTTCTTCTCAGAAATATCTCACAGGGAGTGAGCCTTGTCAGTAGAGTCTCCAAGGGAGTGAGCTGAGAGAGAGTGTGTCTTCCGCCTCCAGGGAGGAAGCTACAGGAGTTCCCAGAATCCTTAGGAGAAGGCCATGCCCATACAGAGGCTTTATTGGTTGTGACCGGATAGACAGACTAGACTCCACCCCTTCACTCTTAATCTTCTCAAATCCCAAATTGACACCAGATTATGTAACTATCACACTGACAGACGGAAAGTTATTAGGTTGATCCAATTGATTCCGACACATAATGACCCTATGTTCAACAGAGGAAAACACTATCTGATCCTGCACCATCCTCATATTTATTGTTATATTGGAGCCTATTATCGCAATCACTGTGTCAATCCATCTCATTGAGTTTTGCCGCCCCTATATTTGACCAGGTATGATGGCCTTTTCCAGAGATAGGTCTCTCCTGGTAATATGACCAAAGTATATGAGACAGAGTCGCGCTATCCTTGTTTTTAAGGAGCAGTCTTGCTGACCGCTTCCAAGACAGGTAGGGAAACTGATTGCAAGAAGGCAGTGTGTTCCCAAAGCAGTCAGAACACACGTCTTAATCCTATAGACATCGTCTGGCCTTAGTAAGTGAGCATTACTGAAATTTTGACCTATGTCTAACTCTCTTTGCTTAAACAGGGTTCAGTTACTTAAGTTTTAACTTGTATACATGAGTACCTGTGTATTTTAATCTAAAAAGCTTTCTTATATATGTACATTTCCCTTTGTTCAATAATACTTAACATTATATACCATTGGCTAGATTAAGGATACTATGATTAGAATTACCAAATGCCTCATGAAGATTAAATTATTCCTCAACAAGATGATAATTCTGCCTCTGAAGTGAACCAGGAATATGTATGTATATGTACATGTATACATTAATATATATAAAATGTATGTATATATATATATAGTTTAGATATATGAATGAATTTTGAGCTCTCACTTAATCATAAATCCTAATCTAAGAACCATTAGTTTTTAAAATGTGATTCTACTCAACATTTGCCCTCATAAAGTGATAATTGAAGATAAGCATGCTATTGCAAAGTGTAGCAAAGAAATCAGATGGTGCCCAGCTATGAAAAAGAATAGTTTCTGGGGTCTTAAAGGCTTATCTTAAAACAAGCACCCATGTAAGTGAGGTATCCTCTAAGTCCATAGGGAAAGAGTATACCAATCTGTGTGATCCAAAGATTGTAAATCCAAGATCAGAGGAGGGAATTGTATTCAAGCTTAAATTCTGAACACTGATTGGCAGAAAGCAGTGATTAATAACAGTGAAGTCTCTGTAGAATTTCCTTGGACCATTGACCAGGAATGTGAATAGTCTTGAGCATAGTAGACAGGTGCATTGGAAAGTGCACCGTCCAGTTACTGCGAATATGGTTAGGTTAAAATTGAATGTATTATCATTTGTAGCCCCCACCTTTCCCCCAAAGTTTCTTTGGCATATCATACAATTCAATAGTTTAATCACATCCAGATGAGTTGTACAACCATCACCGCCATCAGTTTTAGAACATTTTCTTCAATCTTGTATTCATCATTATTAGCTCCCCATTTCCCCCCAACCTCCCATGCCATATCACTGAGGAACCATTAATCTAGTTACTGCCTATATAGATTAACCTTGTTTTCCCTTTTGACCCATGTTAAATTTGTTCTGTTTTCTATTCTCTTCTGCTTTCTCTTAGATTGAGGTTTTCTGTGGGTTTTTTAATTTTGTCATTGTTGGGGTTTTTTCATTATGATTTTCTTTATATGACATTCAGGATAGGCAAATAAAGAGACAGTAACTAGATTAGGGTCGTGGACATAGTGATATAGTAGGTTAAGAGTTAGGCTGCTAACTGCAAGTTCCTCGGTTTAAAATCACCAGCTACTCCATGGGAGAAAAATAACTCTTTATTCTTGTAAAGAGTTACAATTAAAAAAAAAAAAGAGTTACAGTCTTGGAAACCCACAGAAGTGGTCCTATCCTGTCTTACAGGGTCACTGTGAATAGCAAGATTGGTTTTGTTTGTTTGTTTGTGTTTTAGGATATGGGGAGTTAATAAAGAGGTAATAATCATGGGTAAAAGAATGAAGACAGTGTTCTAAAATTGGGGATGATGATTGTAAAACTCTTTTTAATACATTTAGACCATTGGATGGGTACTGTATTAGTCTGGGTACTTTGGAGAAACAAATCCACGGCGACTCACGTATAAGAGAGAGTTTTATGCAAAGAAAATGTGCATCACGAAAACATCCCAACCCAATGCTGCCCAAGCCCACAAGTCCAACATTAACCCATACCCA
>NW_022109491.1:40127342-40158963 GCF_000313985.2 Echinops telfairi
AAAATAGCAAAAAAGGGAAAAGAAAGTAACTGTCTATGTACAAATATGCCTGACACAATTGATGTATGGATTGTAATAAGCATTGCAAGAGCTCTCAATAAAATGATTACAAAACAAACAAACAAACAAAAAAAAATGTTTGAAAAATCAGTCAGACAAGAAGCCTGGTGTTTAGGAAGAAGGGAAGAATGGCCGGAGGTCAAGTGGGGCAAACCGGCAGGGAGCAGTGTGTTAGCCCTGGTTGACTAGAGAAGCAAATCCAGAGATGCTCACATGTGTGTAAGAGAGTTTTATATCCAATAGTAATGTATCATAAGAAAACACCCCAGCCCAGTCCAGATCAAGTCCATATGTCCGATATTAGCCCATATGATGCCGAATGCTGGAAGATCACAGGGTGGTGGGTAAAAAGTCCTGTGGGTCCAGTGGCTGTGGAAGCTTCTCAGCACTGGCATGGATCCTCTCGTGACTCCTGCAACTCCAACTCTGGCTACCATCAGCATAGCTCTACGTGGCTTGTCAATCAGAGAGAGTGTGTGCTCCTCTTCCCTGGAGAAAAAGAGGAAGTTACCAGAATCCTCCTGGTGGGTGTTACCTTGTGGTCTGATTGACAGGCTAACCTCCACCCCTTGACTCTTCATACTCACAAGTTGACACAAGATAATGTAACTACCACAGAGCAGTTCATTGTAAAGCCGAAAGAATGAGCTGAGGACTTCTAGTTCATTCTAAGAGGTGAAAATGGTTAATACACTTGATTACGAACCAAAAGGCTGCGTGTTCACTGACCAGGAACATGGAGTGAATAAATGTTTAGCAATCTTCTTCCAAAAATTCAGTTATTTAAAACTGTTTAAGAGCACAGTAAGAGCTCTCTGACTGATATGGGGGTCGTCATGAGTCAGAACTGACTCGTGTGAATGGTTTAGGAGGGGGTAGTGTGGTTCAGTGGTAGATTTCTTGCCTTTCAGACATGACAGCAGATTTAATACACAGCCAATCCCCCATTCATCTGACAGCTGTAGTTTGCATGATTCTATGATCTTGAACAGACACCCTCAGAGCTTCCAGACTAAGATGCTCTAGGAAGGAAGATCTGATGATCGACTTCCAAGTATTAGCCAACAGAAATCTGTTGGATCACAACCATCAACTTGCAATCAATCATGGGAACGGCCCAGCAGCATTTTGTTTAGTTGTGCACAGATTCACCATGAGCCTTGGTGTAGCTAACAACAGTAACACAATGTACAACATTGAAAGGGTTTTTAACTGGTGAGTAGCAGCAACTTATTTGCATGTTAAAAGATAAACTATTGCCATAGAGGGAAATAAATTGTACAATGGCCAGTGTGCACATGTGAAGATGAAGGAGGCTGGCTGTTACAGGAGCCAGTGAGAGACAGCAGAGCCAAATGAGGGTGATGAGTCAGGAGAGGAGCCGTGAGTGAATTCTGGATACGTTTGGGGATATGAGTAGGCTGTAGACAGGACAGGAAGGAAAATTTTGATTAACTGAGGAATGGTGGTACTATTTGCTGAGCAGAGATTGACAGAAGCCGATGGGGTGAATGACTATCTAAGGGGGTAATCAAGACTTCAGTAATAAATATGCTAACATTTGAAATGTCTGTAAATACTGGTTTAGTACATTCCCTACATCCTGAATCTGTGCATAAAATGCCTATAAAAGAGTTTTAAATGTTTTCATACCAGCAGAAACTATGTACTCTATTTGTGTGTGTCCCAATTAGGACCAATGTCCTCACTATCTGCTGAATCAAAGCTTAAGGGCTCTATATCTACCTACCAATTTCAGGAATTCTCAGGCCATTGCAATCCAGCCAAACGAATGACTGAAGGACGTTCTACTTAACTCACTATCATTTGGGATTTTAAAAATTAGGAAAAACTGCTGTCTAACTCATGAGTCCATTCCAAATCATAGTAGCCTCGTGAGGACAGAGAGGAAATGGGTCACAGTGTCTTCAGGGCACCGACCTTTCAGAAACAGATCTCCATCCATAACATCCATCCGGGATCAGCACACATTTTTAAACATGGAAAATAAAATTTTAAAGTAGGAAGTGTAGCACCCAATTATTATACTAATTATTAAAATGTGGTTGACATGCCATCAAAAGTTAAATATTTAAAGTTTTATGGGAAAACGAGAGCAAAAAGAAGAAAAGTGCCCGTAGATTTTCACTCTGGGCAATTGGAAAGATTACAAATGTGAATCCAATTTTCCCTGATGTAATGATGTGGAAAACTTCAAGATGAAGAAAAGTTAGGGACACATAAAAGATAAATTGTGCATTTCCTGAGATGGCAAAATTTTAAAATATATTATCCCCACCCACCCCCACTAGGGTTAGCATAAATAGTGGTAATAAATATATATTAAAAATTAGCAGGTTTAGGGGAGGAGCCCTGAGTTATCCCTCTGCTATTTTCCATGGTGTATGCATACTTATTCCCTCCATGGTCAATTTCAATAGCCTTACTGACAGTAGAGTTGAAAAGATATGTGCCAAAGTAAAACATTATGTAATGCATCTACTCCTTATTTATGCACTACCTCGTTATCCAACACTTCTCATTTTTAACAATTGTTTAAAAAATCTACTATACAATTATTTTGTGCATTAATTAAAATATCTGACAATATCAAACACTGAGATTTAAGACAAGAATAACCCTGGCTCTGACGGTTAACGTTATGTATCAACTTGACGAGGCCATAATTCTCTATGGTTTGGCAGTTAAGCAATGATGTAACTTTTCACTTACATAATGAAAGTCAACCTCCCTTTTTTGATCTGATGTGGTCATACTCCATTTTTATATAATGCCAATTTTCACTGAATGAGTTAATCTAGGAATCTAACCATATAACTAAGTGAGGAATGGGTGTATTTTCACCACAAAAATATGCACTCTAACAACAAAACAAAACGTTTCTTCCAAGTCAATCTTAACTCATAACTAAATTAAACAGGACTTCTGAGGTTATAATCCTTATGGGAGCAGATAGCCTCAAGTTCCTCCCCAGGAGAGGCTGGTGGGTTATAACTACTAACCTTGAGGTTATTGGTTCAATGCTTACCCAACAGGACCACCAGGGATTCTCTTATAGAAACCCAAAATTAAATAAATTCAAGAGCATACCTATCATATATAATCACAAAATATGGCAAAATAATTATGAAGTTGTAAGTTTTGAGTATTTATTACCTTTGTTTTGAATATAATGTATTATAATGTAAGGTATGGTTCCAGCCGGATATGTAAGTTAGAATTGGGATCATGATAGTGGGGGGGAAGGTGGAAGCATTCAAGAACTAGAGGAAAATTGTATGTTTCATTATTGCTACACTGCACCCTGACTGGCTCATCTCCTCCCCGTAGCCCTTCTGCAAGGGGATGTCCAGCAGGGCATTCATTTATGCTTAGTGTTTGAGTATTAAATGCATGCTCACGAGGTCACCAGGGATTGGAGAATATGTCTAATGTTTTAATGGCTGTCATATGACAGCCACTGTTCTAGATTCTTTATTATTACCAGTATCACTGCATCCAAACCTTTATAAATAGCTATTATTACATATGATCTCTATCTTATGAGAAGTATTAGAGCACAATTGCATAACTACACTCTGTCTTCTAAAGTTAAGACAAATATAAAAGAATATTAAATCCTTGCCTTCAGCAATATCAGGAAGATGCCCCAAAACCAATCCACTGTAGCTAAATCAATTCTGACTCATAGAGACCCGATAGAATAAAGTCAAACTGCCCCATACATTTCCAAAGTGACCATTTTTTATGCAAGCAGATTGGCATGTTCCTTCTCCAGCATGTTTCTCCAGCGGAGTGGCTGATGGGTTTGGTTCAGACCACCGATCATCCAGGTATCAGGTGAATGCTTTAACCACTGTATTACCATGGCTTCTTCACACATTGATATATATATAAATAAAATAAATACATATATATTTCATATGCAAATACTGTTATAGTGTCCATGCATCAAACTTGATCATTTTCAAATACAAGGGCGCTTTTACATATTCAAGTGTCTCAGTCCACTTAAAATAGTAATCATTTAATAAAATGTGTCCTCATGAATTGAAAAGAGACAGTTAAACTAAATAATATGTAAAAAGCACTTTAATTCAGATAACTTAGCCAAAAGTTTCATTTCCCATTAGCCGTAATATAGCATTCATTTTTATGACAATTACCTATTTATTTTCTTGCCACAACTTGTAGAAGCTTAAGTTTAACAATAGCGTGTACACCCATAAAAACCACAAACTCTGCTGTAATTTGTAATGTCAAACCATCCTTTTGAACTTCAGAGCATGGATGGAAGATGAGGGATTTAGAGTAGGAAACAAAAGAAAAGCAAGGGAAAAAAAACTGCAAGGAAAGTCTACCTCTAAAAACAAGTTCTAACTCAACTCTTTAAATCCATTTTGAAACTACAATAACTGTACCTCTCATAGGAAAACAGTGTTTGTCCAAGTTCTTGTCACATTGACTCACAGCAAAAACACCCTTTCCAACCTTCACATGAAACTTAATATCAGAAGACAATCTCAGAATCAAATCAAATAATATTACTAAGTAATATTACCCAAGTATATGCTTAAAGGCAGACTTAATCAGTCTTTTGAGTATAGATTGCTTTGGGATTCCCACAGCTTTTTTGTTTTGTTTTAATTTTGAGACGTCTAGGTTCCAATCTTGAAACAACCTAATTGCTTTCATGACAAAACTCTCCTCATTTGAAGGAAAGTAATGGCAGAGACTCCTCACAGGCTGCGTGCTCCTGCCTGCCGGGGCCACTTGTATTCACTTTATTAACATCCAAAGCTCACAATTTCCCCCTGCCATTCCCACTTCCCTTGTTGGAGTTTTCAAGGGCCCACTTTGTCCACTTTTGCAGCAGAATTCTTCCCCGAGGCATGGAAATTTTCCTGGGCCCACCTTTAATAATTTTAATGGGGTGTTGGGCAAAATGATATTTATTTGGTGTGTAGCAAAATGTGGGGAAAATACCTTTTTCGTCATATTTTCTTCCCAGTTGAATTAAATCTACTTTAGATTTCAAATGAGGCACTTGGAAGGTTAGCTAGACGAGGGGTCCAAGATAATCATTTTGAAAACTGTGAGGACACCTTCATCCTCCAGGCCTCTCTGACAGAAGATGGAGTTGTGCTAAAAATGAATGGTACAGGGCAGAAGTGGCACAGTGCCCAGAGATACAAGAACTTGCCGGCCCCTAGATTTCCCCCTAAAAGGCACTTCTCAGGATATGTCAGCAGACTCAATTAACTAATTGCTTCCTCCTCAAAAGGGTCCTGCACACACTTCCCTTGGTTCCAACACCTGGGTACTTGCATTTTCTAGAACGAACTGGGTATTGAACTTCAGGAACAGAAATTATGTTCAAGACCTTGTCTCAAGTCATCCAAGTGACACTTTTGCTCAAGATATTTTACTGTCCTTCCATCTCGCGTAAGAAAACTCGAAGCTGTAGCCCATGTACATTTCTCCAAGGACATCTATGGGACTCATTTCTATGGCTGAGACATATCAAGAAGTCCCTGGGTGGCACAAATCGCATAATTATTTTGCTCTAACTGATAGTTTGGAGAGTCAAGTCCACCAAAATCACTTCGGAAGAAATACCTGGCAATTGAACTCTAAACCATTATAGAGCACAGTTGTACTTTGACACACAGGAGTTCACCGTGAATCAGAATCACAATGAACTTGACATGCTATTTTCTACCCCCAGGGCTATTTTGCAATTAATGATGTTTTTTTAAATCAGCTACCCTCCTGTACTAATCATTCTTCCTCAAATTCAGGCCTTCCTTCCCCACCACATGCACACCGAGCATATGTTTCAGCATTTAAAGTAGCCTAAATTTTAAGAGTCATTAAAATCTTACTGACTCAGAAACCACTTCCCTCACCCTCTCTGCCTTATTATCAGATAGAGGGATGAGAACATGAGGATGGAAAGGACAGTTTCAAAACACGAGCAAATTACCATAAGCCGAGTTTCTCAGCACATTTTTAATGCAGGTTTTTGTGGTAAAATTAGGGGCCTCGGCTGCTATTCGAGTCAGCTTGTACTTGAGTATATACCGTACCTCTGGGCAACTGTGGTTTAATTCCTCTGGGATTATAGAACACACCTCAACTGTCTAACCTAGGGAAAGGAAATTAGAGTATTCATTCATCAACACCTGTCTGTAATTGGCTGAGAGCCTCTTCCAAGACAGCAACTATTGTGTTAAGGGTCAGCCACGCCCTGGTGGCCAGGGGACACCTTTATGTAGTGCCATTGGTGTTTGTGGTAGAAATACCTTGGACCTTGAGTAGTCAGGGACTATGAGACACTGGAAGTATCTGTTAAAAACTATTTTGTAATCCGGTGAGGAACTGGTCCTTCATCTCCTGGGTAGATTAACTACTTGGACAGTGTTGCTGAAAATATAGGCAGCCTAAATTTGGGTTTTCAGCCAAGATCCATCTGACCTCAGAAATGATATCTGTTGTTCCGTGCCCTCTCCTGAATCTGGCCTGAACCTTTGGCAGCTCCCTGCTAAAGTACTGCTCTCACTGTGGTTGGATGACTTTCAGTAAAATTTTTCTTGCAAGTGATTTTAATGACATTGTTTTATAATGTGAGCATTCAGTGAGTCACCTTTCTTAAAATGGGTACAAATATAGAACTCTTCCAGTCAGTTGGCCAAGTAGCTATCTTTCAAATTTCTTGGCAAAGACTGGTGAGTGCATCCAGGGCTGAATAGCTTGTTGAAAATTTCTTTTGGTTTTCCATCAGTTCCAGGAGACTTGTTTTTGGCTAATGCTTTCAGTACAGCTTGAACTTCTTCCTTCAGCACCACTGATTCTCACTCATATGCTACATCTTGAAGCGGTGGAAGGTTGACTAGTTCTGTTTGGGACTACTACTGTGCATTCTTTTTATCTCCTTTGAATGCTTCCTGCATTGTTCAATATTAATTTTGCCCTTAGAATCTTTCAAGAATGCAATTCAAGGTTTGAATTGCTAATCTCAGAAAATTCTTGGCTGAAAGCAGAGAATACCAGAAAAATGTTCATTTCTGTTTTATTGACTATACAAAGGCATTTGACTGTATGGATCATAAGAAATATGAGAAAAATAGGAATTCCAGTACACTTAATTATGCCATATGGAACCTGTACATAAATCAAGAGGCACTTGTATGAACAAAACAAGGAAATACTGCATAGTTTAAAATCAGGAAAGGTGTGTGTCAGGGTTTTACCTAGTGGTGAGATTCAAATAATTTAACAACTGGTTCATTTCCTAATGACCATTTTAAGTATATAAAAAAACAGTATACTGAAAAGTGGTTTATTATTTCATACAATTAATATTTAAATAAAAACAATAAGAGAGGTAAACAAAACTAGATTGTTATAAGAGTTTTTAAATATTAATGAAAAATATTAAATACCTGAAAAAACAATAAAACTGTTATATTAAATATTTCCATATTGCGTCTTGACGAAATATTCTTTCCTTTTATCCATACAGATGATCATACCGCATCATCAGCTGTATGATTTATACTTAACCACCACTGTAGAACAGAATCTCATTCCCTTAGAGGTAGGCCAATTGGAAAATAGTCATTGTGTTTGATATATTAGAAATAGTTGGACAACTTCTTGTCTGTGAACATATTAAGCTCATCTTTGAAAAACCCCTTTCTATTTCGTCTGAAATTATTCTGACAATATTTTTAGCTCTTTGAACACTCAGAAATTGCATAATTCACTCAAAATTGTTCCTGGGAATTGGAGGCATAACACAAAGCTGAAACAAATGACAGCGTGTCACCTTCTGGTTATTTGGCACTTAATCTGTTTAGGTCATATGTGTGTTTACTGAAGTAACATGCACAAGGAAATAAAAAGGAAGCATTTCATCAAAAGTGTAATGAGTGTTATGAAATGAATAAATGAATAATGTAAGTATAGTTCCGTCTAATGTTTTATGTCTATGGATGGAATGAACATTCCCACGGGCGCTTGGAATATGCTGTTGCACAGATGAGCATTAAAAAAAGAGTAAGGAATATAAATGTGCTATTTCCACACTGAGCGGCTGCCCAGCCACCGCATTAGAAAGCACTCTAGGTCCAAGTACCACTTTAATAACTGATTGACCGAACTCAACAAAAAATTAGGTTTAGGCTCTGCTGAACTATTGTGAACCAGCTAAATCCATCCCACCATTGTGCGTTTTATCCTCTCGCTGTACTTATTCAATCTTGATGCTGAGCTAATAATCAGAGAAGGTGGTTTTTTATGAAGAAGAGCATCAGGGCTGGATGAAGGCTTATTAACAATGTATGACTGACAGATGACACAATCTTGCTTTCCAAAAGTGAGGAGGGCTTGAAGCACTTGCTGATGAAGATCAAAGACTGCAGTCTTCAGTGCTGCTGACAACTCAATGTCAAGAACACCAACATCCTCACAGCTGGTCCTATATATAACATGATAAACGAAGAAAAGAATGAAGTTTTGAAGGATTTTGTCTTACTTGGATCCACAATCGATGTTCATGGAAGCAGCCATCAAGAGATCAAACAATGCATTGCATTGGGTAAATCTGCTGCACAAGACTGCTTCCGAGGATTGAAAAGAAGGATGTTACTTTGAGAACTAAGGTGGGCCTGACCCAAATCACAGTATTTTCAATGGTCTTTGATGCATGTGAAAGTTGGACATTGAATAAGGAAGACACAAGAAGAATTCATGCATTTGAATTGTGGTGTGGGAGAGGAATAATGTAAGTACCAGGATCTGCTAAAAGGCAAACAAATATGTCTTGGAAGAAGTAAGGCCACAGTACTGCTTAGAGGACAGGATGGTGTGATTTTGTCTCACATATTTTGGACAAGTTGTCAAGAGAGACCAGTCCTTGGAAAAGGACATCATGCTTGGACAAGGAGAGAGACAGCGAAAAAGAGGAAAGCCTTTGTCAAGACGGACTGATGAAGTGGGTAGCAATGAGCTCAACCCTGGGAACAATTGTGAGGAGGTTGCAGGACTCAGCCGTGGTTCATTCTGTGGCGTGAAGGGTTGTAATGGGTCCGAACATTCACGAGGGCACCTAACAACAGTAACAACAGACTTCAGCATCCTGGATTTGAAACTTAATTCCAGTTCCAGTTCACTACGCACACTTGAGGCACATTTTCCTTTCCAGGGGTGCAGCAAAATGTTTCCAATGTGTGCTATAGGTACCACAGGTGATCTAAAGTCATTTTCTTTTTAAAATCATTTCATTGGGGGCTTGTACAACTCTTATCACAATCCATACATCCATCCATTGTGGCAAGCACATTTGTACATATGTTACCATCATCATTCTCAAAACATTTGCCTTCTACTTGAGCCCTTGGTATCAGCTCCTCATTTTATCCCCTCCCTTCCCACTCCTCCCACCCCCTTGAACCCTTGATAAATTTATAAATTATTATTATTTTCTTATATCTCACACCATCCAATGTCTCCCTTCACCCACTTCTCCGCTGTCCGTCCCCAAGGGAGGAGGTTATATGTAGATCCTTGTATTGGTTCCCCCTTTCTCCCTCACCTTCCCTCCACCCTCCCGGTATTGCCACTCTCACCACTGGTCCTGAAGGGATCATCTTCCCTGGATTCCCTGTGTTTCCAGTTCCTATTTGTACCTGTGTACATCCTTCAGTCCAGCTGGATTTCTAAGGTAGAATTGGGATCATGATAGTGGGGTGGGGTGGGGGAGGAAGCATTCAAGAACTAGAGGAAAATTGTGTGTTTCTTCATTGCTTCACTGCACCCTGACTGGCTCATCTCCTCCCCGCGGCCCTTCTGCAAGGGGATGTCCAATTTCCCACAGATGGGCCCTGGGTCCCTACTCCGCACTCCCTCTCATTCACAATGCTATATATATATATTTGTCGTTGATGCCTGATAACTGATCCCTTTGATGCCTTGTGATCTCACAGGCTGGTGTGCTTCTTCCATGTGGGGTTTGTTGTTTCTCAGTTAGATGGTCCATTGTTTGTCTTCCAGCCAATAGGACCCCAGATTCTTTATCTTCTGACAGCCGGGCACCATCAGCTTTCTTCACCGCATTTGCTTATGTACCCAAGCAGTCATCTAGCTGAGAAACAATAAAACCCACATGGAAGAAGCACACCAGCCTGTCCCGACTCTTGATGAAGACAAAGCGGGTGCACAAGCAAATGTGGTGAAGAAAGTTGATGGTGCACGGCTATCAAAAGATATAGTGTCTGGGGTCTTAAAGGCTTGAAGATAAACAGGCAGCCATCTAGCTGAGAAACAACAAAGCCCACATGGAAGAAGCACACCAGCCTACCCTGGCATGATCTCTGAAGTCATTTTCAATAACAAACAAATGGGTATATCTTAATCTTAAGAGTTATGCATTTGTTTAGTAAGTATAATGCTAAATAATAAAGCAAATACCCTTCAAAATCTCAGTGACTTAACACACTGATGTTTATTTCTCATTCAAAGACAGTGCTGTGTGTTTCAGTGGGGTGGCAAAGAATGATAGGGAAGAAAGCTCCTAATCCACAAGATGACTGAAAAATCAAGTATATACATATGTAGAGAAATACAGATTCACATCTATAGATACAAATCTATAGATGTGAAAATATAACTAGCACATCAAATATACATTTTATCAATTTAATTCAAATAGCATTTTTAAAAAGAATGTATAAGAATATTCTATGCTCAGGAACTTTTTAGAAATGAAATTAAAAACTATTTATAAAGATGTATTCACATTATTTTCATTCATGTTACTGTTTATTGCAGCAAAACTTACATAGACTGAAGTGCACAAATCTGAAGTGTGTGGCTGAATTATAATGTGAGGGTAAGTCCAAAAGTATTGCTACTAGTATTTCAATCCCTTCCAAACAAAATATGTTTAAACATATATCTGAAATCAGTAGATGGCTGGAGAAGTTCTCTCAGTAAAACACATGCCTTAGTTTTATTAGGGTCTCTTTTTAAAAAAAAAAAAAAAAGCGGTTCAGTTAGTACAATGGTTTCTGACAGGATCTGCTGGGACAGTTAATTTCAAGGCAGTGAGGGAGGTCAGCTCAGAAGGTTATGGAGACTGTGTTTTGGGAACCCCCAAAGGTGTACCATTGATAGGATTTCTCCAAGGACAGTACAATCCCAGGAGTTTATTTAGGAAGAAATTTTAATAAAATGGATAGCTGTATTGGTGGGTGAGGTAGTTAGTTTATTGTGCCAACCTGGCCGATAAACACCTGTGGGGTTAGTTGAAGGGCGGAGAGATAAATGGCTCAGTGAGCCCCGCCTTTCTAGTTCTCGGGTCTCTTGCTTTCTGATGGTTGGACCAGGGTGCAGCTGCCTTAAGCCAGTTCCTTGCTTCAGCTGGCAAGGCTCACTTCCTGGAAGACATCCCTGAGGAGAAGCCACATGGACCTACCCTGATGCAGCCCTGGGCGCTGGAGCAGCTATGTGGAGACACCTGCCAGTGCTGAGATGCTTACACGGTCACTGGTTGGGCTTTTCTCCTGCAGTTGGCATCATTGTGTGTGTGTTTTGTGAGATAGAGGAGGACTTTGTGGACTGGTGTCGGACATATGGGTTAATGTTGGACTTGTGGGCTTGGGCAGCACTGGGTTGGGATGTTTTCTTGATGTGCACTTACCCTTTATATAAAACTCTCTCTTACACATATGAGTTTCTGTGGATTTGTTTCTCTAAAGTACCCAGACTAGCACAGTGAGTAAAAAGGTCGGAAAACTTTGTTCTTTCATGATGATGCCTGCTTATTATTTGAGGGTAGCAAGGGCTGTCCTGAGGAAAGTTTGTTGGGAAACCTAAAGCCGTCCACTCTACCATCCTGATTTTATGCCTTCAGATGTCGTTCTGTTCCCCAAAGTGAAAGAGCATTTAAACAGAACATGACTTGAGTCCCTTGAGAATACTAAACTGGCGATTTTGCCATGGTGTGAATTGAAGCGACACATTTCTTTGACTTGAGAGTGTGTGCGTGCGTGTGTGTTTGTGTGTGTGTGTGTGTGTGTGTGTGTGTACATTTAAAAATGCTACAGTCATAGAATTCTTTATTAAACAAAATATCAAAATGTTTAGTGATTATTTCCTAAAGGATGCTCCATTGAGGTTTATACACTTCTAAAGGCAGTCTTTCCATCTCTCTAAGCCTTCCTTGAAGAATTCTGTGCACCGCCTATGTACCTCATGTCAAAAAGGCCCTTTGGGCATTCTCTCTGCACACAAACCATGTTCCTCTTAAATTTTTTATTTTTATCTTCTGTAATCCAAGTGTGTTTTATGAGGGAAAGGGAAAGTTTCAGGTATTACAGTCTCCAAAAATTACATGCTATTTCTGGAAAGCATGCAAGCTGTATGGGGACCGTGCACGTTCATGACTGAATATGGCTGTTTGAGGGGAGCATGGAAAAACTCGTGGAATGAATACTGGAACAGGAGCACAGAACCAGTGTGCGGAACACAGAGCAGGAAATCGCAGGATTGCCAAGAGTCCTCTTCAATACTCTTTAAATTTGGGGGACAAACGATTCTGAAAGGACAAGTTTAAGCCAATAGAGTAAATGGGGCAGGCTTTCCTAACCAAATTCTCATAGGACATCCCTCACTACCTTGGAGAAACGAGCAGGTGCATTGTTGTGAAAGGTTTTGTGTCAACTTGGCTGGGCCAAGATTCTCAGTTTGGCAGTTGGAACCTCCCCCCATGGTATGATATAATGTAGTCAACTCCTTGGTGGGGTTGACTGTGAGTCCCCAAGTAGTTGTGAGAAGATTAAGACAGAGTGCTACCCTCTTGATCAGGACACAACCTTGACCCAAAGTTTCTTCAGGGGGTGGCCTATTCTTACGCAAGTTGTCACTGTAGAGCCTGCGTGTGACTCATAGATATCCCATATTGCCTGCCAACCCTGGGAGCTATCAGTGGTCGGCCATGTTGCTCACTGCCCTTGGATTCATTCAACTCTGTAGTCAAGAGCCTGACTTACTGCTTGGTCCATCTTTCTGCTTCCAGATTCATCATCCCTGGCAACAATGAGATTCAGGAAAAGCCATGAGCCTGAGCTGCTAACCTTGGACTCATTCACCTCTACCTCCACCAGTCTATGATCTACCTGCTTCCTGAGTCACCAGTCCTAGCAGTCTGCAGCTTAACACCTGACCCAGGGACTTGTACCACTCTAGACACTCCTGGTTCTGTAATTGAATGAGCCATCTCCTTGCTGTAAATACAGTTCTCGATATAGCTATAGATGCATGTCACTGGGTTTACTTCTCTAGGGACCCCAATCGAATACAATTATTGTAATGAAAAGGAAAACCTTTCCTTGACCCAACTCTCCTGGCCATTTTCTATCCAATGGACTCTTCTATTTTTTAAAAACTCATTCCTAATAACTTCCTGCGATTATCCTGTGTCCTTTGAAAAAACTTGTCAAGGTTACTCCTTTGGATCCCTAAATATAGTCACCATAACCTTCTGAACTGACCTCTCTACCTTTAATTTATCTTTGGGGGCTCCCTGGCCCTCCTTAAAATGCTTGATCATCTAAAACTTTTCTTTTATGTGGTACAACATTCCTGTAAACTTGTCGCAAAACTTCAGTGATTTGGGAAGATGTCTAATTAAGTTTGATATTTCTTCATTTGATATTAGCCATGACTTCAAAATTGTGTTATTTTTCCACTCCCATGGCACAGAATAACTTTTTTAAAGCACCAACATGAGACTAAGACCAGCATATTACTGAGAGAGCTTGTATGAAGCCATCTACTGACCACAGAGATCTTTAAACACATTTTATTTGGAATAAACCTGTGTGTGTGTGTGAACTGAAACCCTAGCAATAATTTTAGATTTCCCCTAATATATGTGTCTATTATATGCATATATAATATACAAATTTATACACATATGCATAAATACTTCGTCCCTAGGTGGTATTCCAGTAGAGATTACAGATAAGAAAACCTTATGGAGCAATTCTACTCTGTAACACATGGGTCCTCATGAATGGAAATTAACTTGGCAGCAATGAGCTTTGTTTTGTTTGCTTATTGTGATATGTGTGTGTTATAGAATATTCAAGAATATTCAAGTATCCAAGTTATAGAATACTTTGAGTACCCCGAAGGTTTCCTTTCCAAAGGCACTATTCTAATTTCTTATTATTTTAAATTAGTTTGCTGGTCTTGAATTTCATATAAATGAAACTGCATAGAATGATTATCTGGTATATTTTGTTTTCTTATTAATATATATCTATTAAATTCATCCAAATTTTTACATGTGGCAGCTGTTAGCTCCTTTCCATTGATAATTAGTAGTCTATTGTATGGATGTATAAAAATGGATTTCTCCATTCTAAAATTAATACGCATTTAGATTATTTCCAGCTGTGAACTATCAGGACAAAACTGCTATGAATGTCCTCACACATGTCGTTCTGTTGATATCAGCATTGTTTTGTTGGGTTATACCTCTTAATGGTATTTTAATTAAGAAAATTTTGTATGACATAAATGTCCAAAAATAGAATGTAATAAATTACATTCATGCGAGAATGTGCTATAGCCATTACATGTTTTTCTTTAGAGAATTTTTAATGATCATATTCAGTATGGTTTCAATTATGACCCCAAACTGTGTAAAAATGTCTATATGTAAGCTATATATAATGGTGTGCATATATGTGTGTGTTCTTATGGTGTATGCAATTGTGTGTATAAGTGTGTGGTGAAAACAGAAAGGAACTACATCAGAAGGTTAAGAGTGATCATCTATCTATCTCTAGGTAGTAGGTTATTCCAATTTTCTTTTTTCTAATTTTTCATACTTTCAACAGCAAAAATATGTTACTTTTGTAATCAAAATGTATTTTAAATGATTAAAAGTAACACTTGAATCTCTCTATCCACTAGTGTGTTAGTCTGGGTCGACTAGAGCAGGGGTGTCAAACTGGAGACCCGCGGGCCACATGTGGCCCCAAGCTAATTTTTTTGTGGCCCACAATGCTCTGAAATAAAATGAAAAGAGAAAAAAAATTTATGAAGAAAAGAGCGCTTAGGGGAAACCGAGGCAATACCTTTCACACAATTTCCTCATTACGTTTTATTTCAGAGCATCATGGACCACAAAAAATTACCTCAGGGGCCGCATGCAGCCCACAGGCCACCAGTTTGACACCCCTGGACTAGAGAAACAAATCCAGAGATATTTATATGTGTAAGAGAGAACTTTATATCAAAGAGAAATTGTACATTAAAAAACATCCCAGCCCACCCCAGATCAGGTCTAGAAGTCCAATATTACCCCATATGAGTCCATGAATTCCTCTTTAGACTCACGCAGCCATGTAATGATGCTAAACACAGAAAGGTCACAGGCTAATGAGTGCAAAGTCTTGTGGATCCAATGGTGGTGGAAGCATCTCAGTGCTGGTGTGGGTCTCCACGTGGCTCCTCCAGCTCCAAGGCTCTGACTGCGTCAGTGTAGCTCCATGTGGCTTGTCAGCAGAAAGACAAAGCAGGGAGAGCCTCCCCTCTCCAGGAAGGAAGACAGGCATTCCCAGAATCTTCAGGAGAAGGCCATGCCCACACAGAGGCCTTATTAGCTATAACCTGATTGACAGGCCAGACTGCACCCCTTCTTACATTGACAGGAGACTATGTAACTGCCACAATTAGTAAAATCTTATATTACAACTCATATTTTGTTTTCCTTTTTTACTCTATCTATTTAACATGAACAATATGTGATCAACTGGTGTTCCTACTTGGCTCAGCCTAGACTATTTTCATGATTCAAGTTGCTCCTTGATGATATCATGGTCAAATTTTAAACATCCAGAAAAACTAACCCTTCTAAAACAAGGAGCAGAGAAGGCACAAGACAAAGAACATCTGAGTATTTAATTGTAAAAGCAAAACTATGGTGTGAACTTCATAAATTAGCACAATTACAAGTGTTAACCCGATAGACCTATGGATTATATTATAGAAAGGAAATAGTGGTTCGGTGGTAAACTTCTCACTTTCTAGGAGGGAGACTGGGGTTTGAGTCATAGGCAATGCGCCTCAGTGCAGCCATCATTCACGGATCAGTGGAAGCCTTTTGGCAGCAATGACGCTGCACAGTTTCAGCGGGACATCCAGATTAGGAGGACTACACAACTAGCCTGGCATTCTACTGCCACGAATCAACCCCAGAGAACCATACGGATTGTATGTCTAGTAATTGATGATGGGGATGCGGTAGGAATAAGCAGTGCTCTGTTCTGCTATGTATGGAATTACCATGAACTGGGTCAAATCAATAGCAGCTCATAACCGTAAGACGATAGCTTATAAAAGCCAAACTCACTGCGAACAAGCTGAGGCCAATTCAAAGTGACCCTATAGGACAGAACAGAACTACCGCTATGAGTTTCCGAGAGTGTGACTCTCGATGGGAGTAGAAAGGCTCCTCTTTCTCCTGAAGTGGTTTTGAACTGCTGACCTTGGCATTAGCTGCCCAATAAGTAACCATTTCACCACTAGGACTCCTAAGATAACATATAGATGTGTATATGTGCTTATATATGAAATGTAACCTAAGTTTTTTCTATTTATATTTCAGTTTATAGTACGTTTTAGTTAAAGTGTTCTCGCCTAAGAATGCCAGAATGTTCCTTAGATAAAGGAAACGTGAGACTTGTTCACTTATTGTGGATATGTTATCAGGAGGGATAAGTCTCTGAAGGAGAATATGATTCTTGGTAGGGTTGAGAGTCAGTAATAAAGAGGAAAGCGCTCAACAAGGTGAATGGATGCCGTGGCTACAAAATTAGGCTTAAACATAGCAACAACCGTGCAAATGATGTAGGACGGTGCAATGTTGCATTCTGGTTTACCTGGGATTGCTGTGAGCCAGCACCTAACAAAGGTGGCAACAAGAAGAATGTAATCATTATTTTATTCTGCATAATTGTCATTATCTCAAACAAAACCCACATTCTTATGCAATCTACCACAAATTCCCATCTGAAAGCCTCAATGGATGCCATGTATATTTAGGGCACAATCTAGAAAAGGAAAATCCTGAAACCGAATATTTCCTCTTAGAAGTTCTCAAGCCCAGGCCAAATCCAGTCCAATATCTATTTAAAGAAAGAATGGTTTTTATACTTTAGATGATTACACTTTAAAAGTGCTATATAAATTTATGCATGTTTTTCCATTTTGTTCCACAAAGCTGAAAATGCTTACTATTGGACCCTTGATAGAAACTATTTGCTGACTCCCATACTAATCCGTTCATGACACTGTAGATTTCTCACCACCCCCCCTTGGCCCACATATTGGTGGTCAAAACGAGAGATCAGTGTATGTGGAAATAGCATTGTGTTCAACATATCTATTCTATTTTCTTCATAAACATACAGCAACTCTATTTGGTCTGACCTTGCTTACAACTGGATAGGATCATGAGACTCACTTCTGGCCCCTGAAATGTGGTCTCGCAATTGAAGCTTCCTGAGCAATCATTCATATTTTCCCTCTTCCTTATGTATTGGCTGAAGGTGCTAGAAAATGTATAGTCATTAAATAGAAGGAGCCTTGCTCTTCTATTTAATCAAGCTTTTTAACACTGCAGTATACTGTGGCATAAACAAGAAATAAACATTAATTGGTTGAGGCCATTGAGTTTTATAAATTGTTTGTTATAGTACCCAGAGCTATGTGTGTCGACTAATAAGAGAACAATTCCAACCCTCCCACACACATTGCTATGCTTATCTATCATCAAGTGTTATTCATAGCAACAAATACATATGCAAGTGTTGAGAACTGTTTATCTTCCAAATTTATTAATAATCAAAATGCCTTCTTAAAGTACTGCTTGGCTCTTATGGCCTCAACAAATGAAACCATAATCTAAATGTGTTTTCCCAAATGGGCAAAACAAAACTACTCCATAGGGGGTGCTTGAAGATCCTGGAGCACTGCAAAAGGAGACAACATACGCTTTATGCTGGATTATAAAGAGTCTGTGGAGTATAGTGTGTTTTGAGTTGGGCTCCAAACCCATATGGTCAGCTGTTCAAACCCACCAGCCACACCATGAGAGAATAATGAGGCTTTCTGCTCACATAAAGATTGACAGCCCTGGAAATCCACAGGGGCATTTCTAGTCTGTTTTAGCGGGTCCCTATGAATAAGAATCAACTCAACAGCAGTGAGGATCCTGGATTGTGGGCTACAGTACAAAAGGTTTTAATGGCCTGGGGCATTGAGTAATTCTTTTTTTTTTTATGTTCTAAAGCATTGTTTTGATTGTCATTCATAATGGTAAGAGTTAACATTTAATTACTGAATTAGAATTCTAGCACCAATGAGGACACCAGGTAAATAAAAGAAAATCCTGACATTTGTAAAAGGGCAACCACCCCAAATTGAGCTCCGAAATGTGTAAACAGCTTTTTCATGCTTATTCCTCCACATGAATAGTTGTCATATAACTTTCATCATCTTGTTTAGAGTTTACCAAGCAAGAATCTTCAGATTTCAGTTTAGACACATCTGGTTCACAAATGAGGCCCTATACCCTCAGCCTCCAGCATTGGTGATGTGATCTTGTGTTTATTAGTAAAGATGTCACAACCGGTCCATCACACAACCATGTTAAATGGAGACATTTCTGATGTGGCATTTTAGGGGGATCAGTTTCATCTTTCTCAGCAGAGGAAAAGCTGTAAGGAAAGCTACTACTTAAATGCAAAATTAGCATTCCTTTCAGCGACAGCCACACCTGGAGTTGCGGAAAAGATTTTTCCAACTACTTTTTGTTGGTGGTGGTTTTTTTAAGTTAACATTTACAGTCTGTTTTACTTTATTTTTATTTTGACAGAGCTCTTTTTTATCTCCCCTAAGGATCCCTGATGGGATAGTGAGTTACAAACTGGGCTGCTAACTACAAGGTCAGCAGTTCAAAACAACTAGGCACTTGGTGGGAAGAATGATGAGATTTCCTGTTCCTGTAAAGATTTGCAGTTTCTAAAACCCAAAGGGGCATTTCCACTATCCTATAGGTTAGCTGTGACTCAGAATTGACTCAACTGACAATTAGTTTTGTTTTTGTTGTTTTCCTTAAAGAAGATTGCCAGCCGAGCCCTGTTGGTGTAGTGCTTGATTTCTAATCTAACGTAAACTTCAATGCAGCAGTCTGTTTCCATAAAAATGACAAAATGAAAAAATAAATACCCAGCACACCCATATAGTTTCAATCAAGAACTTTCCCCATTTAACCTCACAAGAATGGTTCAGGACTTCAGAATCTTCTAAACAGATTCCTCAGCAATTGGGCAAATCAACATCACAGATTTCATGATATAATGCACTGAGAACACAGCATTGTCTGGGTAATAATGTTCCTGCTCAAAATTAAATTAAATATTAAATTAACCATGGTGAATAATCTTATAATTAGGGAAGTCATTTTGAAAAATTCATCAGTCTAGATTTTTTTAAAAGTTTTGACATATAATTTATATACCATATAATTGAATGCTTAAATATATTAGAAATTAGTTGTACAATAATCACCCTCATTAATTCTAGAAAATTTTCTTCATTCTAGCCTAGAGTTTTTGTTATTGTGATAAAATAAAAGGGGCTTTAGAAGTTCATGGAACTACCTCTTGGTACATGTGAAACAGGGAGCCCTGGTGGCACTGTAGGCTAGGCTTTGAGCTGCTAACTGCAAGGCCAGTGGTTCTCCTCAGGTTAGGGGGGTGGGGGGCAGAGATTAGGCTATTTGTTCCCATAAATACTTGTTGTTTCTGAAACCCTATTTACATAGAGTTGCTGTGAATCAGAATCAACACATTTTTCAATTTAACAGTTTTCATGTGTACAATTTAGTGACATCAATTACATTAATCTTGTATAATGATCAGCAATATCTGTTGTAAAACCAACCCAGACTTTTAGACAATATCAGTGGCATGACAAAGAGCCCTGGTGATGCTGTGGGTGAGGCACTGTACTTATATCCATGAGTTAGTGGTTCAAACCCACCAGCTACTCTGAGGAAGAAAGAGAAGGCTGCCTGCACTTATAAAACTGTATAATCTCAAAGCCTGTGATGTCTATGAGTCAGAATGGATGGGAGGGCACCTATAAAGATTTATTGTCTCTGAAATCCTATACAGGGCCACCGTGGGGCAGAATCAACTCTCTGGCAGTGAGTAAGGACGTGAAAGATCAAACACGGGGAGACAGGGATATGGGGGAGGGAAAGACATAGAGCTATTCATGACAGAAAGTGGTGAAAAGCCATGACAATGGCAGCTAAGTGCAATGAGTGATTCTTGCTTGAATCTTGGCTACAAAAACCTAGTGAGAAAGGACGTTGTAGGGACAATTGGAGAAATGTTAATAAGGACTATAAATTAGATGATATAATTTTATCAACGTTGAATGTCCTGGGTAAAATAATTATTATTCTTAGGAGAAAGAGGCTGAAGCATTTGAGATGAAGACTTGTATTGAGCAGCGATAGCTATGTACAAACACAACTGCCACCATTATTTTATTCATTATTTAGAGGACTCACCTGCATGGTTCCTTTCATCTCCTCTGGTGCTCTTCATGTGTCTCTGATGGATGTGGCTCTGCTTTGGCTAGTGGTTAGCTAGTGAGTGGTAAGAGGGGTGACTAGGGCTGCTTTTGAATGCAAATGAGAGTTTTGAGGGATAAGCATTTACAGAAGCGTTTAAGGTACTAGCAGGAAATAGTTTAATATCACACTGGATATGCAGTGCAGGAGCCAGCCACATTGAATTCAAAAGGCCAATCATATTTCCTTATCTGTCAAGCTTTGAGCTGCAGAGGACAGCACTTGCTCTGGAACGCTGTCTCTTGACTTCCTTAGAGAGCCACACACTCAGTAGCTACATGGGTTCTTTGCCCATTTAGGGTGGAGGAGAGCACTCATAGGTGCCTCCCCAATATTCCCACATTTGGGTGCGTTTGACCATGGGAAAGCAGACGAGTACTGAAGGCCCAGGTGTCTCCATGAGCCCAGCAGCTGCTTTCGGCGTGGAGAGCCGGGAGTGTCCAGGAGGATGGTGATTTTCTCACTTCTGAGCAGTCGGACCCCTGCATAGTTCAAAGGAGAGATTGTGTTGAACAACACTTGGGCTTTTGTTTGTATTACGCAGAAAAGCAGCAGCGGGTGGTGACCGGGCCTTAAAGTATACCTCTAAGACTGCTGTCAGCTACAATTTGTAACCGTTTCCTAAAAACGGTTTCCCTTGAACAAGTATTTATGGAGTACCTATTATGTAAATTCATAAGCAAATGAGTCCCACAATTCTGCCTTCTGGATGGTATATGGAGTCAATTTATCACTCATCGATTAGTCCTAGAGGCCTAGAACGATGGCATTTTCCATGCCCTACTCAGTGAGGACATGGGTTGAGCTTTACACAACCCTAGAGTAAGCATTCGTAGTCCCAATTTACCAGCTGCTGCTGACAACAACGCACGACGACCCCATTTGTGTAAGCGCAGAGACATGTTCCGTGGTGATTTTTATGCCTTAGTTCATCACTGGGCCTTTCTTCCAAAGCACTTCTGGGTGAACTCAAATGTCTAACCTTTGGTTAGTAGTTTAGAAGTAACCTTTTGTCTTGTTTTCATCACATAAGGCCTCTAATCCCAAATTACAGATGGGGGCACTGAGACTCAAAAGAACTTGCTCAAAAGGCTACATGACCAGTACATGGAGGCCAGGGGACTCCACTCTGCTGATTGTCTCACATCCGCCACATGCAATGGAATGGTGCAGTGTGCCAATCGCTCTAAACAGAGGTTGGCACACTAAGCCCTGTGGCCCAGCTTTCTGTCTATGGACACAAAATTTTATTAAAATCGGGCCTCCCCATTTGTTTGCCTTTTGTCAATGGCTACTTTCTAGTTGCAAAAACCAAGTAAGTGGTTGAAAAGGAACCGTATGCCCACAAAGCAAAAAATAATTGCTACTGGACCAATAAAAGAAAAGTTAGCCATCCTTCTCAGAACACAACTCCTTAAATTAAGGTAATGCAAGTTACTGTGACAACTTCCAGATTTTAGTGGCTGAACATAGTAAACATTTCTATTTATCAATCACACAGGATCCGCTAGAGCAGTGGTTCTCAACCTGTGGGTCGCTACCCCTTTGGGGTTCGAATGACCCTTTCACAGGGGTCGCTTAAGACCATCGGAAAACACATTATTTTCAATGGTCTTGGGAAACAAGACACTGCTCCTCTATCTGTCTCTAGGCAGGTCCGCCCACAGGCAGATATGCCCACATATGAGTACCCGGTGTAAAGACTATTACCTATACATATACCATGCTTTAAGACAAAATTTCATTTATTTTTAATTAGAAATAAATATTTCACAATATATAATTACATATTGTTTTTGTAATTAACCACTATGCTTTAATTATGTTCCGTTTGTAACAATGAAAATACATCCTGCATATTAGATATTTACATTATGATTCATAACAGTAGCTAAATTACATTTATGAAGTAGCAACGAAAATAATTTTATGGTTGGGGTCACCACAACATGAGGAACTGTATTAAAGGGTCACGGCATTAGAAAGGTTGAGAACCACTGCTCTAGAGGGTGTTTCTGGGCAGCAGTGAGGGTGGGGTTCTACTTCAGGGATTCAGGATTGTCTTGCTCTACAAAGACTGCATATGGAGATGCAGCCAGAAGACAAAGGGAATGATAGGGTCTCATGCACAGGAGGTTTTTCATGGCTTAGATCTGGAAAGGGCACACATCTAACACTTCCATCAACACTTTCAAGGACAAAAGCTCAGTCACATGGCTACATGTAAATACAAAGGATACTGGACAATACAGTCCCTTGCTATATCCAGGAAAGAAAAGGAAGCAGACTTTGGTAAACCTATACCAGCCTTCTCGATAATCCTCAAATCATTCTTACATATACAAAAAAATTACTTTTTGCAATCTCTACAAAGCTCACATAAAGTATGTATGTATTTTGTTTTAATTTGGTTTTCAAATTTTCAATGAGTCTTTATGGTTTTGACATACCTGTTGAAATATTTGCCAGTAAAATTATATATCTAGAATCTGCTTCATAATAATCAGAAAGAGAGGAAGTGGATGAAAATATAGATTATACAAGGTTAGCCATGAGTTAATAGTTATTGAAATTGGGCTATGGGTTGGTGAAGCACTATAAATATCACAATTGGAAGATCATGCAGGACCGGCTAGTGTCTTGATTCATTGTATGTAGGGTCGCTCTGAGTTGAAACCTACTGATGACAGGTAACAACAACAACTGAAATTTATTGTAAAGATTACAAAAATTAGTGTTTGTTAAAAACAAATGAACAAGCAAAAAATTCTGGTTGTATTCTATCACAATGCTCTTTTAAATTATATTTATTATAGATGTTCTGGCTTATTAATTTCTCTTATGTGCTACAAAATATTCCAGTAAAATAAGCTAGTCTGAAACATAACTTGGGAGTCTCGATAGTGCAATGGTTAAGTTCTTGGCCGCTAACCACAAGGCCACAAGCTCTCCATTGGATAAGTATGATGTTTTCTACATCCATAAAAACTTATAGCCTCTGAAACCCTAATGAGCAGTTCTATTTTGTCTGATAGTGTTGCTATGAGTATCTATGAGATTATGGTACAATCAAGAGTCAGAAGAATTAATATTTGCATGCTGGTCACGTAAATAGTAAATGAAATCAAAGCAAAGTCTCTGTCATTTAATCTAATCTGATTTATAGCAACGGGCACAGTAATCTGCCCCTGCAGTTTCCGAGGTTGTAAATCTTTAGCCTCATCTTTCTCAGCTGAATGGCTGGTGGGTTTGAACTTCTGACTTTGCACTTAGCTGCCCAATGCAAAACCAGTTACACACCAGGATTCCTGTGCCACTTATAGTAGGAACATTAAAAAGAGTAATTTCTTTTAAAAACCTACCCATGGCCATCAAGTAAGTAGAGGCTAAATAGTCTATGGGGTATTGATGGTAGAATTCTCATCTTCCATGTGGAAACCTAGGGCTCAGTTTCTGGTCTATGCGGCTTGATTTTATATAGACAGAACACCCAAGCCCCCCCCCCCGCCCCCGAAAGACTATTAGAAACAATTGAAGGGTTTGGTAAAGTAGCGGAATACAAAATTAACAAGCCGAAATCAATTGGATTCCTATATACCAACGATGAGAATCCTGAAAAAGACATCAAGAAACAATATCATTTACAATAGCCACACAAATGATAAAACATCTAGGATTAAACCCAACCAAATAATCAAAAGACCCATACAAAGAAAACTACAAAACATTATTACAATAAACTAAAAGAGATCTACATAAATGGAAGAATATCTCATGTTCATGAATAGGAACATTTCATAGTGTGAAAATTTCAATACTACCTATTGGCAGTCTACAAATGCAGTGCAATTCCTATCCAAATCCCTAAGTCATCTTTGAAGAAACCGAAACACTAATAACCAACTTCCTGTGGAGAGGGGAGAGATCTAGGATAACCAAAGAACTTCTCAAAAATAACCAAGTAGGAGATCTCACACTACCTGACCTCAACACCTATTACACAGCTACAGTACTCAAAACAGCCTGGTACAGGTATAATGATAAATACATAGGTCAATGGAACAGGCTAGAAAACCCAGAACTAAAAGGATCCAGGAAACTTATTTTCAACAAAGGACCAAAAAATATTAATTGGGAAAAGGACACTTTCTTCAATGAATGGTGCTGGGAAAATTGGTTCTCCATCTTCAAAGGAGTGAAACTGGGCCCATATCTCGCCTCACGCACAAAGACAGACTCAAGAGAGATTAGAGACTTAAATGTAGAGCTATTAAGGTCATCAATAAAAAAATGGGACACATCTCAGGGCCCTCTACATGGATTACCAACTACAAAAAAAGGAAACGCACACAGTGGAAGACAAAAGAGATGATCGGGACCTATTTTTAAAAAATTAAGACCTCATTCACATCAAAAGACTTCATCAAAAGAGAACCCACTGATTGGGAAAAAAACATTAGCAATGACATGACAGACCAGGGAATAGTTACCAAAATCTATAGATTTCTTCAACACTTCAATAAGATAAAAATAAATAATCCAATTAAAGGTGGACAAAGAACATGAAAAGACAATTCACAAAAGACGACATTCAAATGGCTAACATGTGAGGAAATGCTCCAGATCATTAACCATCTTGGAAATGCAAATTAAACAACAATGAGATAGCATCTTACTCCCCCAGTGATAACCCAAAGAGAGAGAACAACAAATTCTAGAGAGTGGCTTGTAAATATGTACAACCATTGTGGAAAGCAATCTGGACAAACCTAAAACAATTGGGAACAGAAATAACCATAGAACCCAGCAATACTTCATATAACCCCAATGAAATTAGAGGTAGAACACAAACGGACTCCCCCCTCCCCGCCCCTGCTCATTGCAGCACAGTTCACAAAAGCAAGTAGCTGGAAACAGTCTAAATGCCCATCAGCAGAATGGATAAAGAAACTTGGGTACATACACACATGCCTAAAAAACAACAACGAAACCATGAAACACTTCATCATCTAGAGAGCTGAAAACCCTTATGCTGCATGAAGTTAGTCAATCACAAAAGGACAAATACTGTACTAGTCCAATACTATAAGATAAACACCAAGATGAAGGCAGGTCACAGCTCCCAAGGCATGTATTCTTCTAATCTATCCTCTAAGAATGAGGTAGAAAGCCTGCCTAGTATTTATGAAACATATATCACCCCTCTATCTGTACGTTTTAAAAACCACTTCAAAGAGGAGACCTCACTTCAGCTGGGGTCAGTTTTTCAAGACACGGGGAGAGAGAGAAGATTATTTGGTTGATGCCATATAAAATTGTGCTAAGGTCAAATCACAGTCACTCCCACCACAGTGATAAGAAAACCTTACTGGACATTCAAGTCAAAATGTGCGTGTGTGTGTGTGTGTGTGTGTGTGTTGGGTGGGGGCATGTATGTCACAGAGAAGGCAATTACATCTCTATTGGTAGGAAAATGGGGAGGAGCAACTGCCTATCGAGAAAAAAAAATGCTTAATATTACTTATGTGGGACCCAAAGGGAGAACATGGACTCTTCTGGCCTAGTTTCTATGTAGCCCTTGGTAGCCCAGGGCATGTACTATAGACTACTGGGACTTCGGCTCTGTCCTTTCTAGGTGCAGCTCATCATTCATCGGCCATACCAGAAGGACTCAATGTGGAAAGTCCACTAAGTGAACTGGGCTTTACCTCAAACTCACCTAGAGCCATCGGACTCAAGGCAGAAACGCCCTAGAGCGAGAGGAAGTTGATGACTGGTAGTCCAAGGACATAGGACTGTCAGACATTGGTTCAAATCTCTTGCCTAGAGGGTGCCCAGTGAATGGTGCTCCAGAACTAGCATATAATTACTATTTTAATGCCCTCCTTGTTTCCTTATGGCATTTATTACTCTGGTAGGCATGGTTTTGCTGTTGTGAAGAAATATTATTGGAAGATTTGCCCTATCGCCAGCCCATTTTCTGTGTGAATAGTGTCTAGTCATTGAAGAGTTTAATCTGTACAAGTGAACAATTCATGTACTGCAATTCATAGCTAGACTATGGATTTTCTTTTCTTTTTTTTAAAATTGTTTTATTGGGGGCTCATACAACTCTTATCACCATCCATACATACATCAATTGTGTAAAGCACATTTGTACATTCATTGCCCTCATCATTCTCAAAACATTTCCTCTCCACTTAAGCCCCCGGCATTAGGTCCTCATTTGTTTTCCCCTCCCTCCCTGCTCCCCCATGAGCCCTTGATAATTTATAAATTATTATTTTGTCATATCTTGCCCTGTCCGATGTTTCCCTTCACCCACTTTTCTGTTGTCCATCCCCCAGGGAGGAGGTCACATATAGTGCCTTGTAATTGGTTCCCTCTTTCCAACCCACTCTCCCTCTACCCTCCCAGTATCGCCGCTCACACCACTGGTCCTGTAGGGATCATCCGCCCTGGATTCCCTGTTGTTTCCAGTTCCTATCTGTACCAGTGTACATCCTCTGGTCTAGCCAGACTTGCAAGGTAGAATTCGTATCATGATAGTGGGTGCGGGGAGGAAGCATTTAGGAAAGTTGTATTTTTCATCATTGCTACATCGCACCCTGACTGGCTGTCTCCTCCCCGAGACCCCTCTGCAAGGGGATGTCCAGTGGCTTACAGATCGGCTTTGGGTCTCCACCCCGCACTCCCCCCATCATTCACTATGGTAAGATTTTTGTTCTGATGATGCCTTATAACTGATCCCCTCGACACCTCGTGATCACACAGGCTGGTGTGCTTCTTCCATGTGGGCTTTGTTGCTTTTGAGCTTGATGGCCGCTTGTTTATCTTCAAGCCTTTAAGACCCCAGACGCTATACTTTTTCATAGCCGGGCACCATCAGCTTTCTTCCCCACTACTTTTCTTCTTTTCTTAACAGTGTTTTAAATTCTATACAGTTGGCTAAATAAATGACGCTATTAATTTATAATGGTCATGCATTGTGCTGCTAACCACAGGGTCAGCACTTTGAAACCACCAGCTAGCTCTGAAAGGGAAAAATGAGGCTTTCTATCCCTGTGAAGATTTTCAGACTCAGAGAGGCAGAGGCAGTTCTAGAGTTCTATCTTGAGTCAGTATCAACTTGATTTGGAAGTGGTGCCCCAGGAATGTTCTCTGACATGAAATAACAATGTCTCTAAGGTAAAACCATGTATATATAAATTAATTGACCCACACAGTCAAGAGTTCAAAACCACTAGCAGCTCTGTAGGAGAGGCTGGCTTTCTATTGCAGTAAAGAGTTACTGTCTCAGAAACCCACAGGGGGTTGTTATGGGTTAGCATTGACCCCATGCCAGTGAGTTAGAGTTGGGGGTATGGCAAGGCAGGTTGGGGAGTGGGGAGGCGAATTAATAATGATGAATACCAGAATGAAGGAAATGTTCTAAAAGCAATTGTGGTGATGAATGTAAAACTCATCTTGATGTGATTGAACTATTGAGTTGTATGATATTTGGATTATATGTCAATAGAACTGTTGGGAATTTTTTTATGATCTATGTACTTCATGTGTAGCGCCTACCCATCTTTCAGTGTAGGTTTGTGTGTTGCTATTATGCTGAACATGTTTCAGCGCAGCTTCCAGGCTAAGAAGAAAGGCCTAGAAATCTAAAATCAAACAAATGGTATAGATAGCATTTTGTTCCATTTGCACAGGGACATCAGTCTAGGACATCATGAAGAGTCACGGCTAACTTATGGCAACTAACAACAACACATTTTAAAAGCTATGTTTATTACATCCATCAAACACTATGCAAAACATTGCACGCAACTATAGAAATATCATGATAATTAGGCAAGCAGCCCTGTCCAGAAGTCAGAGTAGTAACACTAGCTGCTGTAGCAAACATCGTAAAATCACAGAGACTTTGGTCAACAAAATTTTATTTCTCACTTGTGTGTGACTAATAAATGCAGTTATTCCTGGTCTGATAGCTCTTTTTTTGAGCAGCAACTTGGGAGTTTGAATTCCTTCCTCCTCTGGGTTCTCTGTTAGGTAGAAAGGAGAGAGTCTCTGTAGATGACCACTCAGCAGGTCTATGTCTAGACCAGGAAGTGAGGGAGTGCTTCACAACCCTATCTATACAGTACACCAGTGCTGCCAGAAAAGGTCCTGTAGCTGTGAACCCAAGAATGAGAATTTACTGGAGGCCTCTAGAATGCTCCACAAAAGTCATTTAGGTCTGGAGGGAACAGGGACTTGCAGACATAGTCCACTACGTCTTAGTGGTATCAATCAATAAAAATATATAAATAAGGTACTATGAGAACTTTTGAAAAAGGAAGTAGACTTTTAAAAACTTTTACCAGTCATTGGTGCTGATCTCATAAATATACTTGGATCTAAATTTACTTCGGTTATTAAATTTGTAATCCTTTTCCCACAAAAAATTCAAGCTTTCCCTAACTTCTCAAAAGCTGGTTGGGGTAGGGTATGGATGTTTATCAAAAATAATTATGTGTGCCTCACCAATTGCCGTGCAGTCAATTCTAACTTATGGTGACCCTTCGTCTGTCAGACTAGAACTGTACTCCATAGAGTTTCAGTGGCTAACTTTTTGGAAGTAGATCACCAGACCTTTCTTCCAAGGCACCTCTGGGGGGACTCCAACCAGCAACTTTCTGGTTAAAAAAATGTTTGTTAAGCATCATTAACCATTTACACCACCCAGGATATGTATGCTTATAGGAAAATAAGCTCCCCTAATAGTATCCATTCTTGTATCTTTTTAACATTTTATAAAGGTATTTGCAATATTTTACAGATACTTTGATCCTTGGCTTTCTATTTTAAAATTGATAAGAACTCATTCTGATTGCCAGAATTTTCAAAGGTTTTTAAAAAATTAATTTTCCTTACAACCAAATATTCTTCATGAGAGGAGAGGCTGTTGGAACTCACATGTAATGACTGTGGGCTATGTAAAGTAAGACATAGCAGCAGCCCCAAATTCCAATTTAGACCAACCTGCCCCAGGCAATAAAGAAGACATTTTTCCTTGTGAGGCCACAGGATAATCTGAGGTCACTGATAAAGGGAAACTTTCCTTAAACTAGCTCTGTCTACAGGATTCTACTTTGCCATCTTAATTTATACATAATTAAATTAAGACCCCTGTACTGAAACCCTGCCCTCTCCCTTTTTAAAGTGATCCTAATTAGAAAATTGACACGATGATCCTTGTGGGATTTGAGAGATCTTCTTTGATCTCCCATCTGAATCAAGGAAGGTCTATTGTTTTAGATTCTTCCCCAGAGCTTCATTTGACAATTATTGGCATTTGTGAGGCTGGAGATTGTGAAAGCATGCTCTACAGGACCCAGGACCAGAGCATAGGCATCGAAAGTAAATATTTCTTCCAACACAGCACCCCTCGTCCCCACTCCTCATTTATTAAAAGATGCTAGGGCTGGTTAGAATTTTAAAGATGTTCAAGGTACCTTTAAAAGTACAGTTAGTCTTCCCCCACGTCCCTCCTAAACAAACCAGTCAGCATTCCTCTCCTTAATCACCTCTATTTAAAATCTGCAAAATGCCAAGATGACCCGAGGAACTTTCAAAATGGTGAAAGTGTTTCCTGTCTTAATTTCGGTAAAGTTTGGCTTACGTGCCTTAGGAAAGACTGAGAAAGGAAGTTGATTTAAGAATCTTACGTTAGTTTCTGGAACAGGGAGGTGGATGGCAGAAAGGGGGAACAAACTGGGAGAAAGTTTTCTTTTCATTCTTTCTCTCCCCCAACAACCACGAAAGAATCATGAGGATCCAGCCCCCTACCCTGAGGACCAAGGTGCAGGAAGGACTTGGACATTTGCAGTCGGGGCTCTCCTAGATGCCTCAAGTGGAGGGAAAGCCTGGGCTGGCGCAGGGGAGGTGGGAGGGAGGAAACAGGAGTTGGGAGGTGGACGGCGAGCAGTATAAAAGGCTCTTGCCCTACCCTCCACCCGCCACTCCGAACCCCTCTCAGAAAAGCTGGAGCTAAAATAGCATCTGGAGTGAGCCAAGTGCACGCTGTCACCGAAATGCTTTGAGCCTACCGCCGGACCTAGCTCGCCCTGGCATTCCAGGCAAGGATCCACACAGCTTGAACTATCCCCCAACCCGCCTCCCACCCACCGCCCAGCCCTTCCACCTGGCAGCTGCCTCCAGCGAGGCATGTGCCGCCGCACGCGGGAGCCTGAGGCTGCAGAACGGTCATGAGGTGGTGGTCCCGGAGCTGTGGCCCAAGATCTCCTCCAGGTGCGGCACCCCCAGGATGAGCCCCTGCCCTCGAGACTGCCCGCCCTGAGACTGTCCACCGGTGCCCCACCGACGGCCTGCCTGCGCGCCCCAGCTTGCCCGCCCGCCACCTGCGCGCTGGACCGAACCTCCTCCGGGTCCGACTCTGCTTTTCCAAGCTCCCCCGGCCTGGCTGGTGCGCCAGCAGCGCAGCGGGGCCGTCGGCGACCCAGAGCCGAGGAGCAAGTGTCCCGACGCCTCGGGAAGGACGCTTTGTCCCGCGCGCCCCTGCCTCCAAGCGAGAGGCTCCGGGGAGCCCACGTTCGGTTCCCGAGCACCAGCCCTCCGGCTCCACGTTACCAATAAAGGTTTCCCAACTCGCCCAGGCATCCCCACCCGGCCACAGAGCCGAGCCTCGGGGCGGGCCAGGACCCTGCCCTCGCCGCCCACCGGCCCGGGGGAGGAGAGCCCGGACTCCGGAGGGGCGCCTGGGGCGCCTCCGAACAGTGACAGCCCTCGCGTGCCCGGGGTCCTCCCGTCTGGAACCCG
>NW_022109491.1:40159683-40168137 GCF_000313985.2 Echinops telfairi
GCGTCTCAAGAGGATGATGCGCCTAGCGGCCGAGCTGCTGCTGCTCCTGGGATTGCTGCTGCTCACGCTGCACATCACTGTGCTGCGCGGCTCCGGGGCTGCCGACCCGCGCGACGCAGCCGCGGGCAACGCTAGCCGAGCCCCGCTGCAGGTGAGTGCTCCGCCGGCGGAGGGCGTGGGCAGGTGCGGAGACGGGAGCAGGGGGTGCGAAGCCGGAGCCGAGCCGCCACGAAGAGGCGGGCCCCCAGCTCTTGGAAAGGCAACCGGTCTGGCAGCGCGTTTTGCCCCACGGGGGCCGAGGCAGAGCCGAGGGCATGTGCGTGAAGGCTCTGGGGCTAAGATTCTGATGGATGTACCCCCTCTGTCCGGTCAGGTCGCTGGGAAAGCGGGACTTGGGATGAGTGGAGGAGGTGGGGACCCTCGGAGGTACCTGGAGGAGTCCTGGTGGTTAAGGTCTGGGGCTGCAAGGTCCCCATATCCAAGCCCCAGCCGCTCAGCTGGAGAAGGACGGGGCTTTCAACGCCTGTAAAGAGTTGTGGTCTCACAAGGACCTTGTCCTACATCGATTCTGCAGTAAGTGCATTTAAACTTCCAGAAAAGATTTCTTCCCAGTGTCTGCCCCTTTTAAGGTAGCTTTAGGAATAGAGAATTCTTTGGACCTATTTCCAGTTTTGAAACTGGAGAGGAGGCTCAAATGGAGAGGGAAAGGTGGGTGGCCTCGTGTGCGATCTGAGTCTTGGTTTCCCAATCAAGAATGGCCCAAGTTGGGTTGTCTTTGGGCCTCGTGAGACTTAACAAATTGGAGCATAGGTAGAAGTGAGCACGGATGGTCCCAGAAAGAAGCATGCATTCTCTTACTCACAGAGCTTCCTCCTTAAATCAGCCCCTCTAAAGCGAAAACTCCGCCTTAATGTAGAAATAAACAGCACTCACTGCTTTCAGAAGCTTCACAATCATCGTCTGTCACTTTAAAACCTGACAATTCAGGCAAACAATTCTATAGTATTTACTGGAGCCCTGGTGGTTTAGTGGGCTACTCACAGTGGCTGACCACAAGGTCATTTGTTCTAACACAGTGGTTCTTAGCCTTCCTAGTGCCGTGACCCTTTAATACAGTTCCTCATGTTGTGGTGACCCCCAACCATAACATTATTTTCATTGCTACTCCATAACTGTAATTTTGCTACTGTTATGAATCTGGTGACCCTTGTGAAAAGGTTGTTCACCCCCCCAAGTGGGTCGCGACCCACAGGTTGAGAACGAAGGCATCACTCTGCCAGAGAAAGATGAGGCTGTCTACTGGAGAAAGATTTAAAACCTATGAGTCTGAATTGGCTGATGACAATAGTTTTGTTTGGCTATGTGCTACTTTACAGATTGTAACTCATTTGATTTAACCATAATTCTATGAAATATGTAAGCATTAATATCCTTGCTTCACAGGTGTGACTCTGAGGTACAGAAAAGGTTAATTAACTTACCCACCGAGTTCACACATTCTAGACTCAATTGTTTACGTTAAAATTTTATTCTCCCGCAGTGTAATTGGATAAAGGAAGGTGACCTTACAGAAGGCCAGAAAGCCTAAAGTTCTTTTGAGTTTGAGATACTTCTGGTAATGTCCTAACTTTGTTGGACTCCCTCTTGTTCTCCGGTGGGCCGGCAAGTACAGGGGCAGCCTAGTGGAGTTCCACTGGGGAAATTGAAGGTGCCTCCAACATAAAGACTGTGGTGCACCCACGAGGCTAACATTGTCGAACTCAGTCTTAATATCTTTAAGCTTTCTGGAAGTCATATTTTATGCATGATGATTTCTTTCTTCACAGACTCATAAAAATGATGTCGTGTGGAAAAGTAAATTTGGCAGCTTTCTTTATGGGCTGTTTGCTATCATTAGAACAACCTGGGATTGGCCTTTTTCTGCTTGAACAGCAAGGTAATGAGAGAAACAGCTGTTGGTAGTAGCAACCATAAAGGGGAAGTGGATTGAATTCTCTAAGGAAGTTTTGGTTGAAAGATTACCCCAAGGGATCAGAAGAGATCGGGAAATTTGAAAGAGTGGTCCTCATTAGAATATCTTGATTTCCCCATGTAACTGCTAGTGCATTAGCTTCTGCTTATCGGGTAATAGTGTTCAGTTTTACTGTCCACTAAACACATAGACTTACCCAAGCAGAATGATGAGTTTAACAGTTCATAATTTTACTCTCTTCTGTAATTTGTTATTATAAAAGTTTTATATTCTTCCTGACTGAAGTTATTTCCTTGGCCTTCTCTCTCTCCAAAGACATTCCAATTCAAATGGTGAAAATATGTCCTGCCAAGTTGGAGGCCTGGGAAAGGCATTTAGTATCCAGTCATTTGTAGTCCCAGACAGTGAATTCTCTAAAAGAACAGGTGTATTTGAAGACAAGACTGTGGATACTGTACCCTTTCCATTTACTGGGTATTTTTAACTCAAGTCTTAAACTTCACTTAAATGTGTTGGCCCTGTGAGTCATCACATATCCTAAATTGCTAACATCCTTTTTAACATCCAGAAAAGTTAATCAAGTCATATATATATTCATTAAAATATTCTAAAGTATGAGATCAAATTTGTCAGAAGTATGCAATGGTTGGTCTATTTACCCAAATTATAATATATTAAATTATATTTCAAGAGACACATTTTATTTATGATTTAGTAGTTTGGACAGATCAGAGACACCCAATAAAATAGTAGATATAATAACAATTGTAATAGCTAAGATTTGTCAAATGCCTTTTATGTATCAGGCACTGTTACTAGCAGTTTATAAAGACTAACTTTCTTAATTTTTGCAAAAGCCCAAACAATTAAGCACTGCCATTGTCCATGTTTCAAATGAGGAAACTGATGTTAGATAACTTGCCTAAGGTTGCACACTCTGAAAACAAACACAAAAACAGAACAGAACAAAATAAACACAACTCACTGCCGTTGCGGCAATGCTGACTCATAGGAACCCCACAGGACAAAGTAGTGCTACTCATGTGGGTCTTGGAGACTGTAATTCTTTACAGGAGTAGAACGTACCATCTTTCTCCTACAGAGAGGCTAGTGGTTTTCGAACTGCTGACCTTGTAGGCAGCAGCCCAACTGGTAACCACTGCTTACCAGGCCTCCTAAGCACACTAGAAGCTGCATATTTCGCTGCTGTTATTTTATAGTGTAAGAATCCTTAAAGCACCAAGTCCTTGGTGATGCCATAGGAGAAAGTATCATGATTACCTCATTGTGTCAAATATGAGCAAATGTATAAAGACACACGTATGCCTAGATACATTATATATGTGTGTATATTCTTCGTGTGACACGGCACTTATGGGTAGTTTCAGTATATTAGGGGCTATATTATAGACTCTGTAAATGACTGGCCTTGTACTATAGATATGCTATTCTGAAGTGGCAGTAATATGATTTAAACATGTTGTCTTTACTGGTTATTTGGCCCATGAAACAAATAATAGTAGTCATTGTATAAGTTTTAGTGTTTTAAATAAGAGATTTTACAGATGTCTACAAAGAGCTGCAAAAATGCTCTGAAACATCAACTTTCTTCATTTTTTCAATGAAATTTTATTACTTCATTGAAATGTTTGTCTCATGCTGATGAACCTCAATTCATTCTTTCCAATACTTAACAACTCACTACAATAGAGTCAATTAAATATTTACAGTAGAGACAGCCTCATAGTTTTCCTACCAGGCAGCCAATGTGTTCAAACTGCTGACTTTGTAGTTAGTTGTTCAATGTATAGCCCACTACACCACAGGGCATGCAATAAGAGTGAGAAAACAATTATATACAATAAAAGTAGCCTGGAAGACAAACCATCCCAATATACAGCTAATAAGAAGTCAAAATGGAAATGTAGTATTTATTAGCAAGGTTGTGGTTGCTGGGTGCTGTCTCATAGCAACCCTATATATAACTGAAAGAAACACTGCCCAATCCCAGCCATCCTCACAATCATGTTTGAGCAGCCACTTATTAAGGCAGTAGGATTTCAACATGTATTTTTAAATAGCAATTTGAATACAATAACATTTAAAAGGAACTGCAGTTTAAAGCATAATTGTCTCTCCTCTGCCATTGGTATAAGCATTTCCCTCTTTTAACCCTCTGTCAGCCTTGAAAACAACAGTGTAGCTTCTAGTACTTATTGCTCAGCATTCAAGGTTTCATTATAGCAGTAGTAGCCAAAGCAGGATTTGTTTGTACTTGATACAAGTAAGATTCTTTACAATGACCCTCTGAGATAAATACCGTATATACTTGAGTATAAGTCAACCTGAATATCAGCCAAGACACCTAATTTTACCACAAAACCGCATAAAAAATGTGCTGAAAAACTCAGCTTATCCGAGTATATATGGTAATATCTACACACCCATAATCAGAGATGAGGAAGCTGAGAGACTAATTTGCCCTAAGTTACACAGCTATGCCAGGTTTACGCTGGGATGAAAGTTATTTTTTTCAGTCCATCAGTAGCAACTCCTCCAGCTTTAACTCAAGTCCATAGCCCTTTGTGGCCTTTCTTGCCTCGTGATGCGCTTGCTCAGGTTTTGAGCACTTCTACCCGTCCATCCTCTAGGTCACTAAGGAGTCAGAATCCACTTGTTGGGAGTGAGCTTTTTAAAAAATTTGTTCTCATCACTGGAACTCTGTTTAAATTACAGGTAACTGTCCCAGTTTGCTCTCACCGCATAACAAACTACCCTAAAATTTCCAGGCTTAAAAAATTAACCATTTCAGTTACTCAGCACTTTGCTCCAGGTTCTTCTGTTAATCAAGCTCAAGATCATGAGCTAGATGGACCGAGATGACCTCACTCGTGTGTGATGGTTGATGTTGGCAAAGCCCCTCGCTTTACACAGTCCATCATTTCAAGAAGCCTAACCTGAGCTCTTTACGTGGTGGTCTCAATGCCTCAAAAAGTAACTGCAGCATTCAAAAGCTTTCTTGAGGATTTTGAACAATGTCACATCAACTACTTTTTTTTTGCTAAGTCATACATGGTCACCTTAAATTCTAAGGGGACATGAAATCAGTTCTTTTTCTTGCTGGAAATACCAGCAAAGTCACCATGCAAAGGAAAATGTGTACAAGGAGGGAGGAATTGTTTTTGGCCATCTCGCAAAATATTTACAATATTGACCTTTTCTCATATATTTGTAAATGTCTTAGCCAATCCAATGAGTTATAAGATTATCATTATTAACTATATCATCCTATAACTATATATATCCTATATATCATGATTTCTTTATTAATACAAGCAGTTAAGTGCTTGACTACTAGTTGAAAGGTTGGCAGTTTAAACCCACACAGAAAGTCTCAGGAAGATAAGTCCTGGCAAACTCCTTCCAAAGCCCACAGCCTTCAGAAGCGGTCGCACCGTTCTTCTCTGCACACAGGGGACCGCCATGAGTTGGAATTGACTTGATGACAACCAGGAACAACTTATGTGCTGACTCTTAAAAGCAATGAATTAATGTTCATACACTACTACGAATCTGTTTTTCTCCCTGTTATTCCATTGATTGTGATTTATATGTTTATAATACTTGATATTAGTACATAGAATGCATCTCACGGTGGTTGTAATTGATGGCAATAGATTTGCTCTTTTTGGCTTGGTGTTGTTATTAAAGAGGACTTTCAGATTTATCACGTTTATTTTCTTCCATGGTGAATTTGTTTGTTTAATGTTACAGTTACCACTCCTGCTTTCTTTTTTTGTGTGTTTATTTGTTATCCTAGTGGCATTTGCCTGTGTCTTTATTCTGCCTGTGTTTTCAAACTTTGTCTTTTCTTGATTTAAACATCTTTTGTAATAACCTCTAGCTACATTTCTTTTTAATGAAATACATCAGAATTTAAACGATATGTGTTTATTATGATTACTAATTGACCTGAATACATTCCTTGCATTTAATTTGAGGTCTTGGATTTTTTGCCTTTTTAAATTTTGTTCATCAGTGAGACATTTGATGAAATCTACTTATCAATATCTGTATCTAAATGTACTTATATTGAAAACAAATATGTAATAAATATTTCCTAGTATAGTTGCAAAGATGAAAAAGAATGAGTTTATGTTACGTATGCAGGCTTATTCTGTAATGGAAGTCCCTGTTTCAGGCTGTCAATAGGACTCCTCTAGCCTAAACACAAGTCAACCACCATTGATGTTCCTTATGTCATTCCTTGCCTGTGCATGCTCCAGCCATCCTGTTTGCTCAGTGGAATGAATTCTTTATTCAATATAGGTAACTGCTTAGGTCATAGCTGGTATATAAAGATTTATTGAGTGTTTAAATATTACTATGTTAATTTTCCATAAAATTTTGCATGTGTTCGTGTTATGATACTCTTACCATTTTAATGAACACATTTGAACTTACATTTTCTACAAATTATGAGGCTGGATCCCTATCTGTAGCCTGAAATTTCCAAACAAGATTCTAACATACGCTTTCTTCATTTGTGCTCTAAAATATAGCCTATTGTGAATATTTTTCTATGTGCATTGAAGAAAAATATTTATTTTGCCTCTTCAGGGTGGTGTGTGCTATGAGGTCTGTGAGGGCCAGTTAATCAAAGAGGTGACTTAGATCATGTGCATCTTTATTGGTTTTCTTTCTAGAAGTTTTGCCCCTCATAAAAAGTATTGTGTAAAAAACCAAAACCCACGGCTATTGTAGATCTGTCTTTCTCTTCAATTCTGTTACAGTTGGGTTTGTAAATCTTGCAGCTCTGGCATTTGAGGGAAGGTGGTGCGTGGTTAAATGCTTAGCAGCTAACAAAATGATCAGTGGTTCTAATCTGCCAGTTGCCCCGTGAGAGAAAGAGGTGGTAGAGGGCTTTTGTAAAGATTTACAGCCTAGAAGCCCCTGTGGGGACTGTGCTACTATTGTGTCCTATCAGGTCTATGTGAGTAGGATTCAATTTAACTGCAGGATCTTTTTCCTTAGCGCTAGGTGCACAAATACTGGTCATTCTTTTGTCTCTCAGTGAAGCAATTCTTCCATCATTATATAATGCTCTTCTATGCTTTTATAAAGACACCGTGGTGGCACTGTTGGGTAAGTTTTGTTCTGCAGACCTGCAGATTATAGTTCAAACCCGCCAGCCACTCCCCGGGAGAAAGATGAGGTTGTCTGAGCCCGCAAAGATTTTTCAAAGCTCGAAAACCCTATAAAGGGTCGCTATGACTTAGCATTGATTCAGTGGTTTGTGAGTTTGGTTTTTTGGTTTTGGTCTTATAATGGATTTTGACTTGAAATTTTTATTTGATTTTTGTGCAATGAAGAAACATTCCAATTTTTATTCATAAACTTAATCGAAATGCCAATGGCAGAGTTAGAGAGCCACGCATCAACCACCGAGAGGGAAATGAAATGTTCCAGACGCCTCTTGGGAAAAGTTCCCAAGAAACAGGCACCAGGCTAGTCATCTATCGCACCAATGTGGTTCCACAGCAGGCGGTGCGCCTTCCTTGATTTTCTCCATACGTTCTTCCTTGTATTTCCTTTCCCCTTTCCAACCTGCTGAGATCTGGCATTGCATTCAAGAATATTTTTCTGATCTTTGTCCAGCTCCAGCCTGGGGACGACCACTTTGCTTGGGTGAATATCCACATGGACAGCTGGGCTACTGACTTTCTCCGCTGTACCCGCTCGCTGTAGATAATGTATGTCTTTCTGTACATCTGGACTACCTTGCTGATTGACTGGCCTTTCTTTGGCCTTCATGGCCCTTGCATATGGACATGGAGCAGACGTGACACTTCTGCTGCAACTCCTTGGAGAGTGGGGCTGATCCTATTTTTCTGCGCATGTACGAGGGAGCATTGAAGTGGTCTTTGCGCTTCTTGCTGCAGTCTGAGGTCACAGAGGGGTTGAACTTCATGTGCCAGGTGGATTCAGACACTCTATGGGCAGGCCCCTAAAGTTTTATTTTGTGAGATATCAGTATTGCTCTTCTTGCCTTGTTTTGGTTACTGAGATATATATATGTATATATCCTTTGAATTTTAACCTTTTGTGTCTAAGGTGTGTCTCTTGTAGACAATCAATTGATGGGGTTATGTTTTTAAATCCATTTTGTTACTCTCTGTCTCTTAGCTGATATATTTAACCCCTTTATAGTCAATGTGATTTTTGAAAAGTAGGAATGTACTGCTGCAATCTTTGTGGTATATTTTTTTGTACATGTGGTGTACATAACTTCTTTATTGTTCTTTATTTTCCATGTGAAGTTCTTTTTCTAAATAGATTTATTTTACTTTATTATTATTATTTTCAGTTTACCGAGTCTTTTTTCTCTCTTTTTTCTTTTAATCGTTTTATTAGGGGCTCATACAACTCTTATCACAATCCATACATACATCAATTGTGTAAAGCACATTTGTACATTCATT
>NW_022109491.1:40168727-40189834 GCF_000313985.2 Echinops telfairi
TGATCACACAGGCTGGTGTGCTTCTTCCATGTGGGCTTTGTTGCTTCCGAGTCTTTTTGATTTGTTGTTCTTTATATTGGTATTAGACTTATTAATTTTATTTGTGGCTATCCTGAAGTGTACATTTATCATCCTATATTGATTGAGTTCCTTGAAAAGATGGGGGGTTTTTTGTTGTTTTTTGGCGGGGTAGGAGGAATTTTTAATTAATTAATTAGTTGGGATTTAATACATATGTCATATTTCAATCATGTCCATTAGAATTGTTTTATTGGCATATCATACAATTTAATCATCCAGTCATATCGAAAAGAGTTATGTAATCATCACCATAATCAATTTCAGAACATTTTCCTCTCTTTCTTGTTAGCTCTCCCCATCCTCTTCTGCGATAGCCTGGCTAATGGTTAGTCTAATTACTCTCTCTGCAGATTCACCCACCCTGGATTTTATATACAGAAAAACACTGAAAATGCAAACAGGAAGCAGATTGAAGAAAACAATCAAAGTAACTAGACAAAATATAGAGTAACTTCAATCAAAAAGAAAGCAGGAAAATATTAAAAACTGAAACTTTAAACTGTTATAAGGGAGATCACATGAGAAGGTATTACATTTTAAGCTAACTATATCTGTCATAATTGACTTTACAATGTTATCTGGCTGATAACAAGACTCTTCACATTTCTCCACTGTGATCAGAGAGGATCATTGGAAGCTTCCTCCATGTGGAGACCCTTCAAATGGATTTGGGGCTTCAACTGTCATCTATAGCCTTCTGCAAATCATTGAGCGAATGATACCGTTCCCTCCATCAGATTTTGAATTTGTTATTTTGAATCCTTAGATTACACAGGCTGGTGTGTTTCTTGCATGTGGACATAGTTGAAGCCACACTTACATGGCTGCATGTTTTATGACAAGCCTTTAAGACCCCAGAGACAATTATTTCTGATAGCTGGGCATCATCTAGTTTCTTCACCACATTTTGTTATACCATTCATATCTTCAGTGATCTCTTCATGAGGATGAGTATGGAGCAGGGACATGTCCTAAGAACTAATTTTTCTTTGATTGGGGCTAGAATTTTGTGAGCCAAAAATCCATTCATATACCTATGGTTTCTGTATGCCTCTAGCTCACTTTAGAGACATTATTATCATTTTATGATAGAGAACATTTTAAACCATCTCCCTTTGTCATAACATAATTCTATTGATCGTGTCATTAATTTAGCTAGTGATATAGACTATAAAACACTGTTGAGAGGAGGAAAGTATGCACATATAGACTGACATTAGACCACAATACATGAACTACTGATTTGTACAGATTAAGTTCTTAAGTAACAACACCATCTCCATGAATAGTGGGGAATGGTGATAGGACAAACTTGCAATGATCCTCATTTACAAAGGCAGAACCCATGTCTACAAGATTAATACATGTCATAAGCGAGCCAAGAAGGCATTAAATAGTGAATCCATGGTAGTCCCTGGCCACCATTCACTGGGCACCCTCAAAGCAAGAGATCTGAACCAAAGTCCAACCACCACCATTCCATTACTTTGAAATAGTCATTTGCTTCTTCTCACACGAAGGCATTTCAGCCCAAGTCATTTGGGCTGAAAATATGTCATTTCATTAAATCTGCTACAGGTGATTTTGAGGTAAAGCCTAGTTCCGTTAGTGGGATTTCCAGAGCAAACCCTTCTTATGTGGCATATTAAGGATGTTGTGCACCTCAAAAGACAGAGTCTAAAGTCACCGTAGTCTATAGCACAGGACCTGCATCACCAAAGGCTGAATAGAATCTAGGTCAAAGGTGTCCAATTAGGATCATAACACTGAGTGTATTCTCTCCTCTTGGGTTCTGTGTATGTATTGTTAACCTTCCCCGCCACCCCCAGACCCACAGTGAGAGGTTCCTCCACTTGGTTTACCCAACATAAACCCTCCCCCTATCTTGACTTGGAATTCTAGTAAGCTTTGCGTATCATTCTCATAGGACTATCTGTTGGTTTAGCACAACGTTGTATGGCAGCCACTGAATGAGCCTCTCCCTATTCCTATGTCTTGAGAAACTGACCCCAGCAGAGGTGAGGTCTCCTCTGTCAAAGTGGTTCTTCAGACATACGATGCAAAGGGGTTGTATGTGGTTATTCCATTGTGTGTATGTACCATAGCTTCTGTATCCATTCTTCTACTGGGGGGTATTTGGGCTGTTTCCAGCTTCTTGCTTTTGTGAACTGTGCTGCAATGAACAAGAGAGGGCATACGTCTGTCTGTTCATGTTCTGTTTCTTATTTCTCTGGGGTATAGGCCCAGCCAAAGTATTGCTGGGTCATATGGTATTTCTGTTGTTTTAGGTCTTACCAGATTGCTTTCCACAAGGGTGGGACATATTTATAAAGCCATCAGCAGTATCTAAAGAGTCTCTAGCTCCAAGAATTCTCTCCAGGATTTACTTTTTGTTTGTTTGTTTAATTGGGCTATCATTATGGGTGTAAGGTGATATCTCACCATGGTTTTGATTTACATTTCCCAGATGGCTAGTGATTGTGAGCATTTCCTCATGTGGTTATTGTCCATTTGAGTGTTGTTCCTTGCAAATTTTCTATTCTTGTCTTTTGCTCACTTTATAATACAATGATTTGATTTTTTTCTGTCTTATTGAGGTATTGCAGAATTCTTTTGATTTCAGAAAATAGTTCCCTGTCGTGTCATTGCTAAAGATTTTTCACAATCTGTGGACTCTCATTGTACTCTTTTGATGTGCATACATGTTTTATTTTTAGTAGGTCGCAGTCATCTATTTTATATTCCAATGAGTATGCTTCCTTTATTATATTTGCTAGTCTGTGTATGCCCTGCAATAGGACTCTCACTTTTCTCCTGTTTTTCTCATTGATCCTTCTGGCTCTGCAGTTTACATTTAGATCTCTGATCCATTTTGAGTTCATTTTTGTGCACGGGGCAAGGGGTGCCTCCTGTTTCCACTTTCCGCAGTGGAGCTACTATTTTCCAGCACCACTTGTTAAAGAAAGCATTCTCTTTCTCATTTATTGTTTTTAATTGTATCTTTTGTCAAAAACCAGGTGGATTCTTTTATTTCTGAGTTTTCTATCATGTTCCATTGGTCTATGTGCCTATCATTGTATCAGAACCAGCTTTTTTGATGGCTGTGGCTGTGTGAAGTCAGGTTGTGACAGGCCTCCTACTTTATTTTCATTTTTGAGTTCCTTGCTTATAAGCCGTTTCCTCTCCATATGAAGTTGGTTATTAGTTTTTCCATTTCTTGAAATAGTGCTATTGGGATTTGGATCAAAATTGTGTTGTATTTGCAGATTGTTTTAGGTAGTATTGACATTTTTGCAATATGAAGACTGCTAATCCACGAATACGGGATACTAGTCCAATTGGATAGGTCTCTTTTGCCTTATTGTAGTTGTCTTTCTACATGTTTCTTGTTCTTTGGTTACACTTGCTCTTAGGTATTTCATCTTTTGTGTGGCTATTGTAAATGATATTTTTTAAATGTCTTTTATAGAGCTCTCTTTCCTGGTGTATAAGGACACATGGATTTCTGTATAAACCTTGATACAGGATACATCAAGAAACATCTTTTGATAGTTTTGTTTTCATAAATGTTTCTGTGATTGCATAGCAATACTTTTTGCCTTACTCTTGTATAATGTAACCATTTGGGTCAACTTTAACTTGGGCTAGTGTAACTCCTCCATGCAATAAACTGAACAGAGTGAAGAAAAAAAAAACAAAGCAACTCCTCACGTAAGACTTAACAATTATTATTTAATTTCCACTGGTCTTTTCCAGATTCAATTATCTCAGTGTCTTTAACTTGTCTTCAATTTTTTGTTTGATAAACATTTTATTATCTCTGTGGATCTCTTGTTTTTCTCTCCCATCTTTCAGAAATTCTCTCTGATAGCTCATAAAATTCTGTCAAATTATGACAACTCAGGGTTGTCATAATTTATAAAACAAAGGATATTACTAAAACCTCTGTCTTCAGTGACAGCTAGGGGGCATCCCTAATAGAAATGAGATAAATTAGGGAATGCAATGGAACATCAATTTAAAGACCTTGTTGTTTGCAATAAGTCAAAGATGGCATCAGGGAGTTTATCATTAAACAAAACATCCCATTTTGCATCTTATTTAAAACTTGATTGTTGTATTGCCCTTTCATCAGAACTTTATAAGAAGCCAGGAACATAAATGATATAAAACTTAGAGCTTCGTCTCAGTCAAGAGCTAGGATCAAGTAAAATGTTAAAATGCTCGTATCCATTGTTTCCCACGGGATTTAGCATCCTCTACCCCTAGTGGTAACTAGCTTGGTAATATACCTCATGGCTCTTTTTCTTCCCCACTTTCCTCTCCCCTGCCTCCTATTATTATCTCAAGGATCACATCCCAAATAAACCACTTGTCCTTCCTGTGATAATCTGCTTTGGGAGACCACGAACTGACTGAAGCACTGTCCAAATGGCCAGCATGGGGACAGTGATTACTTCCCTGGGTAGCAACTGTGTAGTAAGTTGCTGGCAGGCCCAGGTGCAGAGTTTCCATGCATCCCTTTCAGGTGTCAGTTGTCATTAGAAAAGGCTGTCCTGTGAGCCTTGGGAAGGGATGGGCCTCGGGCAGCAACTGGATCTCCACACCTATTGCATGTCCTCCCGGATCTATCAGATAGAAAAGAATTCCAAACTGGTAGGGTTGGGGAAATCAGGCCCACACAAAGTCTCTAATTTCCTGTTGTTTAGAGAGACAATTGGTCATTTTTCCCTCAGAGCCCAATTTTTGTGGTCACTGGCTGTTTTATGTGGGAATATGAGTGGCAGTGGGGAGTCTCAAAAGGTATGTGGGATTGTCATCTAATGCCTTAGGAAGGCTGAGGACAAGGTACTTTGATAAATATAGGTCAGCTTCATCTTGTCAAACACAAACCAGCATGTGTCCCTGGAAAGTTATTCCTGTAAACTGAGTAGAAGAAAAAACAGTGTTGTTAACTACCCACTACTTCCTGTGTGCCTGACCCATACAAATTTCAGTAAACTGCATCATCTTGCATAGCACTCTCTTCCATGAGAGAGCAATATCCTCCCCTCCCCTTGAAGGATGGTGCTGCAGGGCTGGGGGGGGTGGGGGGGGGCAGGGGGAGGAATAGGAGCTCTGGGCTGCCAGACTTGGAGTATTCAACCCCCTAGCCACCAGATGTTCAACAGCAGTGACCTGGAAAGGGCAGGGCCACTTTGAATGCAATAGGCCTCTTCCTGTTGAACACGGCATCTCTGTTTTCAAAAATAACAAGGTGTGGCTTGAATCTATATGAAAAATGAAAGGAAGCTGTGAATTATATCCTAGCCCACCCAGGTAGTAACTTACTCCCATGGACATCCGGGTAGAGTATTCGTGACAGTGGCAAGGAAACAAATAATAATAATATAAATCTTTGACGCACAGCCAACCCTTAGAGATGGCAATGAGGAGGAAAAGTGGAAGTCATTTTATTATCATTATTATAAATACAGCGTTATTGACCTATAATGTGCTTCATATCTTTGTAGCAAATAATTTCATGATTTTGACACCTGTGTGACAATCAGATCACTCAAGATAATGAGACAATAGACTCTCAAAAGTTTCCTTTTGCCCATTCATTCTCTCTTTCAGTCACTACGGATTAGTTTTGCTTCTCTTTGAATTTCATTTAAATGGATTTCGATCACAGGATTATGCAGTATAGCTTCTTTCACTCAGCAAAGTGATTTTGTGATTTTTCCAGGTTGTTTTGTACATAAATCATCTTTGTTTGCTTTTTATAGTCAAGTTATATTTCATGATACATAGACATACCATAATTTATTTATCTATGAATTAGTTAAAGAGCATTTAAATTGTTATCCAGATTGGGGTTATTAAAAAATTAAAATGTTACATTCATATTTAAGTCTTTGAACATAGAATGGAATGGCTTGTCTTGTAGTAGTTGTATGTCTGGTTTACTAAGAAATAATGTGTTTAGGATCTACAACATCCTAGAAAAACTTCAAAGGGCCAAAAAACTGAGTCCTAGGGGGAGACTTACTTAGAGTGTGAAATACGCTTCGTCTTAGCTACCCTCTGTATGTGGAAAATTGAAAGCGGGAACATGCTGACTCTTAAGAAATCATTTTGATTCCTTATCAAAATACCCAAAACACCAAAGTCTCTTGAGACTCAATTTTCAAAGTGATGTGGTGACTTTAATATTAGAGCTGGGGCCGATGATCATGGTGGTGGAATAGAAGGTAAGTCAGGTGCTGGGTGAGAAAAGAGTTAAAGTCTTCCCTTCCGTCTTGCTAATGCTATTCCCTCCATCTCTGGCATCTATGTTTGGCCAGATTGGGAAGGAAATCAGAGATAAATTAGTATCTTTTGTCTAGGGGCTCAATCACATTGTGCTTGGAAATCTTAATTATGGAAGATTTTTATCTATAGTGCTTAAGCCCAGGATGAATTAGAAGGCAGGTTCATTGCTGGAACCTCTCAAATTTGAGAAATCAGAAATAACAAAAACTATTATTTCCTTAATTTAAAAGGAAGACCTTGTTAGGTGTTAACATGAACTAATTCCCACTCCACTGGACATGAGAGGAACACGAGCTGTTAAAAACACGCAAACTTCATTCGAAGGACACACAGTCTTACACATTAGTTGACCCATCTGTGGTCCCAGCCAGGCACAGAAATAAGCCAAAGCCGAGCATTAAGGATGAGAAGCTTGGGAGTGGCTTCTTGGTGTTTGCACCGAGACGGCAGTAGCAGACCACCAGCAGCAGCTTCTTCTAAATGTTTTTGGAAAATGAGACTTTCAGGCCCCACACCAGACCTATTTAATCAGTATCTATAGTTTTAAAAGATGCTTCTGTTAATCACATGCATCTTACCATTTGAGAAGCACTAGTCTAGATGCATGCTTTACTTACAAGTCCCACACAGCATGCCACATGGGTCTTGTCTAATTTAGCTGTTGTCTAATCATACTGCAGAAAAACTACCCCAAAGTCGAGGGACTTGCAACAGTAAGCATGTATTTTTCATGGTCATAAGTCCACTAGATCACTGGGACTCAGTAGATCTGTGGAGGGTGTACCTCCCATCTGTTGCTGGGTTTGCTCCATGTGTTTTTCTCCTTCTGGGACCAGCAGGCTACTTTGCCATACGTTTCTCTCCGGCAATAAGAGAAGTGCTAAAAAGCCAGCCAAAATAACCATGCTCACGTCAGCCCATTGCTTAAGTCCCACTTGTTAATGTTACATTGGATAACACAAAAAGAAAGATCCAGGAGAATGGCCAAAAGCATGCACTTATTTTTCTTTCTCCAAGTTCAAATCTCAACTGTGGTCAGTTTCTTATTTAGAATAGGAAGGGACAAGGCCACACTTATCCTGCCACATAGCATTGTCCAGTGTTGCTGTCAGGCGCTGTGGAGTAGGTTCCAACTCATAGCAACAGAGTACACAGTGGAAGGAAACACTACCCAGTCCTGCGCCATGATGACAACTGGTTTTATGTTTAAGCCCCATGATGCAGCCACTGTGTCAATCCATCTTATCTAAAGGTCTTCCTCTTCTTTGTTGCCCCTCAACTTTACCAAGCATGATGTCCCTTTTCAGGGCTTGGTCTCTCCTGAAAGCATGTCCAAAGTACAATATTCTCTTTTGGTCCATAAAGTTTCCCTGTGAAAAATTTTAAAACGGTTTTATCGACATATAATTCATTCCCTTGTTCTGTTCACACGTAACTGCCCAATCACGTGTTCTGGGATTCCCATTCTTTTCAAGGCTATCCATAGTCTGTTACGGTCCACACAGTCAAATGCCTTTGCATAGAAGAGAAAACACAAGAAAGCCTCTTTCTGGTATTCTTTGCTTTCAGCCACGATGCACCTGACATCAGCAGTGATATCTCGTTCCACATCTTCTGAATCCAGCCCGAATCTCTAGCAGTTCCTTGTCAATGTAGTGCTACAATTGTTGTTGAATGATCTTCATCAAAATTTTCCTGCATGTGATATTAATTTTATTATCATATAAATTCTATTCTCATAATGGTTATGTTTTTCTAAAGCTGTCGGCCCTATAATGATATTGTTCTAAAATCTGTCAGGTCACCTTCTTTGGTACTCTTCCAGTGAGGTGCCCAGGTAGCTGTCTTCCAAATGTCCTGGCACAGGACAGTGAGTGCTTCCAGTGCTTCATTAGCTTGTTGAAGCATGCTTTCCGGGCAGCTTGAACTTGGTTTTGTCCAACAGTTTAATTGGCACATAATTCACATAACATCCAATTCAGTAGTTCAAACACAGCAAGAAGAGTCGTACAATCTTCACCAGTTTGAGAACATTTTCTTTAATCATGTACTTATCATTATTAGCTCCCCGTTTTCCCCCTAACCTCCACTGCCATACCCCCAAGGAACCATTTCCTTCAACATCATTGGTTCTTGACTGTATGCTATCTCTTGAAATGGTGGATGTTGACTCGTTCTTTTTGGTACAGTGATTCTGTGGATTCTTTCCATCTTCTTTTGATGCTTCCTGCATTGTTCCATATTTTGCCCATGAGTGAGTGATAGTGAGTTCTGCCATCGAATTGAAGTCTACTTATAGCAATCCTACAGGACAATGTATAACAGTTTATGAGAATAGAAAGCCCTGTTTTTCTCTTTGGGAGTGGCAGGTGGTTTCAAACTGCCAACCTCGAGGATTACAGCCAAACATGTAACTCTCAGCACCAGCGCTCCTGTATTGCCCATAGAATCTTTCAATATTGCAGAATCTTTCACATGCCGAGAGCGTTCCTCCTTTTTTGATTTACTAATGCCAGGCCTTTACACATTTTATTATAATATTTGACTTTGTCTTCTTCTTGAGCTGCCCTTAGAAATTTTGTTCGGCTCCATGACGTCATCATTTAATCCGCGTGCCTTAGCTACTCTGCAAGTAAGAAGCAGGTTCATGATTTCTTCAGACCTCCGTGCTGATCTTTTCTTCCTTTCATGTCTTTTTCGTGTATACCAGTGGCTGTCTTCATGCATGATGTTCTCAATGCCATTCCACAGTTCCTCCAGGCTTGTCATTAGCGTTAAATGCATGAAATGTGTTCCCGAGATGGTCTCAGTATTCACATGGGATCTACTTAAGGTTGTATTTTGTCCCTGTGGACTTGTTTTAATTTTCATCAGCTTCAACCTGAACTTACATATAAGCAGTTGACATTTTATTCCACAGTCAACCCCTTTCCTTTTAGCTGCTGATATTTGAACTTTTCCATCATGTCTTCCCAGAGATTTAGCCAATTTGGTTTTTGTGTATTCCATCTGGAGAAGTCCATGTCTATAATCACCTTTGTTGTGTTGGAAAAATGTATTTAAGCTGAAGAAGTCATTGGTTTGCAAAATTCTACCATGAGATCTACAGTTTCATATCTATCCCCAAGGACACATTTTCCAACTATTATTTCTTCCTCTTTGTTTCCCACTTCTGCCTTTCAATTTCCAATAAGCCAAAATCAGATATCTTTATTGCATGGTTGACCAATTTGAGACTGAAGATTTTGGTAAAAGTCATCATCTTCTACATCACTAGCCTTGGTGGTTGATGTATAATTTGAATAATGATTTCATTGATTGGATTTCCTTGAATGTAAATAGATATAATCCTATCACACACAGCACTGAGCTCCAACACAGATCTTGGAATGTCCTTTTTAATGACGAGTGCAACAATATTCCTCTTGTTTAATTCCCAGAATAGTAAGCCTTATGATTTTCTATTTGAAAATGGCCAATAACAGTCCATTTCAACTCACTATGCATAGCCCATTGTTACAGCAACTGTGCCAATTCATCTCGATGAGGGCCTTCCTCTTTTTCGCTGCCCCTTTACTTTACCAAGCACAATGCCCTTCTCCCGGGCCTGGTCTTCCTGACAACATATCCAAAGTATGTGAGACAAAGTCTCACCTTTTTTTACTTCTAGGGAGCATGTTATTCTAAGAGAAATGAACTAATTTCTTGGATGTTGATCTTCTGGCCTGAAATTTTGCTTTTTTCTTCTATTAGTTGTCTTGTGAAATCTCTAAAGTTTTCTATTTATTTTATCATTTAAGAATAGAAATATTTTACTTCTCTTTTTTTAATACGGATGCTTTTCTTTCACGTTCTTGCCTTATTTCTCAGGCTAGGACTTCCAGTACAATATTGTACAACAGTGGTGATAATGGGCATCCTTGTCTCATTTCTATTCTCAAGGGAAAGGTCCAAAGTCTCCCTCCATTCGGATAATGTTGGCTGTTGATTTTACATGGTGGTGTCATTGTTAGGCACCATGGAGTTGGTTCTGACCATAGCAACGCTATATACAGCAGAATCAAGCACTGCCTGGTCCTGCAGTCACCTACCAATTGTTACATTGGAGCCCACCGTTGCAGATACTGTGCCAGTCTTTCTCCTTGAGAGTTGGCCTCGTTTTTGTTGCCACTCTATTTTACCAAGCATGATGCCTTTTTCCACCAACTTGTCTCTCCTAATAACATATTTAAAGTACCTGAGATGAAATCACATCATCTTCATTCTAAGGAGCATTCTGCTTCTACTTCTAGGACAGATTTCTTTGTTCTTTTGGCAGCCAATCGTACTTTCAATATTCTTTGCCAGAACCATAATTCAAATGCATCTGTCCTTCTTTGGTCTTCTTTATTTAGTGTCCATCTTTTGATGCATGATATGAGACTATCATGACTTGGGGCTGGCACACCTTAGTCCTCAAAGTGACATCCTTGCTCGTTCACACTTTAAAGAGGTCCTGTGCAACAGATTTACCCAATGCAATTTGTAGTTGTATCCCTTGACTGCTGCTTTGACAAGCCTTGATTGTTGATTCAAGATGAAATCCTTGACAACCTCAACCTTTTCTCAACTTATCATGATGTGCCCTATTTGTGAAGGCTGTAATCCTTGATTTTCACACGCAAGTGCTTCAAGTCCTGCTCAAGGTTGTGTAGTCTGTATATAGAAGGTTGTTAATAAGCCTTCCTCTAATCTTGCTGCTGAATTCTTCCCATAGTTCAGCTTCTCTGATTATTTACTCAGCATACAGATTGAATACGTTTAGGAAAGATATGCCCCTGATGGACACCTTTCCTGATTTTAAACCATGCAGTCTCACCTTGTTCTCTTTGCACAACTGCCTCTTGATCCATGGGCAGGGTGAGTATGACACAATGAAGTATTCGGGAGTTACCATTCTTAGCAGTGTTATCCATAGTTTGGTATGATCCACACAGTCAAATACACTTGCATAGTCAATAATACACACAAAAAAAACTTCTTTCAGTTTTGCATAAATGACCTTAATTATGTTTAGAAATGTCCTTCCTATTCCTGTTTTACTGTGATTTTTATCAAGAAAAGGTGTTGAGTTTTGTCAAATGCCTTTTTTTGCACCAATTGGATAAATCATGTAGTGCTTTCCCTTTGTATTAATTATGTTTTGAATATCATTGATGGATTTTTGTTTCAACTTTGAATTCCACTTCATTGTGTTGTATTTTTTAAATCTGCTGGTTTTTTTCTGTTGGTTAAAATTCTATTGGAAGGTTTTGCCTGAAAGACATTGGCCTTTTTTTTTTTTTTTTCCTTTTTGGCCTGCTTTGAGCATTTGAGTGATGCTGGCAGCTTAGAATGAGTTAGAGTACATTTCTTTCCCATCTGTGTTTTTTAAGAGTTTGAACAGAATCGCTGTCAACTTTTTGGTCTTGTAAGATTGTGTTTCTAATGTATAGATTACAATCTCTTCAATGTCATCAAATGTTCTACATCCCAAATATTGACTTATGGCCAGTGTGATAGTCCCATTTCCACTAATGTTAATAATCGAATTGAGCACCAACTGAATAGAAAACTAAACTCGAAAAGGAAAATAATATTTTAAGTGGTATGAATGCTAAAAAAATATGCCACCAGAATGACAAAAATGGTAAACTAAAGACACTATGTTTGGGTGAGAATATGGAGCAACCTGGTAGGAGTGTGAGTTGATATAAAGACTTAAGCTTTTATTTAAAAGTAACTACAAAAGCAGAATATATATATACTTCTTACCCAGAAATTCAACCAGTCTTTCTCCCCAAAAGAACAGTATGAATCTATCCCCTCAAAGAAAAAGATGTTCATAGCAGCAGTACTTGTAAAAGCCCCAAACTGGAAATGACCCAAATGCCAAGCCATGGTAGAGTGGATAGACAGCTCACATCTTAGAACACTACACAGATATGGGAGTGAACAAATAACTGTAACATGAAATTTCACAAATACGTTGCTGACTGAAAGTAGTCAGACACAAAAGAGTACACTTAACTCATTTGTTGATATGAAGTCCCAAACAGGAAGAACTCTTTGTTCAAAGTTCCAAGATAGGAAGAACTCTTCTACGTTGTTATTAGAGCAGCAGTTCTCAACCTGTGGGTCGCGACCCCTTTGGAGGGGTGGAACGACCCTTTCACAGGGGTCACCAGATTCATAACAGTGGCAAAATTACAGTTATGAAGTAACAACAAAAATAATTTTATGGTTGGGGGTCGCCACCACATGTGGTGGAACTGGATGCATGAGTCGCAGCATTAGGAAGGTTGAGAACCACTGCATTAGAGAATGTTGGTTTTCTAGATGGGTATAGAAGAGGGCTCTCTGGGGAATTGGCCATGTTCTGTTTTTGTTTTTAATCTGTGTTCAGGTTGCACAAACGTCTTCAGTTCATAAAATTTCATTGAGTTGAACACTTGGATTTGTGCAGTCTCCTATATGTAGATCATGCTTTAATTCAAAATAAAAATGTAGCAAGCAGAGTCTATAGTGCAGATGAGAGGTTCTTTCTGCTTTAGCAAAGGTAACCCACAGCCTTACAGCCTTCTTTTTGAGCTCCCTGACATGGGTTACCCTGCACACAGACTAGTTTCTGTATCATAGGAGGCCTCATCTGCCTCTGTGGCGCAGGCCTATTGTTACAACATCAAAGACCAACTGCTGGCTCAGATACAGTCCATATGAAAGGAGTGACCAGCAAATTTACTGCTTGACTTCATCCCCTTTAAATGGAACTGGCCCCTTGATTCACTTTCAAAGCTCAATGGTACACATATATCTTCTTTATAAGACACTGTGTACAATAAAGAGAAGCAATAACTTAAAAAAAAAGAATACCTTTGAGAATACTGTGAGATGAACATTCCATTGATAGGCATCACTGTGGTTACATATGCCCAGTACTCCCAGAATTCTGACCACTGTCTATGAGCCTCTCTCTACTTGATGTGATTCTTGGACTAGTGATATTTTTGTAAAAGCATTTTTTTTTAGTTTTTCATATTTTCTATTTTCTTTTCTTTTCATAAAAGCATTTTTAATCTCTTTCCCATCATTTTATTGGGGGCTCTTACAACTCTTATAACATTCCATACATCAATTGTATCAAGCACTAGTGATATTTTTGTACTTCAACCTTGTCCCTAGGTTTGGCCAGATCTTGAGAAACTCATTAATGAGAGGTGATCTGTTTCAAACTGGAGAACTGGCTCACTAAAATCATGCAAATTCTTTAAGGTCATATCTTATTACTCATTAAGTTGTTTGAAGTAGTCCTTCAGTGCAGTAAACATTTCGTAAGGGCTTAGGCTGAACAGAACTCTAGGATTGTCTATTAACTGTCCCCTAATAGCTCTGTGAACATCCCTCATTTACATAAACCTGTTGTGTAAATTAGGGGAAATATCTACATTTACAGGTATTAAAACTGAATACAAGAAAGTGAAGAGCCTTATTATTTTTCCCAAGGGCCGGTGTGGGGGCAGGGGGGCAGAGGAGGGGCTATATGTTATAAAAGTAAAATTACTTGTGATAAATAAGATGTCTGTGCCTTAATATGGGGTTTAATGCCAGTGATAGAAAATTATATCTACGGTAAAAATTTCTGGTTTACTCAAACCTAAACAACCTAAAATGATCCTTTAAATATATAGCCACTATTACAGAAACACAGCAGCCCACAGTGGATAAAAGTATTTTCAAGAGTGGTCATGGTATCCTGCCTTACTTCTGTTTGATCCATTGTGCCTAAAAATGTTCAGTGCTTCACACTTCACTGGAAAAACATGGACTCCTGTGTAGATCTCTTCCTTTCTGTTCACCTCACTGGTGCATTCAGAAAAATGCACTTACTGTGTTCAACAGCTGAGAAATTGATGGAGGTAAAAGTCTTGATTCAAAAGGCTGAATGGACAAATGTGTGATATGTATATATATTCTGCTTTGTTCCCCTGAGCTTGTCCTGATGCGTTCCCATTCCCTAGTCATTTCCACATGAAAGAAGACTGGATTCTGTTAATGGTTGAGAAATATTTCAGAAAAAGGTAGTATTAATGTTGCATAACATGTTGAACATAATCACTGCTACTGAATGGTGAATAGGCAAATGCTTTCTTATCTAGACATATACATATCGACTATAGCCCTGGTGGTGTGACATGTTGGACTGCTATCTGCATGGGCACAGTTCAAAACCACCAGCAGGTCTGTGGGAGAAAGACTGAACTTTCTACTCCTGTAAACACTTACAGTATTGGAAGCTCACAGCGGGTCGCTGTTGACTCGATGGCAGTGAGTTTATTTAGTTGTTTTTTTTTTAATATATATCTGCTATATATATGATATATAATAGAGATATACAGTGGCTTTACATAGTGGACATATATTTTTAAAAACCTCAAAATTGCTGCCACCAAGTCGATGCCAACTCATAGTGACCCTATAGGACAGGCTAGACCGACCCCTGTGTATTTCCAAGACTAGAACAGTTGGCAGGTGTAGAAAGATCTGTGTTTCTCTTGCAGCAGCTAGTGCAAGATTTCCAACTACAGACCTAGCCGACCCTGGTCCAATGAGTAACTACTATGCCACCAGGGCTCCTGGTGAATACATAACAAAAACAGTTGCCATATATGTCCACTGTATGTCATATATGCAATATATTGTATACATATATCCACTATGTAGTATATAGTGGATATATGTGGTGTATCACATCCATATAATATATTTGTATCATATACATATATCCACTATATATACAAGGGGGTAACCCCCCAAAATGGAATTGTGCTGGGCTGAGTGGAGCTTTTGTAGTATGTATTTTTCCCACTAGGTGAGAACAACTGGCTCTGAGTTAGCGCACCCAGTGGCATTCCCTGGGAAGGTTCTCTCTGGTCACAATGAATTTTTTCATAAAAGCAGATTCACTCGAACTTCATTTTTTGTGATGGTCGATTTAAGAGAACAGCATGTGGCTGTGAAACTGTTGTGATGTTGAACACAGCTTACAAGGACAGTGTTATGGGAAAAACTCAAGTGTATGAGTGGTTTTCTTGTTTCCAAAAAGGTGAAATGTCGATTGATGACAAACCTTATTCTAAACATTCATAAAATTCCTGAACTGATGAAAATGTCAACTCACAGTTCGTTCCATCAGATCAGACTGTTAATTAAGCTTTCTATTTAGAGGTTCTGAAAATATTACATAATAGTGTGTGACCAAAAAAGCCTGATATGTGGCAGACAAGGGACTGGTTTTGCCACCAGGACAATGTACCTGCTCATGCAGCTGTCTCAGTGAGCCAGTTTGGGGCAAAAAACAGTATACCTCCCTTGCCCCACACACCTTACTCACCTGACCTCACTCCGTGTGACTTCCTTTTGTTTCCACGAATGCAGAGGGACATGAAAGAACAGTGATTTGATGATGTAGAAGAGGTGAAGAAAAAAATGAGGGAGGTGCTGTCAAGCCATCCAAACAGTTAAGTTTGAAAAATGTTTCCAAGAATACAGTCGCGAATTTGGCATATGTATTCAGGGTAATGGAGAGTACTTTGAAGGTGAGAAGGTTGTTTTATAAACAAATTTAAATACATAGCTTTGAAATAAAATCCATTTGGGGGGGATACCCCCTCATATGATATATGATATGTGATATATGATATATGTAGCGGGCACATGTGTAGAGCACATATAGTGGATATATATACATAAAAAATTTGCCATATGTATCCTATATGTGATATCTTTATCATGTATATATGATATATAGATATAGAACACAAAATATTTTTATATATAAGATATATCAAATATATGATATATATATAGAACACAAAACATTTGCCATATATATTTACTAGATATAACCACCATATATGTACCCCGTGTATCACATATTTGATACACTTTGAGTATATATATATAAATATAGCAGAATATATATACATATCACACATCTGTCCATTCAACCTTCAGTGACACTGATTGTGTTCATCATATTAAGCAACATTAATGCTATCTTCTTCCAAATTATTTCTCCACTATTAACAAGATGCAGTCGTCTATCATATGTGTCTTTTGAATCAAATATTTTGCCACTATCAATTTCACAGCTGTTTAACACAATCAGTGTAGCTTCACAGAACTACTCTAATTAAGGGACTGTGTGTATACATAAATCTACACATTTATACATACATCTATACTTATATATTTACATATATACATACATACAGATACACTGCACACACAAAAATCACCTATGAGAAGAGATTAAGGAAAAAACATCAGTCTGGAAAAATAGAACTATTTAGAGAAGTTATGAAGTCACAAGAGTGACACCATAAATATTGAACAAAGGGTGAAAATGATGAGATTAAGATACTTAGGAGAGGATTTGAGGCGATGACCCGTCTGTTCCAAGTTCATTGCCCAGCTTTGTCCCCTGAGCTTTTCTGATGCGCTCCCGCTCCCTAGTCATCCCTTCACTGATCTCCTCGAGTGAAATAAGCCAGGTCCAGTTTGATGAGCCGCAAGTATGTCTGTGGTTTTAAATTTGCTCATAAAGTAGGAAGGAAGGAAGTATGGGACATGAACCTAACCCAAACCCAGAAGACTCAACTATAAAGTCAGATGGTCCCAAATCAGAGATGAATTAAAGGTTGTGAGAGCAAGATGAACACGACTCTTTTCTTCTTCATGTGACTGAAGGGAAGATGAAGCGAAGGAAAGAGATGGATTTGCAGCTTCAAAGAGCCTCTAATTGCAACTTCAAAAGCTACCCTAAGAGACGGTATCTCTCCTCTGGGCTTCTGAATGTTTACGCCAAGACTGCTCAAACTATAAACTCAATTTTCTTTATTTTGAGGACTCCTGGGTGTGTGTGTATCTGTTGTTCCTTTACTTGGAGTTTTTCATGCCACTTAGGGTGTGGTTTAAGTAGAAACACTGGAAATCAGCGGGGAGGGAGGGGAAAAATAAAGAGCTTATGCCAGGGGCTTAAGTGGAGAGGAAATGTTTTGAGAATGATGAGGGCAATGAATGTACAAATGCGCTTTACACAATTGATGTACGTATGGATTGTGATAAGAGTTGTATGCGCCCCTAATAAAATGATTAAAAAAAATAGAGCCTTTATGAATGGCAGGAGCTGTCCGTGGACCTATACAGGCACGCTTTAAAAGGAAAACTTACAATGCAAATAACCCTATGTGTATAACCTGGGGTGAAATCAGGGACCATCTGTCAGCTCCATTAAGATTTGAGAAAAATTCTTTTTTGGCTATTTCATTTTGATTATGCATAGCCATGCCTCCAGAATGTTCTGTGTCTTTGGTGTTAACAGTCTAAGTGTCCTTTGTGTTACGAGGATATGTGGATATAGGACAGGGGTCACTGCTGGCGACTGTGGCTATGGTCACCCCTCTGCTCAATGGATTGAGCCAGAGCTATATGAAACCCCACTCCCTCCACTATGAAAGGCAAGTTGCTGACATCCACCAAACCCTAGAATATTGTTGTTGGCAACAAACCTGGAAAACAGACCGAAGTGCTCCTTTCACAGATGAGGAATCCAAGACCTGGAGAAATGAACGGATTCACCCAAGAACATTGTTATTGTTATGTTAGCCCCAAACTCATGGTGACCCCACACACGAAAGCCAGAAACCAAACTCGCTACCATCAAGTTGATGCCAACTCATAGCAAGCCAGTAGGATAAAGTAGAACTATCCCTGTGAGTGTCTGAGACTAACTGTCTAGGGAGTAGAAAGCCTTGTCTTTCTCCCGTGGAATGGCTGGTCCTTTCAAACTGCGATTCACAGACCTTCTGGTTAGCAGTCCAACGTGCAACCATTATGCTACCAGGGTTTTTTTGACCCCATATACAGTGGAACAAAACTCTGCCGTCCCTATGGTCAGTTGCAGATCAAACTGTCACGATCCATAAGGATTTTATAAGTCATCCATCATAAGTCTGGAAATTCCACTATAACAAATTCACACTGACCAATTTGGGATGGCTATTCATGAGATACATTGACCTAGAATCAAACCCGAGTCACTTTTATGGATGGTGAGAGTCACCTCTGTGCCATCACGCCTCTCAGCTCAAGACAATACTACTCATTAGTTATGGAGTCAGGTCCAAACTCCTGGTGGACTCCCAGGCTACTCTGTTTTCATGAAGTCACAGAATCCCCTGCTTTTGAGCATCTTAAAAGGAGTGATTACTCCAATCATACCCATTTGAAAGAGTGGGGTAGGAGGGGAGACCCAGAACCCATATGTAGACAATTGAGTTTCCCTCACAGAAGGGTCACAGGCAGGGGCAAGTCAGCCAGGGTGCAGTATAGCACCAACAAAACACACAACATTCCTCTGGTTCTTAATGCTTCCTCCCCACCATCATCATGACCCCAGTTCTACCTTACATATCCAGCTAGACCAGAGCATGTACACTGGTACAGATAAGAGCTCTTGACACATAGAATCCAGGACAGATAAATCCCCCAGGAACAGTAATTGGAGTAGCAATACCATGAGGGTAAAGGGAAGATGGGGGAAAAGGGGGGAAAAAAGGGTAACCAATCACAAGGATCTCAGTATAACCCCCACCCCCCGAGGGGGACAAACAAGAGAAATGTGGATGAAGGGAGACAGAGGATGGTGTAAGATATGAAAGCAATAATAATTTATAATTTATCAAGGGTTCATGAGGGTAGGGTGTGGGGGAAAGAGAAACTTATGCCAAGGCTCAAGTATAAAATGCTTTGAAATGATGATGGCAATATATGTACAAATATGCTTAATGCAATTGATGTACGGTTGTTATAAGAGCTGTCAGAACCCCCAATAAAAATTAAAAAATAAAAAATAAACTATTAATTTAAAAAAAGGTAATTTTGGACCCACTTAGCTGAAGAGGATCAGAGCAAAGTTCATCTAAAGTGCCTGGATTTGTCAATGTCACTGGTTGCTGTGAGGTGGTCAAAGATGCTGAAAAGTAGTTAAATGAACAGAAAAGGTTTCTGGTTGATTTCTGAGACAAAAGAGGGACAGTCAGGCAAATGAAATATGTAAATATAGAGTCCGGCCATAAGGAAACCATTGCCATTGCATCGATTCCAACTCAGGGAGACTTGAGGACAGTCTAGAACTTCACCATAGGGTTTCCAGGGCCATACGTTTTTACAAGAACAGAAAGCCTTACCTTTCTCCTGCAGAACCACTGGTGAGTTTGAACGTTTACCTGGCAAGCTCCATCCATCCGCAATTCCATTTTTCCATTCAGCACTGCATCTTGTCTGTTATATGCAAGCATTATGGTGGACAATAAAAAATTAATATAGAAGCAGTCTTTTCTAGTAGGAAAGATTGTAAAATAAATGATTTATTATTGTAGATTGTGATGGACGCTTAGAAGGACATAAAAAGGGAGCTGAGATAAAGAATAAGTTCCTTACGTGGCACAAAGAGTTAGTGATGATTACGAACCTAAAGGATGGTAGTTCAAGCCCATCCAAGTGGTACCACAGAAGAAAGTCCTGTTGATCTGCTTCTGTAAAGATCGCAACCTATAAAAGTCTTGGAGCACTTGTATTCTACAACATGCAGGGTCACTAGGGGTTGGAATCAACTAGGCAGTAGTTAAGTTTAAGATAGGGGATAATGGGATACGTACTAAAACAGGGCCTGCTAGAACTGAAGGCCTGATTGGGCAACAAGGAAGTGTCAGTGCTGCAAAGAACAAGGGGAATTGTTAACATGCCAGTCAAATGGAATCGCAAGTACCAGAGCTTTGAAATGGGAAAGCCATTGACTCCACTAAGGCAGAGAAAGGAAAATACCGGTACTTTGCAAGGAAGAAAGTGGCATAAGAAGGAGAAAAAGACAGGAGCCTTACAAGTAATGGGAAAGAATCTGGTTCTGTTTGTGTTGTGGAGAATGTTGGAAAGTGTGCATTTTTGTTAGGAGATTTTGCAGTAATCAAAGCAAGAGCTGATAGGACACGAACCAAGGAGCAAAGTGGAAAGTTGCAAGACACAATTCTGAGACAGAGCCAGGAGGATATGCTTTTGGATCCGATTCCAGAGGTCAGAAAAAGTGAGGAGTCAATGACGACTTTGAGAACTTGGGACATAGCAGTATCATACTGCATTTGAAGTAGCTAGTGGCACAAAAGGTTGAGCATGCATCTACCGACTGCAAAGGTTGATAGTTCAAATCTATCCAGAGCTGCCTCAGAATAAAAGCCTTTATATCTACTCCTGTGATCTGAAATGTCACAGGCATTGAAACCTCTATGGTGCACAACTCCACCCTTACCTGTATGAGTCAGACTCAATCAGATGACACCCGCTGTGTCTTGTTTATTTATTTTTGTCTTTCTATGGGATATTTTGTGAAAAGGAGCAGGGGTGAAGGCCAAATACATTTGGAGCTGAGAGTGAGTTTTAGGAAGGAATCCAAGAGTTTTGTCACAAAAGTGGAGGAGTGCTTCAAGAAAATTGTGTTATTATTGTTTGTGTGTTAGTCCGGGTAGACTAGAGAAACAAATCTGGGGAGACACGTATATCTGTATAAGAAAGAGCATATAACCTCCTCCCTGGGGGACGGACAACAGAAAAGTGGGTGAAGGGAGACATCGGACAGGGCAAGATGTGACAAAATA
>NW_022109491.1:40189934-40199129 GCF_000313985.2 Echinops telfairi
GTGACAAAATATAATTTATAAATTATCAAGGGCTCATGAGGGAGGGGGGAGCGGAGAGGGAGGGGGGAAAATGAGGACCTAATGTCGGGGGCTTAAGTGGAGAGGAAATGTTTTGAGAATGATGAGGGCAACGAATGCACAAATGTGCTTTACACAATTGATGTATGTATGGATTGTGATAAGAGTTGTATGAGCTCCCAATAAAAAGATTTTTTTTAAAAAAAGAGAGAGCTGAAGAGCAAGAACCTCATTTTGAGGACTAAGGTGTGGTGGACCCAAGCCATGGTGTTTTCAATCCCCTCATATGCATGTAAATGTCAGGCATTGAATAAAACAGATTAGAAATGGGGGAAAAAAGAAAGAAAGTTTTTGATATATTGAGAAAACATCCTAGGCCAGTCCAGATCAAATCCATAAGTCTGATATAAGCCCATATGTCTGATACCCGTGTATAAATTCCTCTTGAGACTCATGCAACACATGCAATGATGCCAAATGCAGGAAGCTCACAGGCCAGTGGGTGGAAATTTTTGTTGATGCAATGGTGGTGGAAGCATCTCAGTGCTGCCGTGGGTCTCCACATGGCTTGTCAGCAGGAAGACAAGCAGGGTGTATGTGTATCTGGCCTCCAGTGAGCTATTTCTTTCCGTGGTGCCTCCAATGGAGTCATCAAGCTGTGATCTGATTGGCAAGCTAAACTATACCCCATTCACTCTTAATAGTCTCAAGTTGACACCAGGTTATGTGACTACACCATTGTTGTTGTTGTTAGGCACCATCAGGTCAGTTCTGACACATAGCAAACCAATACACAACAGAATGAAACACTGTATGGTCCTGCACCATCCACACAGTTGTTGCAATGCCTGGGCCAGTTGTTGCAGCAACAATGACAGTCCATCTCACTGAGAGCCTTCTTTTTGGCTGTCCCTCCATTTTACAAGAATAATTTCCTTCTCCAAGAACTGGTCTCTCCTGACAATATGTCTAATGTATGTGAGACAAAGTCTTGCCATCCTTGCCTCTAAGGAGCATCCTGACAGACCGGATTGTCCTTTTATCAGTCAATGGTACTTTCAATATTCTGCTCCAGCACCATGGTTCATATGTATGGATTTTTCTTGTTCTTCCTTATTCAGTGTCCCACTTTCATATGCTTATGAGTCAGTGAAAAATACCATGGCTTGGTTCCCACCTCAGTCCTCAAAGTAACATCTTTGCTTTTCAATACTCTAAAGGATTATTGGGCAGATTTACCGAACACATACATCCTTTGATCTCTTGACTGCTGCTTCCTCGAGCACTGAGTGCAAGACAAAATCCTTAATAACTTCAACCTTTTCTCCATTTATCATAATGTTACATATTGGTCCAGTTGTGGAAAATTTTGTCTTCTTTGCATTGAATAAATAAATCCATACCAAAAGCTGCAACATTTGATCAGCAAATGCTTCAAGTCCTCCTCACTTTCAGCAAGCAAGGCAAGGCTGTGTCATCTGCATAGTGTAGGTTGTTAATAAGTCTTCCTCTAATCTTGTTACCACATTCTTCTTCATATAATCCACTTTCTCTGATGATTTGCTCATCCTGCAGATTGAACAAGTATGATGAGAGGATTTAACCCCGATGCACCCCTTTCCTGATTTTAAACCATGCAGTATGCCCTTGTTCTCTTTGCACAACTCCCTCTTGTACCATGTACAAATTCCTCATGAACATAATCAAGCATTCTGGAATTTCCCTTCTTCCCAAAGTTATTCATAGTTTTTATAGTCCACACAGTCAAATGCCTTGGCATAGATAATAAAACACAAGTAAACATCTTTCTGGTATTCTCTGCTTTCATCCAAGTTCCACCTGACATTAGCAATGATGACTATTCCTTGTTCCACATCCTATTCTGAATCCAGCCTGAACTTCTGGCAGTTCCTTGTCAATGTGCTGCTGTAACCATTGTGGTATGATCTTCAGCAGAAAAGTAGATTGTGTCCCTACTGAATGCTCTTGAAGAGCAATTAAGACAAGAAAAGAGAAGTGTCCAGTCAGTCGCACAATACAGTTATTAGTGGCCCTGACAGAAGCAATTTCAGAAGCACTATGTAAACAGATGCTAGTATCAACAGGGTAAAGGAGTGGGAAGTGTGGAAGTGGAGATAGAAGATATAGATACGTCTGAGGGAAGTTTTCCTACAAAGAGATGGTTGTTTTTGTTGGTGGTGTTGTTTCGTTGTTTTAAGATGAGAGAAATCAGGGCATCTTTATTGCTAATGAGGATATTCTAGTAAAAAAGGAGAAATTAATGATGCAAGATTAAGAGAGGAGGACTAAGGAGCAAATTCCTTATGAAGACAAAACATATGTATGAGTCCTGACCTTCTAAAAATAGAGCTAATGGAGAAAAAAAATATATATATTACAAAATTGCCATTTTAAGTGTATAATTAATACTATTAATTCATCTTATGATGTTGTATAGACAGCAACATTATTTCTAAAACTTTTCATCACACTAAACAGAAACTTTTTAATTCTTTTTTTTTTGAAACTTTTTAATCTTTAAGCAGTAACTTCCCCTTCTTCCAATCCTTTGTCTTTGATAAACTCTGATCTATATTTTATCTCTATAAATTTATCTAATCTAGGTATTACATTTAAGAAGAATCATGTAATATTTGTTCTTTCATTTCTGGATTATGTTTAATAAGCAAAATATTTGAAGTATATGTTAGAATGTATCAGAATTTCATTTCTCTCTCTGGCTGAATATTCCCTTGTTTTGTAGAGACCACATTTTGTCTATCCATTCAAATGTTAATAGATATTTGAGTTGTTTTAAGCTTTTAACTTTGTGAATAATGTTCACTGATCAAATACCTGTTTTGAGTTTCTGCTTTCATTTCTCTGTGGTAATTATCTGGGACTGGGAATACTAGGTCATATGGTAATTTTATGTTTAACTTTTTGAGGAACTGTCAAACTATGACTGCACCATTTTCATTCTCGCCAGCAATACATGAGGGTTTGAATTTGTCTATATTCTTGTCAAAATTTCTTAATTTCTGATTTTAAAAATATAATAGCTATCCTACAGGATGTAAAATGCTGTCTCATTGTGATTTTCATTTGCATATCTCTAGTGAATAATGATGTTGTGCGTCTTTTCATGTGCTTATTCATTTTTATATTTCCTTTGAAGAAATATCTTTTCAAGTCCTTTGTGCATTTTTTCATTGTTTCATCCTTTTGTTTTTAGTTTCAGGAGTTCTTTATACATTTTGGATATTAAACATTTTTAGACATATGATTCATAATTTCTCCCCTTCCATCCTGTGAGTCGTCTTTTCACATTTTTTATAATGTCACTTAAGATTTTATTATTTATAATTTTGATGCAATCAAGATTATCTATCTTTTCTTTTATTGCTCATGCTTTTGGTGTCATATTAAAAGTATTGTGGCCATTAGATTTTGTGTCAACTGGATCCTGTGTGAAAGTATAAGGGTGGAGTCCAACCTGTCAATCAGGTCACAGACTGATGATGCCTCCGTGGGGTGTGGGCTTTTCTATTAGAAAGATAGTGAGGAACTTCTCTTTCCTCTCTCAGCCCTTTGCCTTCCTCCATGCGGTGACTCTGTCTGCCACCAGTGACTGCCCCATCTGGGCACCAACCCTGGGAGCCAACCTGGGGGCTGTTGGCACCCTGCCATGATTCCACAGATCTTGGGTCCACATGACTCTATCCACCGGCCTGTGATCTCTCTGCACCCCACTTCACCTTTCTGTGTCATCAACCCACAACTACATGAACCTGAAGAGGGCCCAGCTAACATTGGACCCATGGAATAAAATTTATAATTTAATCAAGGGGCCATGAAGGTGGGGGAGTGAAGAGGAGCTGAAACCATGAGCGCAGTAGAAAATAAATGTCTAGAAAATAATGAGGGCCACATATGTACAAATGTGCTTGATACAATTGATGCATGGATTGTTACAGCTCTGTAAGAGCCCTCAGTAAAAGGTTTAAAACTAAAATTAATTAATTAAAAATTAAAAAAATAAATAGTAAATTGGACTGGCTTGGGGTGCCTTCTTGATACAAAATTAACTTCTTTATATAAAGTTATTTCTCATACATACATGAGTATCACTAATTTTATTCCTCTAGACAACCCAGCCTAGCACAATTTAGTACTGCGGTAAACAGATCATGAAATTGGAGAGTGGAGGCTAGTCTAACCTCTGCCTCATGTTAATCAGGAAATGTTAGATTTCTTTTTTCTTTGGATGGCCAAGGAGGTCAGATGTGGTCACTGATACCAAGGGCTTAAGTAGAAAGAAAATGTTTTGAGAATGATGATGGCAATGAATGTACAAATGTGCTTGACACAATTGATTGTTGTATGGATTATGTTAAGAGTTGAATGAACCCCCAATAAACTGATTAAAAAAATAGTTGCATGCATAGAATGTTTTTTTTGTTTAAAGCCAAGGTAGAAGGTTTAGAAAAGGTAAGCCCCACCCAGTGCCTTGAGTGCTAGGACATTTCCATTTGAAAAGGCATGAAACTAAGACTGGTAGGAGATTGAAAGGCAAAAAGGGTGACTTTGGCTTTTTTAATTTTGTGCAAGCCATTTTCATGTGAATGGACCTAGGTTTGGAAGTTAGAGGGAACCTGTAGGCAGCCTGAAATGCTCAGTAGCTGACCACCTGGATTCACTTGACAGTGGAGAGACAGGTTGAGTCTGGCCACTGACACCCCTCGACCAGGTTTATAGGGACGAGAGGAGAGATGAGAACAGGCTGACTGGTCTGAAGTTTAAAGAGTTGTATAGAACCTGAGCTTATGGCATGACCAAGCCCAAGAGGGCTAGAGTTGCGGAGAATATGTGAAGGGACCAGTAGTTGGAAATGGAGGAGTCAAGTGAGAGACTTCCCAGCTTGCTTTAGCCCCCATTGACCTAGCTTGGAATAACTAGAATCGAGTTGACCAGAAACTAACAGGATGAAGAAGACTATGTTTAACCCTGTGAGATGGTGCACATTGTTTTCTGACTTGATGAATGGCCTGCTCTAGATTTGACTTTGCTTACAGATACAGATATAAGGTTCCAACTGAAGATTCTTCACATCAACTAAGAAGAATCTTCACATCAAATATGCTTGTCTCCTCAGAGCACTGGGCTGATTGGAAGTGAGCTGTTTAGAAATTGGATACCCAAAATGGGGAGAAAGGCATGAAGTGGCTGGCCTATACACTTTAATAGGTGAGAGATGTTGATAGAATTATAGGGTTCAGATGTAGGTATTTATGAGACTGCAATTGTTAGGCAGAGAATATTTTTTTCTTTGTTCACTTAGGGAATATAAAATTTAAATGGGCTGGTGCATTTTTAGTTGTACATGTCTTAGTTGTACTCTATTAGATGCAAACATAATTTTAGCATTGCCTTTGATATATGTAGTCCAAGAGTTGTGTACATGTGTTAAGTTAGCATGGGAGAGGTCTATGACAGTTCAGTTTTATGTTGACTTGACCCTGTGTGAACATGTAGGGGTGCAATCCAACCTAGCCGTCAGGTCACAGCCTGATGATGCCTCCTTCAGGTTGCGGCTTTTTCTGGAAGAAAGACAGTGAGAAACTTCCTCTCTTTGCCCATTTGACTTCCTCCTTGCTGGGACTCTCTGTCTGCCTCCATGGATGGCCCCATGCGGGCCACTGACCCAAGGAGCCAACTTGGGTCTTGTCAGCACCCTGCCATGTATCCACTGACCTTGAGTCCACACGCCCCTGTACCCAGAGCCTGCGATCTTCTCGTAACCCACTTTACCTTTATGTGCCATTGCCCTGCAGCTGTAAGAATCTGACGAGGCCCCGGCTAGCATTGGACCAATGGACTTAAGTTGGGCAGGTTTGGGGTGCCTTCTTGATATAAAGTTCTTTCTTCTACATATGTGAATATCCCTTTTTTTTGTCTCTCAAGACAGCCTAGCCTAGCACAGGACCAAATCCAAAGTCTTGAAGTATCACCTCTGTGTTTTCTTCCAGAGTTTTACAGTTTTATGTCATCGATCCATTTGGAGTTAATTTTTGCATTTGTTGAGAGGTAGAGTTTGACATCATTCTTTTGCCTTTGGAAATCCAGTTGTCTTGAGAATTGATCTCTGATGGAAATAGCGAAGCTCCATCCAGGTAACAATTAGAGAGAGGAAAAGTTATGTAGACAGTCATATCAATAGGGTGCTGGAAATATGAGAGCTACATACAATGACATCTGTTGTTTCAGTGACCCTAAAAGTGAGGCCTGTCACAGCCAGTGTGAGAACAAGGAGAGACAGCGCAAAATAGACATTTTGGATACTGGCGGGAAGATCAGGAGGGACAGGCAACAGTATTTTGCAAGAGTGCCCATTTGAAATTGTGCACATGTAGCTACACCGAAACAAATTTGCCAAGTTGGGAAATCTTACTGTTCTCGTTTTCCAGCTGTTTAGAGACTTACCTAGAAAAGTTGTATCCTTTCATCAAGAAAATTTTAGGTCTTTCTAGTCGAACATATATTTCTAAAGGTGATGTGATAGAAGAGTTGAAGGGAGTTTCAAGAGAATGTTATAATAATGGAATGCCTGCTGTATAGGTCCATGTGGCTTCTCACTGGGGATGTCTTGTAGGAAGTCAATCTTGCAAGCTGAAGCAGGGAACTGCTAAGGCAGCTGCACCCTGGTGCGATCATCACAAAACAAGAGATCGGAGAACTAGAAAGGCGAGGCTCACCACCCATTTATCCCTCCCCCTTTCAATTAGGCCCATTTCCCTGAAATAGATATTTAAAGAGAACCTGGACTACTTTTTTCATAATCCAGATGATATATTTTCCTTTGTGGAAAGAAGGTAGACCTCAATGCTCATATTAGCAAAAGAGAATATTCATATTTTGCCATGGTTGCAATGTAAGAGGACCTGATTCATCCACAGTTTGCACATGGAGAGAGAGAGAGAGACAGAACCTCACTAGCCAGTTTGGAAAACCTGTACTTGCAGACAAACCCATACACTGTGCTTTGCTATTCTCTTTCACGCAGAGACAGGCAAAGTAAACCTAGGTAGAGAGAACATTTGATTCAAGCTTAAATGCAAGGTTATGATTGAAGTATGGAATGTTATGATATCTGTAAGAGCTCCCAATTAAATGATAAAAAAAATTATTTCCACGACTGAAAACAAACAAAAGTGTCCCCACATGTTGAAAGACTGAATTAATAGTTCAGAAGAGCAAGAGACTTGGTTCATAACAGCTCATTGCTGAATGGTTTACACTTGAGCAGAGGTGGCCGTCTCTCACCATAAAGATGACCACAGTCGTACAGAAATCAAGCTGAAACACAAGGATGTTTATTACCACAGCCATGGAAGATGTATGTCAAAGCCAACCTTGATTAATGAAATAGAGAGTGTGGTTACTTCTCTTGAGAGTATATACTTAAGACCTACCAGTTATGTAGTTAGTCAATTTTATATTGCTTTTCTCCCACCAAGAATACTAGCAAAAACAGTCATGTTTCAGCTAAAAAAAAAAAAAAAAAAAAAAGCACATTAAAGAGGTTTTCCAGGGAGGTTTTATTCTAAAATGGATGGATATGGCCTTGACTTTGCTGTGTTGCTGTTGCTGTTAGGTGCCAATGAGTTAGTTCCAACTCACAGCCACCCAGTGAGCAAGAGAACCAAACACTGCCCAGTCTGCCATCCTCACAATGTTATGTTGTGGCAGCCACTGCGTCCTTGAGCGTCTTTCACGTTTTCCACGATGCTCTACTGTACCAAGCATGCTGTCATTTTCCGAGGATTTGTCTCTGCTGGTAACATGTATAAAGAAGTGAAACGAGATATTGACATCCTCACTTGTGAGGAGCATTGTGGTTGTACGTCATCCGAGATAGATTTGTTTGTTTCTCTCGCATCTATGGCACTTTCGATCTTCATCAACAATGCCATAATTCAGATGTATCAGTTCTTCTGTGATACATAATTCAAACATACATGGAATACCTTGGCCACGTTATATTTTGACTATCATACAAGTATTTGGGTGTGGAGTCCCTGGGTAATACAAATGGTTAACCTGTTTCCCTGCTAACCCCAACCTTGGAAGTTTAATTCTACTCAGAGGTACCTCAGAAGAAAAGCCCGGCAACCTAGTTCTGAATAATCAGTCACTGAAAACACTGTGGAGTAAAAGGCGAAAGATTTATGCGTTCTAAAAAGAAATCAGAGGACCTGATTCCAGGGGCTTAAGTGGAGAGCAAATGTTTTGAGAATGATGAGGGCAATGAATGTACAAATGTGCTTTACACACTTGATGTATATGTGGACTGTGATAAGAGATGTATGAGTCCCTAATAAGACAATTAAAAAAAGAAAGAAAACTGAAGTACAGCTCTACTGTGACACATAAGGGATTCCACGAGTCAGCGTCAACTCAAAGGCAACTATTTGTTGCTGTTGTTTTACTGTTTGTAATGCATTTGCAGAATGACTTATATTAACAGGGTTTCCCCTTCTCACCTACACCCCCAAACAGTACCAGTGTACAATCAGAGGATGTGATAGGTAGGTATATTGTGCCAACCTGGCCAATGAACACATGTGGGATTAGTAAAGTCACAGTTTAATTGAAGGGCAAAGAGCTAAATGGCTAAGTGAGCCTTACTTCTCTGTCTTTTGCTCTCTGATGATCAGACCAGTGGCTGCCTTAGCTAGTTTTCTGCCTCAACTTGTGAGCTACGCTACCTGTGGGGCACCCAACCCATGGACCTTGTCACTATAGTTTGAGGTTCCTTTGAGTCCTGCTTTGCCACACTGCTGGTGTGTACATCACTTGAGCTGGGGACTGTCAGACCCTGTCATCTGGCTGACTGGTGGTGAACCGCCCTGCTGTTTGCTGCCGGTGGCCAGACTGCCTGTATTGCTCTACAGAAGACTCAGCTGTCTGCTTCTTTGACTTGCACCCAGCAGCCCTCATGAGTTGAAGGACTACCAGTCTATTAACTGTATCATGGAAGTGAGTTAACTGAGCCCTCTTGTGTTAATTTGGGTACATTAGAGAAACAAATCCATAGAGACTCCTATGTATAAGAGAGAGTTTTATATAAAGGGTAAGTGCACATCAAGAAAACATCCCAAACCAGTGCTGCCCAAG
>NW_022109491.1:40200383-40201407 GCF_000313985.2 Echinops telfairi
ATTTTATCATTTTATTGGGGGCTCTTACAGTTCTTATGGAGGAAACATTTAGGAACTAGAGGAAAGTTGTATTTTTCATTGTTGCTACATCGCACCCTGTCTGGATTTTAATCTTAAAGAGAGTTTGTTTCTTGCCCTCCCCGTGCTCGTTAAGCATCTCCCTTCGTGTATTAGTTATCTGTTCCTGTGTAACAAATTATCCCAAATATAGCAGCTTAAAATAAAATGCTTATGAGACAGACTTTAACCTGAAGACACACCCAGAGCCCAGTTTTTAGGCAATTCTACCATACCATACCAGAAGGGCAACATCTGTCCAAACCATGTATGGAAACCCAGGGAGGTCAAAGAAACTGGGAAATAGAGAAAGAGCTCACATGTGGCAAGGGTTTCAACCAATGCCCTAGAACAATTTATGTATGAATTATTGATTGGCAAACAAATCCATCAGTTAACTTTCATCTAAAGTCCAATAAAATTTTAGAAGGAAGTGGGGAGCCAAAAACTCACAGTAAAGAGATTATATTATGTCAGAAGAGGGGGTTTCATCCTTAGGGCTCTAATTTCAAACACGTTTTCAAAAGTCTGGGATAAAAAAATAGCATTTATCAGTGAGTAAGAAAGCAAAAGTAAGAACTCATTAGAATTGCTTTCTGTCTTTGAAGAAAGGACAGTTTCACTGGAAAAGCTTACCTCATGGGTGTTGGTTACTTCCCTCTATACAAGCTAAATTTTATCTTTCCAGATTTTTTTTGGATAGTACAAAGAATTTTGCATGGAACAGCCTTCAGCAAATGTGGTTTTATATTTTTCAGTATCTTTCATGTGTTATTTTTTTATACAATGAAATCCAGTCATTTGTTTAAAAAGAAAAGAATAAGGTGTTTTAGCTCTTTGTTTGTATGGGACAGGAATTCGACACCGATTATCTGGGAGCTACTGGCTCAAGGTGTGGCACCAGCTGTGAATAAAGAATCAGATAAGGCTTCAGTCCTCACAAGACTCAGCTGGCGGGGGCGGGGGG
>NW_022109491.1:40201507-40235337 GCF_000313985.2 Echinops telfairi
CAAGGTGAAACTGGGTCTTAGCATTTCTAAGTCCGGCAATCTTACTAGAAGCAGACTACCTGATCTTCCTCCCATTGGGTGCCAGGGGGTGGGGGGTGGGGGCTTCCAAGATCATTCCATTGGTCTTCAGCAGGATTCATTTTCTTATGGCCTCTTGGCCACATAATTTTGCTCCTTCAGGACCTATACACAAACCAAGGAGCAATCACTTGAACAAAACAAGGGATATTGCATGGCTTAAAAGCAGAAAAGGACTATCCTTTCACTATACTATTCAATGTGTATGCTGAGTAAATAATTTGAGTTTCCATGTTGGGCTATATGAGGAAGAACATGGCATCAGGATTGGACCCCTTCCCTCTGATATGCAGATGATACAATCTTACTTGCTGAAAATAAAGAGGGCTTAAAACATTTACTGATAAAGATAAAATCTTCAGTCTGTTTCACACCTCAACAGAGAAAAAAAATCCTCACAACTGGCCCAGTAAACAATATCATGATAAACAGTGGAAATATTCAAATTGCCAAGGATTTTGTTTTACTTGAATCCACATCAACACCCCTTGAAACAGCATTCAATAAAGCAAATGAATACTGCTGTAAAAGGCCTCTTTAAAGTGTTAAAAAACAAAAATGTGCCTTTGAGGACTAAGGATGCTGACTTAAGCCATAGTATTTTAATCATCGAATATACTGGGAAAGCTGAACAAAGAATAAGGAAGACCAAAGTAGAAATGATAAATGTGCATTATGGCATTGGTGAAAAATACTGTCTTTGTCATGGAGTGTCAGAAGAACAAACATGTATGTCTTGGAAGAAGTACAGCCAGCATGCTACTTAAAAGTGAGTATGGCAAAAATTCATCCCATGTACTTTGGACTTGTTATCAAGAAGGACCAATCCTTAGAGAAGAACATGCTTGGTAAAGTAGATAGTTGGCACTAAAGAAGACTCTCAAAGGTCTTCCTTGTAGCAATGGCTGCAGCAATGAGATCAAACGTAGCAATAATTGTGAGGATGGTGCAGAGCTAGGAAGTATTTCCTTTTGTACCTTGAGTTGCTATGAGCTGGAACCAACTTCTTATCACCTAGCAACAACAACAACTTTGGGCAGAGGGCACCCTTAGTTGCTTGTCATGTGATGACTTAGTTTCCTCTCCATATGATGACTCATACGATACACAACAGTTTCATAAATGGGGAGGAGCATCAGGAAGGGATGCCAAACAGTAATTGTAGGGAAACTAAGGGAAGAATAAACCTGGTTTTTTGTTCCTAGGTAGACACTAAAAATATGTTTCTACCCAGCCCCAGGTGAACCATGCCATGGACTAAGCACTATGATGACCTTAGACGCTGGCCTGATGGGCAACATGGCATCCCCCTAGGGCCACACCAGAAGGACTCAATGAGGAAACCCAACTGAACAAAGTGGGCCCTGCCTCAAAGTTACCTGAACCCTTGGGCTTAGGACTGAAATACTCTGATGGGAGAGGAAGCAAAGGATGGCCACCCCAAGACTGGAAATGGCAGTCATTGGACTGTCGCAGGGACCCCTGGCTTAGTGGGCACCCAATGAAAGGGGACCCAGAACCACCACATTTTTAGTACTTCAATGCTCCCCTTGCATTAATATGACAGGTTTTAACCAATAGGCAAGGATCTGCTCTTGAAAGAAATGGTACAGGAAATTTCCCCCTAGCACCAACCCCCAAGCTCACTCAGTGTAAACCTAGCCCAATAAATTAAGAAACCAATCTGTACAAAGCAACAACTCATGGATTGCAACTCGCAGTTGGACTATATTTGCATAAACTCCTCATAACAACAGTATCTTAAATTCTATGTCATTGGATAAATTATTGATGTTATCAATGCAATAGCCTTATATGTCAGGGGAATGATTGACAAGGTTTCTCTTTTTTGTTCATTTGTTTTTGTTGTTGTTGTTGACTTTTGGTTTTTGTCATAATATGACTGCCAAAGTAAACCAGAGTCATTCCTAACATGTGGACAAGCAGATGGATTCTGGGCTTCCACTTGTTTCTAGCCCTGATCCAAGAAGTTCTGATAACATGACCCTGCTTGACACTTGCCTGCATGAAGATAAGGGTGCTACAGCAAAGTCTAGTGAAGAAAGCAGATGGTGCCCTGTCTATAAATTGGAATGATGTCTGGGCTCTTAAAGGTTTGTATTCAAACAGACAGCCATCTAAGTGGGGCATCAACCAAGTCCACATCAAAGCACATCAGCCCTGTCATCCAAAGATGATGATAACAAAATCCAAATATGATGAAGTGAAAAGTATCTGAGCTTAAATTGTGAACTTGTAAATTTGTAGAAGGCTGTGGAGAACAGTGGGAGTCCCAAATCCATGTGCAGAGTGTCTAGTCAGATGAAACCTGTGGCAGATCCCCTCTACCGACAGGCAAGGGACTTGAAATGCTTTACTATCAGACAGAGATAATTTTAAACTTGATTATGGTGGATCGAATCGTCATATAATGTGGTACTTTGTCAGTTGACCTCCCTCTTGACCCAGTCTGAATTTGCTCTAGGCTCAAATATTTCTTGCTTTTTCCATGACAAAAATTTCTTCTCTGGCTTTTAAAATACTGATGGTGGTCTTTTCCTTCTTACTCTTTATTTTTACTTTTATATTATTATTATTATTTTCTTCTTGCTTGTTTTATTGTTTCGATTGGGTTTCCCGGTCTGTGAAGCGCAGAAAGAATGGACGCATAGAGATAATAACTGATGCAGTGGCTTTCCAGGGACGTGGGGTAGAGGGTGGGTGGTGGGAGGGAGGGAGGGTGAGGGGATTTGGGGAGCAACCCATGAATGTGGGCGAGGGGAAGGAGCATAAGAACAGATTGTGATGATATATATAAAACTCTTTTAAAAAACGATTTAACTGTGAAAATGTATGATATGTGAATATTATAGCAAGAAAACTATTTTTTTAAAAAAAAGAAAGACAAGAAACCAGACTTGACGCTTGGTTCCCATGGGTGAAGGAGGAAGAGGTTTTGCTTAGGGGGCATTTGAGTTTATGTTAATGGTGGTGGAATAATTTGGAAAAGAATATCAATAATAGTTGTACAACATGAAGAGTATAATCAATGGTACTGAATTATACATGTTGAATTGGAGAATGCTTTGCTATGTATATTTTGCCACATAAAAAAATAATTACATGAATAACAATGAGTACAAGGAAGAAGAAAATGTTCTAGAATTGATTGAGGTGATGATTTTACCACTCGTCTCGATATAATTGAATGATTGAATTGTATGATATGTGGAGAAGTGCCAATAAAACTGTTATAAAACGAACAAAAAGACAGCCACCAGTCTCATCAGAGAGAGAGGGAGGTGATAAAGAGCAAAATCAAAGTCTCTTGTGACAGTCCCAGCAGTGATAGACCACCACTTTTGCCATCTGCCAAGGGTCCCTGGTTTGTGTCAACAGTTAAATTCTCAGAAGCTTCAATGGCAAGCCCTGGTGACACACTGCCGAATAACCACAACTAAAAATCGTCTGGAGCAGGGGTCCTCAAACTATGGCCCGCGGGCCACATCCGGCCCGCCGAGAACATTTATCTGGCCCGCTGGGTGTTTTTGCCCCGTTTGTTTTTTTACTTCAAAATAAGATCTGTGCAGTGTGCATAGGAATTTGTTCATAGGTTTTTTTTAAATTATAGTCCAGCCCTCCAACGGTCTGCGGGACCTTGAACTGACCCCCTGTTTAAAAAGTTTGAGGACCCCTGCTGATGGAGCACAGTTCCCGTCGGAAGTCCACAGGGTTTCTTTGCATCAACTAGAATGAACTCAATCACTGGTGCTGATTAAAAGTAAGTGGCTAGGGCCGGCCCACACCAAAGAGAAGCGATTGGACAGGATGTGGATTTCAGTAGGCAAGGACCACTGAGAGCCATTTCAGAAGCTGCCTCCCATTCTCTTCTTCATCCATAACCTGGTACCTGCCTGCTCCTGTTGGTCACAAAGGTGACAGTTTCCCTTCACTCCTGGAATGTTGGCAGAATACTTATTTTCACAAATTCCCCTAATTTCAGTTCTAGTTTCTTTCTTCTCATTCCGATTTGGAATATAAAGCCCGGAATCCCTATCTTAACCATTGTTGCCTTCCCCTGCTCAAGAACTTCTGATGGGTCCCCACTCCTCACCTCATAATGAACATTGCAGAACTCCATATCTGGAGTTAATCAGCCCTTCCTGCCCTTCCTTCATCCCTGCTTTATAGGCTATATTTGCAGCCAAATTGGATTCTTACTATTCCTGTGCCCTCTCCAGGCTCCTTATTCTCCCCCCACCGCCCCCTCTGCTCGTGCTGTTCCTTTGCCTAATAAAGCCTTCTTCTCCACTGCCAGCTGTGCATTTTCTGCACTTGCCACCAGAGCTTTTCTGTGAAACTTCAAAGTGGAAATGGGCTTGTTTATGTGAACATCATATATGTACTTATAAGCTCATTTACATATATCACATACATGTATGTGATGTGTGTATACATATACAGATATTACGTGCATATACAGATATAAATGAGTTTATATATATGAGTGTGCTTCAAAAAGTTCATGGAAATTGGGATGAAAAGACAATGGGATTTTTCCACGTACTTTTTGCAGCCACCCTCTTTCATATGGGTGTGTGTATCTATGGATATGGAACATCTCCACATTCCACATTCTCCACCACAACAGAGTAAGGCTGTTAAGAGAATAGCATCTTTCCTCTCTTTTGTACTCCCTGGTATTTAGTGTAACCTCTTGCATATAGCAAGAGCTCCATGAATTCTAGAATGTGGGTAAGTATTATGCTTTCCAGAATGGCTTTACCACCTGTAGAAAATCAGATTATCTATTGTTATATGGATTTAGCATATGAGAGAAGTGAGATCCAGAGAGTTCATATACTTGACTGACAGCCTAATTCTGATGAAATGATCAAGGCTCCAGCCCCTGGTTCAGTCCCAGTGAACTTATCCAATAAAAAAGGAGTCACTAGAGTTCTCTATGCACATCTCTGTCTGTTTGTTTTTACTTTTTAAATGTGAAACAGCCTAACTTGACCTGATTTTGCGTTGACCGATCCAAGATCACTCAAGCTGTGCATTAAAGTACGGGTCTTTCTCTTGGAAAAAACATCCTTTTCTAAACAACGACTCCAGCACGAAGAAGGGAGGAGGACAGACATAAAATACAACATCAGCATGAGGAGAAATATTTGAGTCTATTATTTAGCATTCCTCTGTAAATGTAGCTAAAATAGAGGCATCATCAGAAAACATCATGAGTACAAGTATCACCGTAAGTGTCCACGTGCCCTGATGAATTTCTGTCTGCGTGATGATGTGTACAAGCTTGTAGTTTGCAGGTCAAGAGGGTTCTGGGGACCCAGGACACTTTGCCAGATTCTGTGGTGGTAACCACCGGCATTTCTGTCTTCAAAGTAGAATGTGTGTGTGTGTTGGGAGGCAGAGGGTGGGATGGGGAGGAGGACAACTTAAAAGAGAGATTAAGGTGTGAGGTATAATTGTTTCTGAAAATCCATTGTCCAGATGTCTGTAGGCAATATTTGGAATTCAAAATCATTTTCGGTCAAGTGATGTTTGCACCTGGAAATTGTGAAAAGTATTGAAATTTTCATAAAAGAGCTGATACTTGACCATGGCAGGAAGTGGCTTACAGCCCTGGAGGCACGTGTATTGACATAGGTAGTGGAGTAAGAAAGAATAATGGTTTTAAAAAGAAGTCAGATCTTTGTTTCTCTTTTATCTCAATAGAGAGAGAGAGAGAGAGAGAGAGTGCGCACACACACAACCCTGGACTAAAACCCTCTAACCACAGTGCAAAAGCAACATTCAGGAAACAGGAGTGGTCTGAGTCCCGTGCTTTTGTGGGCCTGATACAGAGGAAACTCTGAATTTCTTCTATGACTTACTCATTGTGTGTTATTATTGTGGTTTACAAATACTGGGTGAGCTTGATTTTTCAGATCCCAGGTGGGCTGTGTGGGTGATGGTAGCAACCAGAAATGCTGAAAGATTTAGAGGCAAGGTTACTGGGAGACTATGGTTATCGCCTTCATTTCTTATGCGCCAGTTAGCACAATCCTTCATTCTCCAGCATCACTTGACTTGGTTCTCTTTCAGGAACATTTCTTATTGATCTCCTAGTGTGTGGACTGTAGCAAGGGATCCTCGTTAACTGGAAAACTTGATATAATTAGGACAAGTTCATGCATCACTCATCTTCTCAATAAGATGTCTACACTCTGCAGGAAGCTAGCATTTCTTAATGCAACATTTTGCTTGGCCATCTGCTTCAGGCTCCAATTCAGGAAGGTTCCAGGTTCAGCAACAGCGTGCTTTAGCATCTCCCAGCAGGTGACCTCATAACACATGAGAACACTGAATTTCACTCTTTGGGTCAGGTCACGGAACACTAATTTCTACCAGTGTTCATCTCACATGCTCGAGGTTAGCTGAGATCAGTTTGTTTGCCCTTTCATTACCTCTCCTTCCCCCGAATGCCTATGTTAGAATGACAACTGCAGATATGCTGAAGGGACAACACATGATTGCTTTTCATGTTAGTCCCTTGATCCCATGAGATATTTCCCTGTTCTTCGTTAGCAAGCTGTTTTAAAAGCAAGCGGTGGAATAAACATATTTTTATCTACAAATTGTAGCATTTGGCATCAGATTTAACATGAAGTTGCAAATGGAAGACAGTTCGGGAATAGCATATGATGTTTAAAAATAAGAAAATAGTAGAAAGGGCTGCTACTTCTTAAGCTGCTTACATAGAAGAAAAAGCTGTTTATGTTTAGGTGTGATTGGCTCCACACATGGGCCAAATTCTGGCCCCAAGTACGTGTGGTCAGTCCATGGGCCCTGGAAAGACGCTGGATCTGCCTTTGTCCAAGTAGTAGTCATTGCTTGGTGGATTTTTTTAGGATTATTTTTTAAAAGATAAATAAAGTAAGCACACACAGACCTGGGCGGAAAACAAAATTTCACAAGGAGGAAGGATGGCCATGCCTTTTATCTCCCCATACGGAAAGCGACTCCAAATCCAGCCAGCACTAAAGACCCGCAGGGAGTCTGCCCCTTGCACAGGTACATCAGGAACTGAGAGTTACTACAGTCGGTCTAGTTCCAACTCTTCCTGCCTCTTCATCCCTGCCTCTGCCCGACAGATTGCCTCAGCCCGACTTGAGGACAAAGGCAGGCCAACTTGACCCCTGCCATGTCCCTAGTGAATGGACGCGGTGGGGCCACACGGAGTCCATTTGCCAGCAAAGTAGTGATGTGTTCCAGGCAAAAACCCAATCTGGGACATTTTGACCCAAAGGAAACATTTACAACCAAATTATACACCTCGGAAAATAAATGAGCTTTCATTTTGGAAGGAAACCTTGCCAGGCTCTTTATTATTTGCACCGCAATCATAAAGTTGGTTTTAAACTCTGTAATGGAATGCCTCTGGGTTGGCCAACTGGCAGGCTCTGGTGGTCTGAGTGGAGACCACTTCGCCCTTCAGAAAAACACAATGGGGAATAAAGGGAAGTACCTCTCCCAAAACATTTTTCTTAGAATCTCTGACTTTCTCTTTTGGGGGCACATTCATTGCCACTTCAAAGCAGACTCTACATTTTACGTCTTTTATTTTCATTTTTGAGAAGTTCTGGGACCTTCCAGAAAAAGGCTTAATGTAATGTTTCCTTTCTAACTTGTTGAAAATCCAGGAGCAAGCCCAATAAACTCTATAATGGGTTTCCATTGATGGGGACTTGGGCATGGATAATCTCAGAGAGAACTGAGGGGAAGGCCATGGAACAGCTTCCCTTTATCCGGTTAAAAAAAAAAAAAGCTGGCAATTAAAACCTGTCCAAGTGTACACTCCCAGGACACATGGCCATGAAACAACCTTGTAGATGTGGCAGCCAGGAGATTTAGATTTTCTGGTTTACCCTGGTCTCAAATATTTACTGTTACTATCAGCTTAGGGGCAGGGTAGTGTGTCCAGATTTGGGACTTGGAAAAAGCAGGTTTTCTACCAGCTTTACGTGATGTGGGTAGGTGCTTTCAGTTAGAACACTTGCTCAAGAAGTCTCGGCGTGGATTGAGCTTGCAGAGAATTTCGCACTATTAATAGTGATGCTTGAGTGCAGTCCTCCTCGGAGTATTGAGTTTTAAACAGCAGAGCAAGAGTTGCTAACAGTGAGTAATGGAACAGGTTTCAGCGCTTGTTGATTCAGCAAGTAATTGCAATACAATTAAGACCCCCTAGTGGATCCCAAACTTTGCTGCACATTTGAATCAAATAGGACTTTTTCAGAAGTACTGATGGCTGGATTCTACCCCAAGATCTTAAATTTATTAAATTTGGATGCTACCTGAACATAAGGGTGTTCCTTAAGTTTGGGGACCCCTGTTGTGGACTCCGAACTTCATGAGGGTAAGTTCCAAGTCTATCTGGTTAACTACTCTATGCTCAGCACTTGCATCAGAGTGATTCACTCTCAGTAATTATCTGATGAATAAATAAATGAATAAAGGTCTTGAAGTACATCCGCCCAAATGCATTCAAAATAAATCCCAACTAATTAGGTGATTTCAGCTCCTAAATATTTTGAGTGGTTGAGAGTAGAATGTGGCATAGCTCTAGATTTTCTTTCTTGTCTCAAATGTTTTTTCCTCTGCTTCTCCTTAGTTAAAGCAAGGCAATGATTTTATAACCTTATCATGAAACATTTTCTTTCAAATTTTTTACTTTTGGTAAATAGATAGGTAACAAAATATCTGCTACTTCAACAGTCTTCACACTTACAGTTCAGTGACATTAAATATGTTTATTGGACTGTTCAACAATGCCTTAAAACCACTTCCCAATGAGGACCTAATGTCGGGGGTTTAAATGGAGAGAAAATGTTTTGAGAAATGATGTACAAATACGCTTTACACAATTGATGTGTGTACGGATTGGGATAACAGTTGTATGAGCCCCTAATAAAATGTTTAAAAAAAAAAAAAAAAAAAAAAAAAACCACTTCCCAAGTTTTTCATCATCCTTAAGAGAAACTCAGGATTCCCTAAGCATTATGACCTCCTTTCCCCCACCACCTGTTATGCCTTGGTAACCACTAAGAAACTGTAATGTCTATATTCTTTCCTGTTTTAGATATGTCACATAAGCTGGATCATACAAAACTTGTGCTTTTGTTACTGATTTGTTTCATTCAGAATAATTTTTCAAATATCATCCATGTTAGAGCATATATCAAGTCTATATTTCTCTTAATGGTGTGTGATATGTATATCATTTTGCTTATCCGTGTATATTTGGATGGACATGTAAGCGGTTTCTACACTTTGGCTTTGTGAACATGGGTATACAAGTATCTGTTTGCACTTCTGCTTTTAATTCTTATAGGCATATATATACCTATAAGTAGAACTGTTTGGTCATATGGTAGTTCTATGTTGAATTTATCTAGAAACCGCCAAACTTTTCTTCAGAAGCTGCAGCATTTTACAATCTCACCGGTAATGGGTGAGAGTTTTCATGGAAGATTTTTCATAATCATGACCTGGTAATTCTATAACTGATGACCCTTGATTGGTTTAGACTTTCTAAAACTTGGGAACTTATGCCTGAACTGCTCTGCCCCTCTGGATTCCTCAGCTTACCCTGAAATACTTGAATTGTGTGTGCGGGGGTGGAGGGGTAGATCAACCAAGTGCTTTGCATGCAAAGAATGCAAATGGTTGAATGCACAGCACTTGTTCTGTAGTTGAAGATTTCCACTTCCCACTCCCTACCTCCATCCCATTCCACTACCACCACCCACCCCACCCCACCCGCCACTTCCCAGACACCAAACCCTGGCAGTGGATAAGTCAGCTTTTATTGTAAAAATGTTTATGGAGACTGTCAGTTCTTAACCTTAAAACTGAACCATGCTGTTTGTATTTTTCCAAGTGATGGAGAGTGTGAAAGATAAATGAAAATGGAGCGTGAAGAGATCAAACACGTGTCATGGAGTCTTTGTTCAAGACCCGGAGTGGGAGAATTTCTGCTTTGCGGGGTGGTTAGGGGTGAGGCATTACAAGGAATTGGATCTTTGTTAGTCCAGCTCAGGCCTGAGATCATAATCTGGCATGAGGGAAAGTGAGGTGTATGGGCACAGGGGGGATCGGCTTTGGGGCTGTGGTGGGAGGCATCATAATACTCTTTTTCAGCATCTTCTGAAAAGCTACAAATATATTTATTATATCCTTTGGTTATATAGCAATGAATCTACTTGGAATAAACACTATCTTCTACCCTTCTTAAGCCTGCTTTTCCAAAGTCAGAATTTTGAATGAAGCCATTCATACTTCTGATTCCATGCCATGTCAGAGACTTTGGCTGACTGTGTGACTTTTCCATAGACTACTGGGAGGGGGCATGTTAGGAGCTGGGCTCTTAGTAAGTGAATAGCCAGGATTTGGTTAAAAGTGAGTTTGGCTTAATCTAAAAAGTCCGTTTTTATATATGAAGACTTGGGAGTGGTGGGAGAGTCCAAGTTGAAGCAAACAAATGGTATTTTCATAGGGCAAGTTATAAATTTGCTGGAGGAAAATGCAGCTGTGTTGCTACATGAACCTGTCCAGTTGGGGCCTGTGCAGCTTATTTAAAGAGAGCATTTTTGGGGGTTGAATTCTTGGCAGCAATTGACCCTGTCTGCAGAGCCTTCAAAACACAGGTGTGGATGGATCCATTGGGCCTCTGCTTTCTGGAAGATCTTTCTGGAAAACCAAGGAGTAAGTGAACAGAGAAGTTGGTGATGAATGCTTCCGGGGATATTTTTTTTCCTTTTGCGTGGGCAGTGTTTACCCTCTGGAAAGAGATTAGATTAGATTTTCCTTCTTCAGCTTCATCCATGAATCATTATTGCTTTCCTCTCCTGGAAAAGTCCAAGTTGGATGTTGGCTGCTCTGAGGTTGATCCTTGCTGTGAGTATGCTGTTTGGACACCACACTACACTCGGGTTTGAAGGGGATCCATCTTCAAACATCTCCTTTGTTCCCCCTTCTCTCTTAGACAGTTTCTCCGCTCTCTTGGGTCTTTTTTTGTGGCTTAATCTTCTGCCAGCCCTCCAGGCTAGAAAAATGTATCCTTGCACGAGCCAAGTCCTTCCCCTTGGACCTGTGTAGCTAAACATAAAAGACACACAAGGAGAGAAAAGCCAGTCCAACACCATTCGCTTCCCATTTGGGTCACTTGCTACCTAAGCCTGACTATGATATTTGTATTCAAGAGAAAAATAGAAAGTGAATTAAGTACAATATTCACCTTCACAGTGCTGCCTCCAAGATAGGAGTGGTGGATGGGCCACTGCCTAGAGGGCCTCTCCAGGATGCCGTAGGGGACATTTGCTGTCCCTCACAGTACATTCCCCCAAGGGAAAGCACATCAACCATCGGAGAGCCCTTCATATGCCCGGAAATATTTGTTCTTTCTACTGGGACCCTCAGAACAATCGCTCCTTCATTACTACTCAGCCACCTGCCCTTCATCTTCTCCTAGTCAGAGCCAGGGCTCTCAGATGTTAGCGTATATGAGAATCACCTGGAAAAGTTGTAAGACACACATTACTTGGCCCCACCTTCAGAGATTTTGATTCAGTTACTTCTAGGGTGGGGCCTGAGAGCAAGCATTCCTAACAAGCTCCTACAAGATGCTGATGATGCCTGGAATGGAGAACACACTTTTGAGAACCTGGTTTAAAGTGATAACTCAGCATTGCTATTGGCTCTTCTCTATTTTGGATTAGAAGGGATGGGATATTTAAGGTATCTTAAACACATAACACATGTACACATATATAAAATCTTAAAATTTTTTCCCCAAAATCATTTTATTGCGAGCTACTACAGATATATCATTCCAAAGTTCAATCACATTAAGCAGTATGGTACGATTGCTACCACAAATCAGTTTCAAAACCTTCCCTTCTCTCTTGAATTTCACCTACCCCCATCTGCCTCCCACTAGACTCCCCAGAAACCCTTATTCTACTTGTTGTCTCTATAAATTCACCAATCCTGAGTTTCATATACTGAAAAACATAACAAAAATGTAAGAGGGTCATCCCCAATGACAAAATACATCTGAGATAAACCCAGTATGAACAAACTGAACAACAAACAAGCAAACAAAAGCACAGACAATGTGGAAAACCAGATCAAACCCAACGGTCACCAGAGGAGGGGCATTAACTGACGCGTTTTCACCGTTCAAGTCAAGTGTATCATTTTGATCTCCTATAACCACCTCTCCAATGCACTCGGTTTGGTTTTTGTCTCTCTTTTTTGACATTAAAGAGAAGTAAGCAGAATCAGAATTGAATTTAACAGAGCAAACTGCCTACCTCCAGCAACTCATCGTCTTTCCTATTGTACTTCCCAAATCTCCACAGTCCCACTTGGCTTCAGCAGGGATGCTCCTTGATGCACTTGTGCCACGCTGTGTGTTAGTCGTGCCCAGGTGTCTGCAGTGGTTGGCCCCCGTGATGGAGTCTTTTTATCTTTCCTCTAGAAAGAGGGAAGAGTTCATGGCATCACTGGGGGGAAGATGCCTGGGCTGTGGCTGTTGTGACAGGACTTGGGCTCACCAGACAGGCAGGCCAAGGGTGGAACCGTGTTGCGGTACCTTTCTCTACCTCTGTCAAAGTTCCTTCTGCACATTATTCTGTATCTCAGGATCTTTGGGAAGCTGTAGGTTCCAAATCTATTAGGCAAGAAATCCTGTTTTTCTTTCATTCATTCAATTCTTTGAGTCACCCATCCCTCCATTCAATTATCCAGAGTATATGGGGTGAGGTCCTACTGTGTGCCAGACTCTGTGATAAGTGTTGAGAATATGGAAGTTACAGAACCTAGTTCCCGCCTCAAGTTGTTGACATCCTAGTCGGGGCTAGCAAAGAAGAAGGGCACAAGTAGAATACTGTCCACTTCAGACAAGTGCCATGAAGGAAATAAAGTCATGGCTTCAAGAAACCATCGGGGAGGGCTGCTACTGACATAACGATGATCAGGAGTTCTTTCTCTCTAGGGTTGACAGGCTAAGACCTGAAAGATAGAAGAGACAATGGTAGACTGGAAAAGGCGATACCTTGTCCACTCCCATCTGATGGTCCTCTGGATCATTTCTCTAAGTTCATGCCATCTTCTGTAAAAATAGCAAGCTCGATCCCATGTGCTCCCTCTACCACGCTCCTCCTAGGCAGGTCTGGTGCGACTCTTCTAAGGGTGAAAAAATATAGTTGCCATCAAGTTTATTCTGACTAATGGTGATGCCATGTGTGTTGAGTAGAACTCTATTCCATGGGGTTTTCAATGGCTGCATTTTTGGAACTTGATTACCAGGCCTTTCTTCTGAGACATATATGGGTGGGTTTGAACCAACAACCTTTTGGTTAGCAGCTGAGTACATTAATCATTTATATCACCTGTGGACTACATTCTCAGGGGAGTGGATTTTAATAGGCCACCTCTCGCCCCCAAACTAGAAGGAACCATTTTATTAGTATAAAATTTTAAAATATTTAGTCAGATATAATTCACACAAAACACAGTTTACTCATTTAAACTATAAAGTTCAATGGTGTTTAGTGTATTCACAGAAGTGTGCAATTATCAACCACCCCTCTCTAATTCCAGAATATTAATATTCATCACCCCATTAAAAAAAAAAACTATGTATTAGCTGTCACTCCCTAGAGCCTACTTCACGAACCTCAAACAACCACGAATCTACACTTTGTCCCTATGGATTTACCTATTTTGCATGTTTCATATTGGCCCGGGTGGCATAATTGGTTAAATTCTTGACTACTAAGCAAAAGATTGGTAGTTCAAACCTTGTAAGAGGTGCTTTGTGGGAACACTCCAGTCTGCTTCTGAGTGGTCCTAGCCTTGAAACGCTAGGGAGCAGGCCTGCACAGCACACATGGGGTCTCCGTGCGTTGGCATTGACTTGACCACGGATGCGTTTTGTTTTGTGGCATGCAGGTTGTACAATACGAGTGCCCCCTCCAAAAACAGAACTGAATTGTGCTGGGTGGAGCTTTCATAGTACGCATTTTTCCTACTAGGCAAGCATCCAGCACCTGGCTCTGAGTTAGTACAAACAGTGGCATTGCCTGGGAAGGTTCTCTCTGGTCACAGTGAATTAAAAACCTCGTGTTTGGTGATGGTCAATTGAAGTGAACAGCATGCAGCTGAGAAATTTTGTTTCCTGCTCCAGGGCAATGGGGGAGGGGAGGAATGCTGCAGAAACTGTTGTGATGTTAAACACAGCTTACAAGGACAGCACTATGGGAAACACTCAAGTGTATGAGTGGTTTTCTCATTTCTAAAAAGGTGAAATGTCAATTGATGATAAACCTCCCTCTGGATGTCTGTCAACTTCCTGAGCTGATGAAAATGTCAACTCCTAGGGCATTTGGAGTTTGTTCCACCAGGTCAGACTGTTAGTCAAGCTTTCTATTTAAAGGTTCTGAAAATATTGCGTAACAGTGTGTGACCAAAAAAAGGCCTCATTTGTGGCAGACAGGAGACTGGTTTTGCACCACAACAATGAACCTGCTCATACAGCCATCTCAGTGTGCCAGTAGGACAGTGATTTGATGATGTAGAAAGAGGTGATGAAAAAATGAGGGAGGTGCTGACCGCCTTCTAAACAGTTGAGTTTGAAAAATGTTTCCAAGAATGGGACCGCAGATTTGACAAATGTATTTGGTTTAATGGAGAGGACTTTGAAGGTGACAAGGTTGTTTTATAAAAAAAAGAAAAAAATTAAATACATCACTTTGGGAGGAAAAATCCGTTTTGGGGAGGGATGCTCCCTCATATATTATCTTTTGTGTCTGGCTTTTCTCAGGACTATGGCTTCAATTATAGTTTTCAATTTTCACCCACATTGTAGTACTATCTATCCCCTTCTATGACCCGATGATACTCTCAATAGGAATCTTAATAAAGGAGCTAAAAGTGACTTGATGACTAAAAGGCTAAAGCAGTGCCCCTCCCCCTGCCCTTGGAGGTGATCCGTTTTGGGGAGACTGCCAACCAGTGTCCTAGGTCCTTTTCTGTGTGTAGTAGCTCTCTTTGCATGGGGTGGTTAAAAAAAGGCTTTAAGCTGTTCTTTGTGGCATCAGAACTGACTGGCTTCCATCTCCTGTCTGGCCCAGCTTTAATGTTGGTAACTCCCTGCAATTTGACCAGACTCCACAAGCCCTTATTGAACCCCAGTTGGACACCTTGGAGCTGTGTGACTTTGGTCTGGTTCTAAACTTGTGTCCTCATCTGGAAAGTGGGGGCCATGGTACTTGCACCTCGCTGATAGACGGCTTTGGGGGAGATTGAGATCATGCGTGACGGTGAATTAGGATGGAGAGGCCATTCAGGAAAAGCGAAGGGAGCAGTAGTATAGTTCTAATTAGGGAAAACACGTGCTGGGCCTGCACGGGGAAAGAACTTAAGAGAACGGAGACCTTTTGAGGCTGAGTGCTGGAAAAGGGGGATGAGAGAAGGGCAGAATAAAGGAGTGTAGAGAATGGTTTTTCCCATTTTCCTGTTTCTCAAGTGGGAAAACTGAGATGCAGAAGTAGCAAATGCTATGCCCCAGGTGGATTCCCCTCATTTTAATACTATATTTTCCTTCACCCTTTATTCAGTAAATAAGTAGCAGTGAAAGAGATACTTGTCGTGAGAAGAATCTTTGGTTCCCTTTCTAGTTTCCCCTCTTTTGTTTTTGTTTTACTTTTCCTTCTGTCTTTCTTCTTTGTTTGTAGTTAAGTAAATTCTATATGTAAATAACATACGGAAAAAAGCACAAATCATACATGTACCATTCCATGGATTTTCATATGCAAGCAATTCCCACATCCAAACACAGGACGTATGGATGCCCTGGAAGAACTATACACATCCCTTCTAATCTAGCACCCCAGCCACTATCCTGATTTCTGATAGTATTGATTAGTTTTGTCTGCTCTTGAACTTTTTATAGAGACATACATTGTGTGAAATGGCTCAGAGGGAGGCCTAATCTGATCTCCTCTAACTTCTCTTTTGCCATGAAGTAGTGGTCAGACATGCCTCCACTCAGCATCCTTCTAAACCTATTCTGACTCCAACGGTTCTTACCATGCCATGCTACATCTATGCTGGCTTCAATAATTCAGTCAATGGATACACAGAACTCAGAGACAATATTCACATTTAAGAGAATTTACTAAGGGAGTTAAAGATTACTGAAGTCAAGTTCAGTAAACAGTAAGGACACAGTTATTTCTGGCTAAAAATGAGGAGGACTTGAAGTCATTGCTCATAAAGATGAAGGATTGCAACATTTGATGTGGATTACAACTCAGTGTAAGAAGATCAAAATCCTCACAACTAGACCAATGGGTTACATCATTTTCTCTATAGAAAAGACTGAAGTTGTCAAAGATTTTTGTCTTGCTTGGATCCACAATCAGTGCTCATGGAAGCAGCTGTGTTGCACTGGGTCAATCTGCTGCACAGGACCGCTTTAGAGGACTGAAAAGGTGCACCTGACCCAAGCCATGCTTTTTCAATCGCTTCATGTACATGTGAACGTTGAACATTGAATGAATAAGGAAAACTGAGGAAGAACCTGTGCATTTGAATTGTGGTACTGGCAAAGAATATTGAAAGTATAGACTGCCGAAAGGAAGAACAAATCTATCTTGGAAAAAGTACAACCATAGTACTCCTTAGAGGCAAGGATGGCAAGACTTTGTCTTACATATTTTGAACATGTTGTCAGGAGAGACCAGTCCGAGAAGGGCATCATGCTCTGTAGAGGGGCAGTGAGAAAGAGGAAGGCCCTCCACAAGGTGAGTTGACACAATGGCTGCAACAATGGGCTCAAGGATAGCAGGACTGGGCAGTGTTTCGTTCTGTTGTGCATGGGGTCGCTATGGGTCAGAAATGACTTGAGAGTACCTAACAACAGCAATTTGAAAAACAGTCATTAGCCCACAGTCACAGCTCTCCTCAGCCCACAGTCAAGTCTCTTTTGGATCCTCAGCCTCTCAACCACATAGCCCCTTGGCTCCTGGCTCTGTGGGCCTGGAAGCCCACCTGTCACTCTGCTTCACTCATAATCTCGACACTGCTCCTCTGCAGCCCCTGGTCTCAGCCTGGCTTCTCTGCTCTGTCTCATAGTCTCAGTGCCACGATCTCTGATGCCTCTGGTCTTGGGCATCGCTACTTCAAACAGAGATCATAAATGTGTTCTTCCAGTGGTCCTGGGCATTCTCTAAGGTGGCTCCTGCAGATGAATGGATTGATGGCGATGTGGTTTTTGTCGTTCAGTAGAGCATACCCTTGAGGAAACAGAGGTCATGACTTGGTCCACACCCTCTACTGTGGTCACGATTTAATTCCACCTTAAGCCTGTCCATTAGGATAGCTGAGAATGCCCTCCAAACTGGGATTCTAGCCACAGGCACAGAATCCCAAATTATAACTTATCACATAAGGAATGATGGTTAGAAGGGCCATACTAATTACTACAGCTCATCAGTTTTCTTTTGTTTCTGGCTCCCTGTGTTCAGCACTATATTTGTGAACTCTATCCATCTTGGTGACTGTTGTTATAGTTCATTCATTCTCATTGCTGTAGACTATTTCATTGTGTGAATATTTACTTACACATTCGACCATGGTGGCTAAGCCCAGTGGCTAATATCCAAACCAATAGATACCTGCCCACAGCTTGGGGCCTAGCGTTTGTGACCTCACTTTCTCTATTTCTGCCTTGTTTGGGCCCATTAAACTGTTCTCATGATGCTTGCATAAAGTATGGAGTACCTGTCTTTACCCATCACTAGTTAGTCATCATTCTTTCTATTGCATCCTCATTATATCTATTTCTTTTGTTGACTGTTATCTAATGAACCCAGCGAAGTCACCAGACGGACTATATTCAGATTCTTTCACTTTAAACAGCACCTCTAGACAAGAAATTGTGGTAAGAGCATTGTATAGCTGGAATCAGAATCAATTCACTGACCAACGATGAACTCCATGCAAATCCCTAGTTCGATCCTAGAAGCCAAATCATCTCCCAGTGCTGTTTTCATCAAAGATACTCTCACTAGAATTCATTCTGGAGATCTCTCATCTAGAGACCTCTTAAACTCAAACTCCACATTCGTATGATAGGGGTACTCAAGTCTACCTCAAATGATTGTTATGAAGATTGGATTTAGCATACAGTGCTTGACACATATGCTAGTTGAGATTCCTCCTCAACATGTTCTGTGGATCCAATATCTTCTGTTCATCTCGCTAGATCCACTCTTCCCCCTTTGCCATCCTAATTTATGCCTTGAGCAGCTGGCTTGAATTGCATTAAAAGGGCTCCCTGACTCTTGGCTCTGGTTGGAGTTAGTTGGTGGTAAACATGACAGGTGATGAGAGGAAAAACAGAGGGAGGTTACAACCCTCTATGTTCCCTCCACTCATACAACTCTCTCTCTCTCTCTCTCTCTCTCTCTCTCTCTCTCTCTATCCTTGTCTCTTGTTCTTGTCTTTCCCCCTCTCTCTCTGGATAAAAGTATTCCCTCCTGGAGTTTATATTTCCCTGGGTTTTCTGTCCCTGAGTTCTGTAGCACCCTTGTCGGTCCTGGGACAATCCCCGGGAATCTATAAATTCTCTAATTAAGCTCTCCCTTGTTAATCAGTTTGAAGATGCCATCCATTTCCTACCCCAACCCAAACTTGGAGATTTGAGTGCCGTGATGTCCATAGTGGGGAGAATATAAAACATGGAAGCATGTTCTTTGTTTCCTCCACGTCCTGACCACTTTAAACAGAAAGCCTCAGAGAATGCAGTTGTTTATGACATTAGCACTAGGGGGCAATTTGTCTTCTAGGACCAGACTAGAGATTTGTATGGGGATAAGCAGTTGTCAATGAATTGATTCTGTCTCATCACAACCGTGTATGATGGGGTAGAACTGTGCACCATAGAGTTTCAATGACTGGCTTTTCAAAAGTAGATCACTAATCAATGCCCAGAGGGTATGCCATACCACTATAAGCCTCAGGCTAAAGGGGCTCAGCTCGGGCTCTGTGGGGATGCAAATTTATGACTGCAACCCAATTTATAGGCTTTTCTTCCTATATACCTCCACTACTTCAGTTTGCCGGCCAGCATGTTAACTGATTACTTAATATGGCTTTTCTATCCATAGTCTTTACCTGCCACCTGGTGACATTTTTTTCCTGATGAGTATGGATAAGAAAAGGTGGGGATAAGAAGCCGATAGAATTATACAGGTCAGTGGTAAGTGACTTTTAGCAGGGTTAATTGTGAGTACAGACATTTGGGACTCTAAAGTGGGGTTGGTCCGTTTGCTCTCCAGCAGGTTGAAAATGAGCCGTCTCAGAAGCAGGAGGCAGGGATCTCCCCGCCATCAAGAATGGAGACCTAGGAGAGAGAACAACCTCTGGTCTTTGACGCCCCTGCCTGTTGACCCTCCTCAATCCCGAGAGAGAGCTGTCACACGAGAGAAGCAGCTGAGGAGGAACAGCAGCAGCAGAATCAAGAACAAGAACCCAAGACAGAGTGCCGGGCTTCCTGGCCCAGTTAGTGAAGCTGAGGACCTAAAGACAGAAGTGGGGTACTTCTCAGCACTAGCTGGGGAGCAAACTTTGCTTCCCCACAGAGCTAGAGCTAAGCTAGCCTTTAGCTTGAGGCTGATGGTGTGGCATACCTTCTGGGTGCTGTGCCCATATTGGCAGGGCTAAAAGAGCGCTGTACCACTTCCCAAGAAGGGAAGTGGCCAAGGATTCCTGTGGTTGAGAGGGAGAGGTATGCATACAAGCACGGCTGATAAGAGGCTATATTTTGGCAAAAGAAAAGTATCCTGAACATTTCTGATCCTTAACTGTAACCTGATAACTTCCCAGGTGGTGTAGTATTTACACCTCGGGCTTCAATCCTCCTGGTTGGCAGTTCAAAACCATAAGGAGCTCCAAGGTAGAAAGACAGGGCTTTCTACTCCTGCAACAGTTTGTCTCGGAAACCCACAGTGGGTCCTGTGAGTGAGCATTGACTCAATGGAAGTGAGTGAGAACTTTTCTAAGAAACCCAAACTTGTGAATGTGGTCTGCAGAGAATTCTCAAACCCAGCAGAGCAGCAGAAAGTGCCTTGGCAGAGCTGCTTGGCGGTATAGAATTGGGCGAAGGCTGATGCTGATGCTGATTCTCCTACTGTGACTGTGAAGTTTGACTGTGAAGTCAAAGGAGCTCTGACCCTATCCCGATGCCTTTTTTTTTTTAAATAGAGTCTTTTAGAGAAAATGAAAGGACATAAGGTGCTGATTCATAGAGTCATTGAGGTCATATTTAGCAGTCTGAAACCATTTGCAATTGACCCTGGTGGCACAGTCAGGTGCGCATTGCACTGTGAATTGCAAAATTGTCCGTTCAAACCCACCAGTGGCTCCACAGGAGAAAGGCGACGCTGTCTGCTCCCAGTGAAGACGGACAAACTCAGAAGCCCTAGAAAGAGTCCCTGTGAAGCGGAATCCATTCCATGGCAGAGGGTTTGGTTTGGGGGTTATTAACCTCAAGTCTGGCTATTTGAACCTACCCAGTAGCACTCTGTAAAAGAGGCTTGGTGATCACAGCCAAGAAAACCGTATGGCTCAGTTCTTCATCGTCACGCATGGGGTTGCCATGAGTTGGAATCAGCTCAATGCAACAGGTTGTTTGTTGGTTGGTTTTTTGTGTTTACATTGAAAACTTGCACTCGTAAAGGATGTCTCACTGACTGCCTTGCATCGGTATGTATGTAAACATTTCTTACGCCCCTCACTAGAGCCTAAACACCTCCTGGGGGGAAAGTCTGTCCAATAAGATCCTAAAAATATTGAAGACATGAGTCCCGTATGAATATAGAGCAAACACATGTCAAAGATGTATTTAACTGATTAATGAAGGAACTAGAAAAAGATGCTAGTACTTAGTTCAGAGCATTTGAGGAGGCAATTATTTGTAAAGCTGGTCAGGAGAATTATGCTGAAGTAAATTTGTAAATTAGAATCAAAGTTGATTAATGTTCTATAGGTCAAGAAAAGAATAAACTTCGAGTTACTCTTTCTACTAGCCATCATACATTTTGTAAATCTATGAGTTAATATATTTTTTTTAATATAGGATTTAGTCAACTATCAATAGTCGGCCCAACAAAGGAACATTGTCCTAGGGAATTAAATCATTCTTACTCAAGTCTGTTATATTAGGCTCCAGCATGAAATGAAATGACCAGCGGTCATGCTTTTGCTATATTTCCAAGTTTAGGATATTTCGTTCTAATAAATTATGTGCATTTGAAATGTATCATGCCAGTCTGGCAACTTGCACACAGTAGACGTATAGTAAGTGCTTGGTGTATGGATCCATGAATGAAACAAATGCTCCAACATTTCTGGAGCAGGCCTGACCAAGTCAGTGGCCCGTAATTACATTGGCTCCCAGTTTTCCAAGCAAGGATCAAATAATTTCCTGGGAGGAGAACAGAACAGCACTCTAAATAAGAACAATCTGTAAAGGCAGGTGGAAAAGGGAACCAGTCTTGGTGGTGCACAGCTCTCTCTTCACCTCAGGCCATATTTGGTCTGGGATAGGTCCATAACCATTCTACAGTGTCAGTAGGGGTTGCCTAGTAAATGCGCGTTACTAGTTTCTGGCAGCTCACAGAGCCCTACAGGTGCGTCATGAAAGTGCCAGGGAGAACTGTTAAGTCTCGGCTCTAAATCCACTCAATCACCGACAGTGCGGCTGTTGAGCAAGAATCAGACATAACTGAGGACGAATTAGGCAGGAGGGCTAGAATTTTTCAACATTTTACCCACCTTTGTGTTAGCAAGTTGAAGGTTAGGAGAGACGTGCAGGTGTTCTAGTCATTGAAGACAGTATTTATATATTTTTTGGTATTTAGGAGCATAAGATATTTATTCCTTTGTCCCACTCCCAATGTGATGTTTTCAGCACTTAGGGTGAGTTGTTGTTTTGTTTGGGGTTTCGATTGATTTTAGTTTGGGGAAACCATTTCCTTACAAGTGTCTCTTGAGGATTATCCTGCTTCTAGGCTGTCAGAACTGGATGGACTGAGAGGTTTTCTGCAATCCCTTTCTTATCTCCTCACACCCGTTTTATAGAAAATATAACTGAAGTCCAGTACCAATTAGCTTTTTCTGTTTACCAGACCCCCCTGAATAAATTAGCTTAGTGCCACAAACAGTTATACTTCTTGTGATTCTATGAGTCAGTTGGGTAATTCTTCCAGTCTTGTTTGACTCAGCTGGGATAGGGTAAAAATCTAGGAGTCTCATTCATGTCATTGACCATTGGCAGATGATTAGTTTAGAATAGATAGTCTCAGCCCCACATATCTCTGATCATCCAATTGGTGAGCTTATACTTCTTTACTTGGTGATCTCCGGTTGCCAAAGAGCAACAAGAGCAGGTAAGTCTAGTGCACAAGTAGTTTTCAGTGGCGTAGGGGTTACCTTATGAGCTGGGCTGCGATCTGCATGGACGGCAGTACAAACCACCAGTAGCTCCAAGGGAGAAAGTCTGGGCTTTCTACTCCTATAAACAGTTACAGTCTAGGAAACCCACAGGGGGTTGCTGTGAGTCAGCACTGGCTCGATGGTAGTGGTAGTCTCTACTTACTATTGTCCCATTGGCCAAAATAGGTAACATGGCCGAGCTCAAAGTCAGTGTGAGGGACAATTACCTATGGTAAAGGTGGCTAGGTATCAGAGGGAAGAATTTGTGGCTATTACTGCAAATGAATTGATCACAGCTGCCAAGGTGCAGTAACTTGCCTAAGTTTACAAAGCTAGGTAGAGGGATTGCTGGGACCTAGGTCCAGGTCTCATTGCTCCTGGTGCAAGCTCCTTTCATAATATCATGAGCTCTTCTCCAGGATTCCGAGTTGAAAGTCCCAAACCCACTGCTGGCCAATCGATTCTGGCTCATAGCAAATTTACAGGACACAGTAAAACTACCCCTTAGAGTTTCCAAGGCTGTCTATCATTACAGAAGCAGTGCCACACCTTTGTCCCACAATGAGGCTGGCTTTGACCACTTTGCCACCAGGGCTCCTCAATCTAAGGTCCAGTACCCTTAAAACTTATTTCAGAAGTACAGAGAGATTTTTGGTATATTTCATTTAGGGGGTCTTGATGTTGATATTTAAAAGGAATCCATCTCCTAATCAAAATAACAAGCTGTTGAAGTTTCTCCAGGCCTGCCCCACCCAAGCTTCTGCCATCCTGTACACTGGGTTGTCTTCCAGAATTCTGCCTCTCAATGCCATAACAGCAGCCTTGGCCTAGCCCTCAGGCCACAGGGCCCCCTATTCCATATGAGGAGAATGCAGACCCCTACAGGAGCCATTGCCTCCTTGTCCTGCTCCGCATCCTCCCACTTAGATAGCTTGGCCTCTTAGGTACACTACTTTTTTTTTTCCTCACCAATCCCTTGTTTATTCAACATTTGCTCAAAGTTTAACTTAGAAGAGAAACAGCTGTGCTATGCGTGGGGGAAGAGTGGAGACAGAAGCCCCTGGTGGCCAACTTCGACCTATTTTCTATATAACCAGCTATGGTGGATTCATCTGACTCAAGGAGACTCCATATGTGTCAGAGAATTTTGGGTTTTCAGTGGCTGATTTTTTTGAAAGTAGATCATCAGGCTTTTCATCCGTTTGAGGGACTCTAATGTTGAACTTTTCTGATAGCCGCTGAGCAGTCACCTGTGCTGCACCATGTCATCTTTGTTATTGTCAGTTGCTTTGTAATCAATAGCCCTAAGCAATTTAGCTCTGGCTTTGAAGACCCCTCTCAGTAGACAAAGATGTCCTTTCTAGGCAAGGGCAACCTTCCTCTTGAGAAGGGTTCTGGTAAATACAATCTTTCCAATCTCCTTACATTTTCAAAGACATTTGGGGGGATGGATAAAGATTTCTTAAGCCAAAGAGAATTCCCACTTCTACTCTATTTCTGCTCTTCTTATTCTCCTACTTGTCTGTCCGTTTATTGTACTGTGATGGCTATGTGTTGGTGTGATGCAACAAGCTATGTTTCAGAAGAGCTTACAGACCATAGACCATGAAGAAGAAATAGGCTCTCTACTTCTGAGGAATTAGCCATCAAGAACTTTGTGAATAGAATCGAAACATTGTCATATAGAGAAAACCTCATGCATAGAAGTAGAACATGGTCAGGGGTCGTGCCCGGCAATACATGGGCTGACACAATGGTGTCCAGCATAAGAGCAATTGTAAGGACGGTGCAGGACCAGCCCGTGCTTGGTTCTGTGCAAAGAGTCGCTGTGGGTCGGAACCAACTAGAGAACACCTAACAACAACAAGCTCTACTTCTTACATATTTTAGATTTGAAGGAAGAACGCGTTTCATTTCTGCTCCATCTTTTGCCTAACAGGACATAAAGGAAATGGGTCCTGGAAAGTTTACTGCGCAGTTTTCTTTGCCAGCAATGGAGAAAGAGCAACTTGAAAAATCACCAGTAATCCGCACATTTTCTAGATCAAAGTAGCGTACAGAAGTGTTCAAAATGAACCAGTAGGGTGTTGACTTCCATATTTTCAGCCTGTGCCAGCAGCCTTCAATTAAGAAAGACTTCCAGGGTAGACAGCCCACATGAGCCCCAATGATCCATTCTCTGCCTAATTGTCACAAGCTGACTATTCTTCATTTCTTCTGAAACGTCTCCTGAGATCATAGGGGAAGTCACTCCCAAGGCCTAAAATAAACATCCTGATGATATATCCATCAGAACAGAGATTCCAGCGCTATTAGTCAGCCTTTGAAGATGCTCTGTTCTCAGCCAGGATTGCAATGTTCCTGCATTCTTGAAGCATGATGTGCCTGTATCACTAGCTCCCAGGGTTACTTACCCAGTCCCCGAAGCAAAGATTGAACCACAGTTCTGTCCATTGCCCCTCTTCTTGGGATAGTTCGTGCTTGGTATAAAATGAACCTTAAAAAACAAAGCAAACCAAATCCCGTTGCTGTCTGTCCGATTCATGGAGACTGTGTGTTGCGGTGTGAAACCACTCCATGGGGTTTTCCTGGCTCTAGTCTTTACAGAAGCAGAGCTGGCCTGCCTTGCACAGCCCGCTGGGTGGTTTCAAACTGTCAACCTTTCAGTGAGTGGTGATGATGTGAGTTATCGTTGTTGTTGAGTTGATTCAGACTCTGGATGATCCCACCACGTGTGCAGAGTAGTAGAACCCCTCCATGAGATTTTCAGGGCTGTGGTTTTTCAGAAGAAATTTCCAGGCATGTCTTCGGAGGCATCTGTGTGACTACAAATCACAGACTTTTCAGCGAATAAGAGGATGATTAACCGTTTGTGCCACCCTGAGTATGAACCTTTCATGCTGCCGAAGGTCCGTTAGCTATAAAATAGGATCATAGATATCTGCTGCGTGCCTGCTATCTGAGGGAGAGCAATCACCGTCACATGTACGTGCAGTCAGAGCAGAAAGTGGTGTGGTTGCTCCTTGACAAATCCTGATTTCTCCTTTCCAGTGCTACACAGAAGCAGCCTCCACCACCCGCTTCTGCCACTCTTCTGACGATGGGGTAAGCCCCAATGCACCCCACTGGGAACAAATGTGCAGACTTCACGGTCTGAAACGCATATTGTTCCTTCTGCTGGGTGCTTTTCGTAGGAGCACTTGCTTCTCAGTCATGTGTAAAGATAATCAGTGTGTCCTTTTATTGAAAATGGGGAAACTTTTGCTCTTCCCTTTGAAAGACCACCAGTGGCATTCTTTAACTTATTTTTAGATGTGTGGTTGTGTCCCAGACAAAATTGAGGCCTGCCACAGACACAACCCCAAGTGTGTTTCTCGTGGGCAATGAGAAGAAGAAAAGGAGTTTTAATGTGGAAGGAGCACAGGCAGATGCCTGTGTGCAGTGTAGCTTTCTTTCATCTAAAAAAAGGAAACAAGCAGTGTCGATAATAATATGCAGATGTCCGGCCCCAAATGAAGACATATTGCTAATTAGCTATATTGTTAGTATGTTTTCAGGAGAAAGGCTGCAGTGACATTAATTAGAATCTTTATTTGTTCAAAGTCTATGAGTCCAAAGCATTGCTAATAATATCTTCTTTAATATCTTCAGTAGAAGATTTCTGGATTTTTTTTCTTTAAAATCCCACACAAAGGCCACAGTAGGGGTAATGAGACCTGTAGCCTGAGCCTAATTAAGAAAAAAATCTAACTAGACACATAGCCATCATTATCATTAACTAGTACTTATTGAGAACCCCCTGAGCTTGTGGAATTGGGAGCTATGGGATTTGGAGATACAACTTGTTCTCTGCTCTCCAAAAATTGGCCATCCTATCTGCCTCCAAGAAATTGGTCTTATGATGTTAATCTGGGAATCGTTATGGGGGTTAATTTTTTTTTTTTTAAGTACTAAAGTTCTCCTATTGAGTCATACAATTTACTCATTTGGGCTTCCCCTAGAGCAGTGGTTCTCAACCTGTGGGTCGCGACCCCTTTGGGGTTGCACAACCCTTTCACAGGGGTCACCTGATTCATAACAGTAGCAAAATTACAGTTATGAAGTAGCAATGAAAATATTTTATGTTTGGGGGGGGTCACCACAACATGAGGACCTGTAGTAAAGGGTCATGGCATTAGGAAGGCTGAGAACTACTGCTCTAGAGGTTCTGGAAGTACTCAAATCAACCTTTGGTTGGTATTGGCAGAACAAGTCGGGTGACTATGTTCAGTTGAAGACACTGATGTCTAGCACATTTCCCCCCAAAAGTATATCTGATTACCCCTTCTCACACCTAGATTCTCCGAGTCCCATGATCACCCAAGTTTTCTCTGTAGTGTGATTCTCATTCTCTTCTTTTGTGCTACATTTCCTGTGACAATCGGCCATCTGGGGACCGCTGGCCATTGTGACCTCTATATTCCTGTTGTGACTATGGCGATCCACCTTTGTCACCATCTCAAGCCAAGCAGTGATTGGAGGTATTGGTTGGGTAGTCTTAGTCTTGGGCTAGTGATGTACGTGGGGGGAAAGGACATCAGTAATGAGCATTGGGATCACATCTCAAGTTATATCCAGCCTACAGATTTGCTCTTGTAAATTCATCTCGCCAGAGCTTTTCCAGGGCTGAGGCATTCATGGCCAACTGATGTGAGAGAAGCAGAAAGATGCAATGATCTAGTGGGAAAGTATGTTAGAACCGCGCTAGAGCACCCTCAAGCCAAAGGTTAGGTGTCAAGGCAAGACCTTTGGGTGGTAGGCCTGACGTTGATGTTGTGTAACTCGGTTAGCACTGAAAAACAAAACAAAAAAATAGCAGAGCGTCTCAATTGTTGCATCCATTCCAGCTCTGCCCTGAAATTCTTGGAATCAATACACCAGCCTTGCCCTTAGAGACGTTGGGGAATCTATATCAGCCATTTTTTCCAGGATTATAATTTTACCTGGCCAACCTCCTCACTTTGCCCTGTTCTCTTCGCCTGCTTCACTGTACTTGTCTTTTAGATGTTAGCTCTAACATTACATCCTCAGACAAACTTTTCCTTCGCCTTAATGCTAGTTTTTGAAATAAGGTCTTATAATAACTACCTCAAATAAGACAATAAAGACTCTTCTGACCTCTTTTTTTTGAGCATCACCATGGGTGAATGAATTTTCACACCTCTGTCACGTGGAATTATATTCAAGCAAGAAACAGGAAATCCAAAGTAGAGAACCTTAGACAAATAGGGCTTTTATTTTTCTCCAGTAAAAGAAGTTCGGCAGTCAGATTTTCAGATCGGGCACAATGGCCTGGCACTGCTATCAGAAACTCAGAAACCCTCTGCTTTCCATTTAGCCATGCTTAGAATGTGCTTTGCTGCTCCCGATAGCCAGCTAGCTCGCTTCACTTGAAGCACTCCTTCTGCATTCCAGGTCATAGAAAGTAGGAGAGAACCAAAAGGCAAAAGTGAATCTGCCTCCGGGTCAGTAGTCCCACCATCATCTCCTATTTATAGGCCATTGGTCAGAACTATGTCACATGGCCACCCCTGGTTGCAATAGATACTGGGAAGTGTAGTTTTATTTGGGTCCAGTGCCAGCTGTTAAAAAATGCTAAGTAATTAAAAGGGGAATGGATATCAAGTAGGCATTTGTGATGTCTGCCACAGTATTGCCATCTAAGACAACGTACAGGTTGCATGACCCTGGAATTTGTGTTCCTCTCCTTGCTTTAAATAAGTTTAAGTTGTAAAATAATGAAGGGTTGGGAGCTGTGCCCACAGATGGGAAGTATCAAGAGGCCCAGGCAGTAGTTCTGGCTGGTGGACATCCATCCACTCCAGCTATCACCAGCAACTACTAGCTTGCTCACTAAGCAGTCCCCTTATGTTTTACTACTAGAGATTCTGGGGAAGAGGGGAATCTCGAAATGAGTGTTAAAATCTTTTGTACTTTAATCAGAAAGGCATAAACATGTTTCTATGAAGGACAGGGAAGTCCCCAATTTAAGGAAAAAAATATCACCCTTCTTTCCATAGTGTTATAGAATTAATTTTGCTTGAAGTTAAGTGACAAGAGGGAGCCTTCTTCAGTAGATGTCTCTTTATCCAGAGGATGTCTTTGAGTTGCTCTTTGAGCTATGAATTAACACTGACAGTGCGGCAATGCCAATAGCAATATGCCCGCTTGTGACTCCAATTTTAGAGTGCTTGCTGAAACTAAAAAGAACTAAAGCAATTATACAGTTTATACATATATATGTACTAACTGCTAAAGCAGGTGATCTATGCTGATGGTAGCTGGAGTGGGTGGCCACCAGCCGGAACTGCTGACGGGGCTTCTGTAAGAAAATGTGCAATGTGCCTCATTAAGAAAGGAAGGATCAAGTGTGAAGGAGAGACTCTGTCGATACATTGTTAGCAGATCCTGCCCACTGTCTCTCACCCAAGATTATCAATCTAGATCACCCAAAGAATCTCTACTTTAGAATCTTGTTCCTAATTGAATAAAATAGAGTTTCCATTTATATGGACCCTTCTTGGAACCTCTTCTTAAGCTCTAGAACTTCTAGTTCTGAGTAATTTGGCCCTTTCCATAGCAGGGACCAAACGGTCCCTGTTAAATATGTCTTGGCAGAGGTGCAAGATCAACTCAAATATTCAGGGAATGTGATGAGCATATTCTTATTACTTCCCATCTTCCAGATGCTTTATAAATGCTGAGCCTGGGATAGAGAGAAGGAGGACATGAGGAATTACACAAGTGTGTGCATAACGCAAGCCAAAATATATGTTAGTCCCAGTTGTGGGACTATACCTAATAGGTACACTTTGTGGCTTGAATCGTCTGGCCTATTGCTCCAACTCTGCGTGCCCTATTACTTTTCTCATACGTTGATACAAGCTCTGTACCTTGTTGGTCCTGCTGGGAAGAACTGGCTGCCCTAATATATGCTCAGCTATATGGCAGACCACTGAGTCAGTGAGAGCTCTCACAGGTTGCTTGGTCAGTAGCTGAGCCAGGATCACTCTGTGGGTTAGTATTGCCTACCAGAAAATATTCAAGAGTCAGGTTAAGAAACCAATTGGAATTAGGCTTTTTTTAAAAAAAAAATCTAGGCAAAATGCCATGAAGCAAAAGTAAAATTTCTGTCTTGTCTCTTAAAAATCGAAATGTTAGTGGAGGAAAGAGAATTGGGTCTAGACTCCATTATCATCCAATAAGCAGTACTGCACATCCGTCTGAGTTGTCACAATGAAATTAGCTAACTGTCCTGGCTAACACTGTTGAGAAAGTTTTAGGGAGAAAAGTAAGATTACATTCAGTGATGTGCCCTTGGGGGTAATAGCGAGACCTTATGTTGGGGGAAAACTTAACTGCTCTCTTTTTCTCGTCTTTTCTTCTTCTTTTCCTTTCCTCCCATTTCCCTCCTCTTTTCTCTGTTTCTTTTATCTCTTGCACTTCCTCCTCTCTCCTTCCTCTTCCCCATTTCTTCCTTGTCCTTGCTCCCTCCTTCCACTCTCTCTCTCTCTCTTTCTCTCTCTCTTTGGGGTTCAATCTCAGAATAATTCATTCAGTCTCCAACACCAGGGCAGCTCTCTCTGCAGGGCTTTGCCAAGAGAGCCCTCAAGGCAGGGAAGAGACTGGAGAGGTGAGCAAAGACTGCCCTGGCCGCCTCTCCTGCACAGCAAGGAAGGGCAGGCAAAAGCATGATGCAGGGAAGCCAGCTTTTCCTTCTGTAAATACACTGCTGGAAGCAGAGGTAGACATGTTCCCGGTCTCGTTCCTCTTTTTGACCACTCTGTAGATTCACACAGCTACTCTCAGCATCAGTATTTTCAACTCAGTCATGTTCCTGTTTACACATCAAAGTGATATGTAAAAATCCATCCATCTTAGAGTCTTCCTGTTAGCTTTCTAAGAAGTTAGTTATTTATCTATTACGTGTGCTTCATCGTCCAGCTACTCTTGACCATGGGTTAGCAATGTTCGACATGTTTTAGTACCAAACACAGTCCTTTGGTTGGGTCAAATGCACTGCAGTGGGGGCTCAGGAGTGTGTGTGGAGTCACTGTGCTGGAATAGGCACTCCAAAGCCTCAAGATGTGCCCAAGAATAACAAGGTTATTTACCACTGACCCAGACATTTGGAGAAAGTCTAGCTCTACAGCTTTCTCCCTAGTAAATATGAAAATATTATCCCTGAAGGAATGGAAGAAGCCTTTGAATGAGAGAGCCAGGGAGAACTGACAAGAGGAAAAGGGGACTGGTTTGGAAAAAGAGTCCAACATTTTTTAGACTCGACCATCATTTGATTAATTTGACCCCCCAAGGACTATATAGTTGTTCAGGAAACGGACTTGCAGTTTTCTCTTAAAGTAAAAGCATTCCATTTCAGAGTGTCGTTTTGTCTGTTTTGAATGATCATGCGATCTCTTCTCACAATCTTTTTCACACCAGCCTCACTAGGGTTCCCTTTCCTCAAAGAATCCAAGCTCATGCTCACCTCGTGGCTTTCTTACTTCTCTTTCCCTCTGCTAATATGCTCTCCCCCAAATCATTGCAGGGTGCCTCCTCCTCTTGTTCCAGACTTGCTTCCCACGTCATTTTCCCAGGAAGGATTTCCCTGGCCATCTATCTACTATTGTGCCTAGCCACTCTGTGTTACCTCCTTTGTGTTTTTTCTTTTCTTCTGAGTCACTACTCTCTGATCTGGTCTTATTTATTTTTCCATGTATTTGCAAATCCACACACCCCCAATTAGATATTTAGATACACACTAAAAGAAAGCAGTATCATGTATGTCTATTTTTGTCTTTTTTTTACTGCGATATCTCCTGTGCCTAGCATGTGGTTGACATTTGTTGATCAGAAGAATGAGCTAAAAAGACGATCAGATGCATGAATGGATGTAGTTAGATTCCATTGAGTCACTTCCAACTCATAGCAACCTTGTGCTGTGTACGACAGAGCAAAATACTGTCCAGTCTGTCCCACTTATACCATTGTTAATTTAGAACTCATTATTGCTGCCTTAGATAGATTGAATCCATTATTTGAGCCAGTGTTTTCTCCAACACAGACTTTTAAGTCCATGCCCGCGTGGGTTAACCCTGGACACTTGGGCAGCAACGAAAGCCAGGGTGGTTTGTAGATTAAAGTGATGAGGAAGAAACCATAATTTCTAAATGAGCACCTATTCTCCTTCAAAACAGCACTTTGTTTTGCTGTGCTTTGATGCTTAATAAATGGTCCTTAACTCATTAACTCTCATAAAATTCCCAAAGAATGGGCTGGAAGAAATTTCCTAATGATTAGGCTTTTTGAAGATGGTGAAACTAAACCATGGGGAAGGAAAATGGATTGGGAATATTATCCTGGCTTAATTTCAGCCACTGGAATGTCCTTGTTCCTGACTAAAATAGACTGTTCTGGGTGACATGTCAAAAAATCATGTGTCTCCTATTTGTTTGTTTGTTTGTTTGTTTGTTTTAGAATAGCCTCAGTGTGGAAAGTGACTCTGCAGCAGAAACCAGCTTTCCTGTGTCCAAGGAAGAGCCTGGGGAGCTTCCAGATCATCAGGGCTCACACAGACCCTTGCCTAGGCATCGATTCCGGCAAGAAGCTGGGCATCCTTTGCAAAGAGATGGTCCCAGGTCCTTTCTCCTCGATCTACCAAACTTTCCAGATCTTTCCAAAGCTGATATCAATGGGCAGAATCCAAATATCCAGGTAATTCATGACAGCTGGACAGGGTCAGAAAATGAAGCAACCTTCTCTTTGTTTCATGACCTAATCCCAAACCAACTGTGCCTCGCCTCACTTTGGTTCTTCATGCATTAGTGAATCTTGCATATGATCACGATATTTCTGCTGTACTTCATCTCATAGAGCATCTTCGGTTGTGAGATGTCCATTATTTTATAAACAACACACACACGGTAACAGTCAATTTAAGTGTGATATACTGTTGAGTATAAGACACATTATGATATCATATACTGTGGACTATAAGACACATTATGATATCAGAAACATTATATTACATGCATATATGTGTAAAAACGTACATATACATATGTACACACACATATGGAGGCTTAAAAAAGATAGGGGGAAATGGAACGAAGGATAATGGAATTTTTCGACAAACTGTTTTGAGGCCTCCGTGTGTGTGTGTGTGTGTGTGTGTGTGTGTGTGTGTTTGCTGAAATTGATGAAATACAGTACTGTGTTAGTGAAAGGAAAGGACTCAGAAAATCAATGGTGCCCTGAAAAAGTCATCCTCTCTCTCAAATCCTCTCCAACCTTGTATGCTAGAAATTCTGCTAGCAGGTGAGAAAGCGTTGCTCTAAAGGGTAGGTGACTGACATCAAAAAGTTCTGATGAGAGGAAAGAAGGAGAGACCGAGAGTGCTAGGCATAGAGATGAATTCTTAAGGGAATGAGGCCTGAGGGAAATGGGTATCTTGATCTCAAATTAATGACCCTCATCTAATGAAATAGCACATTATACCTGAGAAGGCCCTGGGTGACACAAACAGTTAAGCACCCAACTGCTGGCTGAAAGGCTGGTGGCTCGCACGCATTGAGGCTACCTCGGAAAACAGGCCCAGCCATCTGCTTCCGAAAGGTGACAGTTTGGAAAACCCTCTGGGGCAGTTCTACTCGCACCCACGGGGTTTCCATGAGTCAGAGCAGACTCAGTAGCAACTAACAGTAACATCATCAAACAAAAGCTGAGCTGACCCTCATAAAGGAGATGGCGCACATGTCATTTGGGGACTATTACAAAGACTATGACAGGTACTTAGGAGATGTCAGTGTGATTCACCAAAGGCCAACGCTAGTGTACCACAGCTAGTACGCAGAGCTGTGGGGGTTTAAGTCTAGGCTCTCCCCACAAACGCTCACCCTACCAATCTGGGTTCCAAGGAGAAACGCTTACTTTTGAACGGTGCTTGTGCCTCCATTTCTCTCCCTGAAGATGACGGAAGGAGACTCAAGCTGACCCAGGTAACCTACCTCCTGCCCAGTTCCTCTCCTCATCTACCCGCTGACATCATGTTTAGTGGAGTCCTTGGGTGGTTCACATGGAATGAGAGTTCGAAGGTTCAAGACCATTCGTAGAGGCTTTAGAAGAAATGCCTGGCAATCTACTGAAAACCC
>NW_022109491.1:40239526-40255558 GCF_000313985.2 Echinops telfairi
TGGGATAAACTCTGGCAACCGGTGGTGGTTCTGGTATACTTTTTAACTTGGTTTCCAGTTCTTTTCATTTGTGCAAGAGCAGCTTTTCCTGAATCTTTTTTCTACAACAATTAGTTTACTGGCAGAGAGCTCCTCAACTTGATCCCAGAGCAATCGATCCTTCATGAAGGTAAGCCTTTCTCTCTGAAGACAGGACTGGTTTTCTTGTTTAGATCAGGGTTTTTTGATCAGAGATTTTGAGCTCGTCATGCCAGTGGCAGGAAGGCTGGTGAATGTCACTGACAGCGTAACTCACTGAGCTGTACGGACATGCACCTACTATAGAGAAGGCACTGCATTGAATCAAGCGAGACAAAGTGCAAGACCTGTATCCACTCGTAACTTACAGGTCCAAAGGAGAAATGCCAGCAGTGTGAAGATCCGGGTACTATGTTGGACAATAACAGAGGGATGGTGGATACATGAGGAACTGTCCATTTCCTCTTGTGGGCAGAGCTCAGCCGCCTGATGGATTTATGCATGAAGTCAGCAACGTAGCCAAGTAAGGCAGGGTAGTTCGGATGAGACATGCAGAAGTAAAATTATTTGAAAGCATCTTTGATAACCCATGCACAGAAATCAGTGCATGTCCCAATTGGCATTTCTGGTGAGTCTTGTATTCTAATTGATTAATTTGGAAAGCTGGCCTTTTATTCCAGGGCCCTTTCTCTGCATACCTCACTGGGAATGAACAGCCGTTCCACTTGCTGGGAAGGTGCAAGCAGCCCAAAAAGATCTGACATCTCTTCCTGGTTGCTCAACCTTTTATCACTCATGGCTTCATCTTCAGGAAGTAATTTATCATTGTTAATAGATTCCTTGGCTCCCTCACCCCAAAGTTGCTTAAGCTGTCCTAAACACAATAGTTTTCTATTGCTAGCTTTGTTTTTCCAGAGGTAGGGCATGTCACTGTGAGGCTTCGTGCTAAGGATTAAGCTGTTAATTGATTTAATATTACCAGTGGAAAGAAAGGCCTAGTGGTATACTTCTGAAAAATCAACCATTGGAACAGCTTTAGAGCACAATACTCCACTGACACACACAGGGTTAGACTTGGATCAATGTCGACGGACTAGCGACTTGCAATGTGCAGTTAGAAAGCAGTGCCTGGATTCAAGGGCATGGAAGGCTACACGGAAAGTGAGTCCTTGTAGAAACGTTATTGAGTGCATAATGCTATAATTTCAAGAATTTATCGGAATCTCTATTTTCTTTCTCTCAGATAAATCAGTTCATCTACAAAGCTGTATACCATACCCAGGTCTTATTTAATTGAAATTCACTACCATCAAGTCAATACTACCTCACAGAGACCCTGTTGGACAGAGTAGAACTGCCCCTGTGGATTTCCAAGGTTGTTAAATTTTTATGGAAACGGAAAGCCTCATCTTTCTCCCAGGGAGCCGCTGGGGCCTTTTAAAATGGGAGACAAGGCCAAGGAGTCCATGTAGAAAAAGAATGTTTGGAAACTGATTGTGGTAGCAATTGTACAATTAATTCAACCTGACGTGATTGAAATATGGAATATAAATAAAATATATAGATCACCTAAATGCTCGGGAAGAATGGAGAGGCAGAGGCGGTTGGAATCCCTGAGGCTGGAAGGCCAGATTTCTTTTCCAAAGGAAAACACAGAGGAAGGGAGACGGCCATGAAGTGATGACCACCGGCCTGCTCCGGGAGGGAGCGCGGCACAGCGGCCAGGATTGCGATTCAGCTTCCATTATACTAAGGTGCTTTGTTTAGTCAAACAGTAAGTAGAGAATGCTTTAGAACAGTGGGGCCTGACTTCCTGAGGGAGGAGGGAGCGGCTGGCATTGTTGGACATGGACAAAAGTAGTGTAGCAGGGAGAAGGGGGACGTCTAAGAAGACCACACTGGGCCATGGATGCCCACGGCATGGCAGTTGCTCAGACGGCATTTGGACTTTGATAAAATTCAACTTCCCCAGGTACTCCAACAAGGTTGTGGCTATCAATCTGATACATGTAGGGAGAAGTTACCTTCATCTTCTCCGATCCACCACTCATCTGTCAGCTTCTCTTACTGTGGTGACTCATGATATGATATGAACCTGTAATGCTGGAAGCTATGCCACTAGTATTTTAAATACCACCAGGGTCATATGGTAGACAAATTTCAACAGAGCTTCTAAGGTAACACGGACTGAGAGAGAAGACTCACAATCTACTTCTGAGAATTAGACAATGCAAACACCATGGGTCACAAGACAATATTGTCCAATCGAGCACTGGAAAATGAACCCCTGAAATTGAAGGCACGACCCATTTGGCACGACAATGGCCTCAAGAATGCAGATGGTGACTTGCACCCAGCCAGGGTTTGGCTGTAGTTTCCAGGGGATTGCCATCCATCAGGACTCAACAGCAACTAACAACAGCACCTTTGCTCCTAATACTCCAAGCTGCATGCTTAGGTAGCCTTCACACCCAGGGAAAACAACTGTCAACGCATTTTCATCTGCAGGGCAGCAGATTGAAGACAGGTGAAAGGGTACCTGGGTGGGTCCCCTTCGGCTGCCAACTGACATAGCCCCATTTCTCTGGCAACCTGCCCCTCACCGCCACCATCCCCACCAAGTTTAATAACAACACTTGTCTTTCTTCCACTTCCTACTACTTCAATCCCAAGATGGAACCAAGAAGTTTACGTCTGGTTGGTTCTTCCAAAGGTGAGCTTTGGAGCACCATGCAAGAAAAAGGGGCAGGGTACAGCTAGGAAGCCCCCAGACTCTTCTGGAATTACTAGTTAAACAGAAAAGACCATCACTACCCCCTAAATAAAGCTTTTCATTTGCATGGGGACACCTTTTCCAAAGCTTCAAATAACAACCCAGGTGTAGTTAAAGTGAAAAATCGAAAAAGAGTAGCCCACCCTATCTTTGTGCCCAGTGGGGTCATTCCATGTAGAAAGCTGGGCTTTATGCAGCTGCAGGTCTGTGACGGTGGGGTCACTTATATGTTGGGCTGCTAACCCAAGGTGGGTCGTGTGAGTCTATCGGCTGCTTCCCAGAAGATGAGCCTGCCTCTCCCTTAAAGATGGAGTGCCTCGGAAACAGTGTCCTATCGGGTCACTGCGTTGGAATTGACTCCCTGATGGTTAGTTAGGGTGTCTGTTAACCGTCCACAGGCAGCATGAGGGGTGGGGGCACAGAGGCAGATATTGACATGCTGACCTGTTCACCCTAAAGAAAACAATATGAGCTATATTTCCTGGCCTTCTATTTATGAAAGCTCAAAGGAAGATTTGCGTTCATTACTCAGAAAGATATTTAATGGAAGACTGAAGCAGTCAGTCACTGTCCCTGAGAGCCCTGAACTTCATTCTGTGTGTGTGTGTGTGTGTGTGTACATGCACGTGCACGCGCACACACACTCACACAGACACAGAGCCCCGACTGTTGCAGGTCCATGCACCACTGCACTGGAGTAAACCAATTCCTTGGTGGTCCTTTAAAAGATGAGGTGTTTCCCAAAAGCGGGTGATGGCTTCCGTGTTGGAAACCCTTGCCCCTTCCTTACAGCAGTATTCTTTTGTTGAAACCCACTGATTTGACACAGGGCCAGTTCAGTAGAGCAGACAGCCCTGCTGCTCACTGTGGGCCCAGTCAAAGCATTTTCATCCCCTGGGTAGCAGAATGAAGACAGGTGAAAGGGTGCATCAGACGGTCAGCTTCCGCTGCCAACTGGCCTCCTCTCCCCCTTCCCCTGGCAACCTGACATGCCCCACCCCCACCCCCTGCCTTGCCACAATCTAAAGTTTGGCTGGAGTTAGGGAGTTAAACCGGAATTTGACACCTCTCTAAACTCACCCACCCAGCCATCCCTGAAATCCTTTCCCACGCTCCAGAGCTGGGGGTCCAAGAAACACCCACAATATCCCCAGTGATGTTGCTGAATCCTTGAAAGGGGTACATCCCTCCACGGCATCTATTTCATAGCTCTTTTGACAAACTGTCACCTCCCTCAAGGTAGGTGGCCGCTCCCCCAAGTTAATCAGACTCGACAACTTAAGACTGACTGTGAGTTGTCAAAAGGTAGGCAAAACGCCGCTGCACAAAGTGAAAAGCAGCCTCAAGCTCCTGAGCCCACTCTCCATATTTCGGTTATTTTGAAGAGGTAGGGCAAGTTCAACTTGAACCTTAGTATCACTGTGTGGGTTTTTGTTCTGCAGCTGATGGTCAGATAGCAAAGACAGAAATCTCTAAAATAAATTCATTATTAGGCTTACTGCATGAGTTCATTGCTACAGTAGCTATTCACCACCAAATACTTTTTCCTTTCTTGATCAAGCTGAGATTTGTATTCATTTCCACTAAGACGCTTATTCTTATTTCTTTTCTTCCATCGAATAGAACTTTAAAAACACTTATCTAAATGCCTTTTTTTTTGGCCTTCTTGAGCACCACAAGATGCAATCAAAGGAGTTGGCCAGACTCCACATGTTATACAAGCATCAACTTCAGATTCCCTCTCCTTTTTCTCTAAAATTATTTGGAATGACAGGTTTGGTGGGCTAAGAATTAAGAAATTTCACTGCTCAAGGCATTAGCCTACACCCATGGGGGCAGCATGTCCCTATTCTGCTCAGATACTCTTGAGACACTGCTGTCCATAGCATGGGCTAAGGAGTCAGACTGAGCTGCACTTGAGATCCGACACCATCATTTCGTGGGCCAAACTGAACCACGTGCCTTGATCCAGGTTGCTCAGCATCTCTGTGATTTAGGTTCCTTACCTATAAAATCACAATGACCAGATATCAGTTGTTGTCAAGTCCATTCTGAACCATGAGACCCTATGTTGTGTAGAGTAGAACTGTGAACCACAGGGTTTTTGTTGTTGTTTTTTTGTTTGATTTTACAAACACACTGTGTTTCTTCTGAGTAGGTTTGAAACACTAGCCTGGTAGGTTTTATTCCCCAACCTTTTAGTTAGTAGTCATGCATGTAACCATGTGAACCACCCAGGGCCTACTTAGAATGATAATACTACCAAATGTGTCAGACTGTGAGGATTAAATGAGATCTCTGTGTGATGCACTAAGGACAAACTCAGAAACAAAGTAAGCTTTACAAAACAGGTAACTGCTGATCGATGAGAGTAATAGGGATAAAGATGGCAGAAGAAATATGTCAAAAGTAATGGAGAATTATAAGATCTAATTTTGAGACCCTGTATTTTTCTTGCTGAATACCTCAGGAACTTGAGTTTTCTGGTCTAGTTTTGATACCTCAACATTTAGACTCGTTTGTGTAGAAAAAGCAATCATGTTTTGCGAAGACATGTGCTTGCCACTGTTGTGTCTATAGCATTGGCGGGTCTGAGAAAAGGGGATTCCATCTTCTTCATCCAATCATTAGGATGGAGGGGTAGTATCACCCGAGGCCAAAACTGTACAGACTGTCTTCCAGGCCAGGAGCTTGTGTGCTCCTGAGGAAATCCATTCACTTCTTGCTCTTCTGCTTTGGGAAATACCAACCTACTCCCACCTACTCAGCACTGCTCACAAGGGCTTAGAGGTCTGCAGGGGGACATGCATGGCTTCCATGTTTTTACTGCCCCTCGTATGTTACAGTGGGAGTTAGACTTGTGTTTGTTTTGCTACAGAACACGCTTCCAGTGAAATTTGGTTCCAATAAATGCCTTACTGGAGAGAAGGAAAGAAGCGGATAAACTCACATAAGATCTTACTGTTTCATGATTTGGGACAGAATCCTCTATGTTGGCCCCAATGTCGGACTGTTTTTCTTGGAGCTGGGAAACTGGGCCAGCCATTGCCCTTGAGGCTTTTGAAAAGAGTCGCCTTTATTTTACTGTCTTATTCAAACTGTTGAAAGTCTGAAAGAATTAAAAATATTAAGACACTTCAATTATATGTCTTCTGGATGAGAAATCATATAAAATCTTCATTAATTAAGAAATAGGCTCTGCTCATCCAGATGATTGTTAATAAAGACTTCTTTATGAAAGCATCCTTTGACTCTGAAGAAGGTAGAACTGGGGTGGGAGCAGCAAGACATTGTAACTCACTCCCATCGTCTTGGAAATCCCCGACCATGCTCCATTGGCTGTTTCCATTGGCTACCTATGAAAGTTCAGGTTCAGGATTAGATTGCTTCTTTAGATCAGCATAAGGTTTCCACATTGTTAAGTCTAGGAAAGGGTGGATACTAAGTTTGGTTTTAGTTCAGTTGAGGCAGTGGCTAAAATTAAAGGGAAAACAGAAACCTCTAAGCTGTTGAGATTTAGTCATTGATAGAGCTTTGGGAGTAAATTCGTATTTTGCTACTCATTGCCTGGCCAGGAAACAAATCTATTTTGTTTGGATCTGAGTAGTAGTTTGGGGGTGGGGGTAAGGGTGTGTGTGTGTGTGTGTGTGTGTGTGTAGGGAACATATTGACGACAACAGCTTAAAACATGAAATTGTTTTTATTCCCAGTTTGGAGAAATTGCAGGGCACGTTTTGTTCAGGCAATCCCTTTGACTCCAAACCGGTGGGTACACTCCCCCTCATCTCCTCCCCAGAGACCGATTTTATTACCAAAATCGCAGACTTGTCAGACTCTTGACAACCTCTCCCCTCTGAAACCCTTAATAGCTTTGCAGATGATTATTGTAGCTCCGTTGTTCTGTCTGTCTGCGGGAAGAGGGGATGAGTCTGCAGAGAGGAACGGTTATATATCAAAGACCCAGTATTCCCGTGCCCTGCCGCTCTGAGCATTCCTTCTGCACCTGTCCTTCTGGTACTGCAAGAGGGAGCCAGTCACCATCTCTCTGAAATCACCGTTCACCCCAAAACTGAAACCTCACTGCCATCAAGTGGATTCTGACTCCGAGTGACCCTGTAGGATAGAGTGGAACTGTGTGCCTGAGGGGTTCCAAGAGTGTAACTCCTGATGGGAATAAAAAGCTGTGTCTTTCTCCGATGGAGTGGGTTCCAAGCTGCCGATCTTGTGGTTAGCAGCCCAATGTGTAACCACTAGGCCTCCAGGGTTCCAGCAAACAACCATGCTGCAGGATGCATTCATTTGCTTTCTTGTCTTTTTTTTTCCTTTGCTGGGATTACTAAGAAGTTCTATAATTATTTATAAAACATTCCATGGGTGTTTACACAACTGAGAGAATTGTGGTGAAAGAAGATAAAGCTTAGGGTGCTCTTGTAGGCACTATGTACTAGAGAAGAAAGATGTACTTGGCCTGCTATGTTCTGATGAGTAGATTCTAGGATCCAAGGCCATGCACTTGACCTTCATCAGGACTGAACATCAGCTGGGTGAGTTTCTTGAAAGGGGATTACAGCCTCCCCATTCTCAAGACAAAAAGAAGGAGCTGTTTTTCTTAGGGATGAGCACACCCCAGTGTCATTTGGCAGAGCATCGCAACAACTTTCAGATGTCAGTTTGGGGCAAAACTGGAAATGCATCTGCCCAGTACATCTTGCACTGATTACATGGAACCTGTGTTTCTGATTCATTTACACAGAACTCATCTAGGGGGTATTGCAAGAGCTATGTAATGGCCAAATGAGTCTTCTACTTTATATTTCAAGCAAGTTTCTCTTACTTGTCTCTTGCAGCCAAGAGGTTGCAATCTTCCAACCGTGTGACAGACTTCACATAGACTCCATAAATCTGAGAGCAAGTTCTAACCTTGGCGTGGGAAAGACCTGCTCTGACCCTGAGGGTCCAGTTAAAAAGCGGGCCATTCGGGGTCTGGTCTTGGGCTATCTGATGAGTGAAAAGCATGGCTGTGGAAACCTAGCACTTTAGGATGCTATGTTTACATACCACGTGTTTATGTGCCATGTGGCACACAGTCCCAGCGGGGGACTTTCCAGCTCCACAGCAGCATCTGTGCTCTTTTGCCCCCTCAGTTTCATGAGCACACAGAAGCTCTATGATCACCTTTCTGAGACATAGGGAGGCCAAGCTGACAGGAGCATGGACGCTCAAGCCAGTCTACCGGAGTCTGCGACCTAAAGGTTCACTGGCATTGAGCGCGTCGTGAAACCCTCTGTGCACCAGGTGTTCCTGTCTCTAACGAGCTGCCTCTGACTAACACCTACCCCCAAGTTAATAGCGTGAAGCAATGACCATTTGAGTGCTCACAACATTGTGGGTCAAATATTTGAGCAGGGCCCACCTAGAAAAGAGTGGCTCTGACCCACGAGGTATTGAGGCTGACTTAAAACTAGAAGTCACAAGATGGACAAGGTGGTACCACTCACATGGTGAATGCATTGGAGCTACTCTCTCCATGTGCACTCGTCTACCCTGGGCTGCTGCTTCTTTTTTTTGTGGATCAAAAGGTAGTTTATTTGCCAACTTACTTATATTTTAACTCTTTGTTATTGATTTAATTCTTTTTAATCATTTTACTAGGGGCTCGTACAACTCTTATCACAATCCATACATCCATCCATTGTGTCAAGCATATTTGTACATTTGTTGCCATCATCATTCTCAAAACATTTGCTTTCTGCTTGAGTACCCTGGGCTTCTTTATATTCCAAATAGGAACTTTAGAATTGAACATTGACGGAAAGTGCAAGATGCAAGGTCTCATAAAGTCTGTCACATAGTTTGACTCCCATCACATAATATTGGATAAGTCAGAGGACCAACCCAGATTCACCCTTCATTACTGGCCATTTCAAACTCTTAGCACACCTACAGAACACAAGAGAACTGCCGCCTGTGGTTTTCCGACACTGAAACTCTTGACAGAAGTGGAAAAGCTCGTCTTTCTCCCGAGAAGCAGCTGGTGGCTTGGAACAGCTAACCTTGTGGTTAGCAGCCCAACTCATAACCACTGTGCCAACAGGGCTCCAGCCCAGAGTCAAAGGGAGCAAAAATAAACTTCATCTCGTGCTAGGAAGAGTGTCATGCACATACAAAGAAGAAAGGAATTGCTAGTACCATATGGACAGATAGATGGCCACTGGAACGATACATAGAACCAATTTTATAAGGTTATTGTCAGGGTTAGCTGAATTAATTAAGTAGAATCTTTAGCACAGTGACTGGTACGGAGTTAGTTTTTTGCTCCTTAAATTATAAGCTTTCCAACAACCATAGATCTTGATGACAAACCATCTCCCAACCCAAGGCCCATACACACCAGTTCTATCTAGTCATGAGACACATTTGGGCCATGCCTGGGTGCCTCTTGTTCTGTGTCACCACATAATCTTAACTTTGCTTTCCTGTGGAATGCGCCTGTCCCTCCCTGTACGCTGTCAGACTGTCTTGCAAGGATCATGCCGGCTGGATGCTGTTGGCTCCTCATTGACCATGTCATGTGCTGAATTCTTCAGGTAACCATAGAAGTGGTTGACGGTCCTGACTCTGAAGCAGATAAAGACCAGCATCCAGAGAATAAACCCAGCTGGTCAGTTCCACCCCCCGATTGGCGAGCCTGGTGGCAGAGGTCCCTGTCCTTGGCAAGAGTGAACAGCGGGGATCAGGACTACAAGTATGACAGTGCCTCAGAGGACAACAACTTCCTCCACCCGCCCAGGGCTTGGGACCGTCCAGCCCCTGGCCACCAGACGTTTGATACCAAAGATCAGCCAGAATATGGTGAGTTTACCACCCGTGTTAAAACATTAGTGAGGAGAATCCATGAGGATGATGACGCTTAAGGACATGGAGCCATACAAAACCCAGATTACAGCTTGAGGCTTTGGGTCTTCTACGAAGCATACCTCACAGCAACTGCATTCCACAGAAGCCCCAAGGAGGCACCAGCCGCCACATAGTTTCTGGAAAGACTATCATTTAAAAATCATATCAATTATCCAAAGATAATTTTTTTAGTTAGGGGTCTTTGGAGTCCTGCCTTAAAAAAATGTTTTTCTAAATTAACTTCCTTGGGTTTCTTACTGTAAAAAAAAATCATATTAAAATCAATTTAGAGATATAGCCAGTTGTTTCTTATAACTAGGTTCTATATTGTATTTGACATTGACAGGAGATTGAGAAGTATATCCCCCAGGATTCTTCTACATGAGCATGTGTGTTTTGTTAAAGTATGGACACACCCTAATATATTTCAAGAGCCGGAACCAGGGCTTTTCATTGCCCCACATTTATCGTAGGATTGCTGACATAGCAAACAACTTCAAATTCAGTGACATAAAAACCACTAAGTTTACTCTCACCTTGCGATGAGAAACAGCTTGGGGAATCTTGACTCTACTCAGTCATTCACTGACCCAGCATTCCTCCATCTGGGAGCTCCACCAACTTGGAGGACCTGAGAGTTATCTAGTGCACGTGCTACATCTGAATGGTAGCCAAAGAAAGAGAGTATGCTGGTGAAAGACATGCATAGGCTCTCAACTACCGCAGGGGGAGGTGACACATTCCATCTGTTCAAATTCTTGGGGAAGGCCATGTAACCTGTACATGGTACAAGAAAGGATCCCTGGTGGTATGGTAGTTATGTACTGGGCTGCTAACTGCAAATCAGTCGTTGAAAGCCATCAGCCAATGCTCTGGAGAAAGATGGGGCTTTCTCCTCCCATAAGGAGGTACAGTCTCAGAAACTCCCAGGGGCAGTTCAACCCTGTCCTATAAGGCCAAGAGAATTTGGCATAGACTCCAGGGTGTGAGTGAGTGAGTGGCAAAGAAGGCTGGGAAATGGATACCGTGCAATAAGAGAATTGGTAAGCATCTGTCAAAGAATTATATAAATGCTTACAGGTATTGAAAAAAAGGGTGTTACTGTCAGAGTTATTATAGGACTTCAATAAGCACTTACAGCCTTTCACTCAGTGGTAACCATTGTCATCTTGGATAAGTGATGAAGGCTTGTCAGGAGTCAGGCCAAGATCCAAGTCACTTCCGTTGTCCTGACACTTATCTGACCCACGGTACTCTAGTTCTCTGAAAGAATACGGATACCACTTTAAAATGACACGTGGCGTCTTCAACACCCAGTTCTCAGTGCACTGCACGAGGCTTGTTTTCCTCCCTCACCGAGTTCTTGGCTGACTCCAGCAGGGATTGCCAAAGCACTGTCACAGCGGCTGCTTCTTACTGCCATTGTTCATATCTTTGCAATGACTATTCATTTTCTGCTCTGAGAGGCGAGTGGGTCAGAAAAAGCATTATATGTCAGAGTTTTATCCCATATTCAGAAATCTCCTGTCTGTCTTTTGAACACATTACACAAATATAAAGTCTCCAAGAGGGCCACCTTCGGCCGGATTCTCATCTGAGCTGAGAGTCTGTGGAGGCTCCGGGTGGTAAGCTTTTTCCTACATCACGTCATGACTGTCTTCAATAGAAAGGATTGTAATATATCTGTTAGATGAGTATTTATATGTATATACATATATAACTTTATTTAATCATTTTATTGGGGGCTAGTATAGCTCTTTTTATATATATAATCGCTTTATTAAGGGCTCTTACAACTTTTGTTACAATCATACATCAATTGTATCTGACATATTCCTACATATATGTCATCGTTCTTTTCTAGACATTTACTTTCCATTGAGCCCTTGGGATCAGCTCCTATTTTTTCCCTCCCTCCTCCCTGGCCCCCACACCTCATGGACCCTTGATAGATTGTAGATTGTGAATTATTTTCGAATCTTACATCGACCGCTCTCTTCCTTCCCCTCTGGTTTCTGTTGTTTTTCCCCTGGATGGGGGGGTGTGGTTATGTGCCATTCATTATGATCGGAGTCCTCCTCCCTCCCCACCTCTCCCTCTCTTCCCCCTACCCTTTTGGTATCTCTAGTCCCACTCCTGTTCCTGGGGTCCCTGTGTTGTGAGTTTTATCTCCTGCCTATACCTATGTACATGCTCCCGTCTACTCTAGAATGGGGTCATGATAGTGGAGTAGTGGGGTGGAGGGTCTCAAGGTATCAGAGGTGACCCTTTAGTGCTCTACTGTACCCTGTTTGACTCATCTCCTCCTTGCGACCACTCTGTGGGTGGAGGGTCTCCGCTCCAACCCCCCTCCATTCTCACCAATGCATTTTTGTTTGTTTGTTTACTGTTTGTTGTGAGTCTTCTAATGCCCGTTCCCCGGTCTCCATGAAACCTCATGATCACCCCAGCCGGCGTGCTTCTTCCACGTATGCTTGTTGCTTCACTGTTGGATGGCTGCTTGTTTAACTTCAAGCCTTTATATAACTTTTTTAGGAAAAAAAACTGTCTTTGGCTTTGCTCAATACTTGCCCTCATGAAGAGATCACTGAAGATACAGGTGCTATAGCAAATGTGGTGAAGAAATCAGATGGTTCCTGGCTATGAGAAAAATAGCATCTGGGGTAACAAAGACTTGTCGTAAAACAAGCAGCTATCTAAGTGAGGCACCAGCTAAGTCTTCATGGAAGAAGCACACCACCCTGTGTGATCCAAGGATTGTAAATTATGAAATCCAAATCCAGAGGAGGCAATATTATTAAAGCTTAAATTATGAATCCCTGGTTTTGCAAAAGGCTATGAATGACCGTGGAAACCCACATTCCTTCGCAGTGGCCCCACGTGGGTTAAGCCTCTGGTGAATTCCCTCTCACTATGGACTAAGGATGTGAATGGCCTTGCTATCAGACAGAATGCATTGTAGGGTGGATTACTGCAGATGGGGTTTGGTTACAATGTGATGGGGTTTGGTTACAACTTGACACCGTATCATTTTGTTTCCCTTTTGACCCATGTTATATTTGTTCCAATTTTTAATATTTTCTGCTTTCTTTATATTGAGGTTTTCTCTGTTTTATTTTATCATTGTTATTGGGTTGTTTTGGTTTTGTAGATTTTTCTGTATATGAAATCCAGGGTAGTAAATCTGTAGAGACAGAAACTGGATTAATAGTTTCCTGGCGCAAGAGGGAGTTTGGGGGGATATAAGGAGCTAAGAACAATAAAGACAGATAATTGCATAACTCATCTAATATGACTGGACTACTGGATTGTATATATGAATTACATGTCAATAAAACTGTTTAAAAAAATAGACCCAGAAAGAAATAGATTAACAGTGACTACAACAATGAGCTCAAACATAACAACAATTGTGTGGACTGTTTGTTCTGTTGTAATTAGGGTCCCTGTGAGTCAGAACAGATGCAAAATCACCTAGCAACATCATCATATTGCATTTATATCATTATTGTATAAACTTATTTATATATTGTTCTTAAATGTACTCATGTAAATCTTCATCATTGACATCATACATAAATAATACTGTCTTTGTGAATATTTAAAACACTGACCTGATGGATGAGATGAAGACTGCTTCCTGGGATAGTAAATTCTTAATGGTACCTGAGGCTAACCCCATCAAGAGAGCTCATTTTAGGGTGAGTTACATAATAAATTTATAACAGTTAGCTTTTACTGCTAGGCAACTGTCTCAAAAGTCAGAGTCTTCAAACTACAAACAGAACCTTCTTCGTGATTTGGTGATGGTCTGGACAGTGTTCAGGGCCGGAATTGGCTTGCTTGGGGCTGCCTAATCGGAGCTGGCCTGGCTCATAATGATGGCGCCTCAGCTGAGACATTGAGCGGGCTGGGGCTTCTCTCCACACAGCCCCTCACCCTCCAGGAGGCTAACGCAGGACCCCCATGTAGAGAAAGGGTGCCATGAGTGGGCAGACCTTAATGCATAAACCATTTTGTGACTTCAGTTTGCGTGAAGCTCGTTATTGCCCATTGGTCAAAGACACATGGGACATGCGGTGCTGGCAGCCTAGGAGAAGTGTGAGAGGGGAGTCACCATCTGGGTAGGAATAAGGGAAACATTTTACGGAAGTCATTTTTTCAAACAATGTGCCCTAGGATTTACATTTAATCATTTTGTTCCAAGAAATAAAATCTAGAAATTACCTCATGCAAATATTCCAATGTAAATTTCGTATGGATTTCCAGTTAAAGGCTAAACTCTCAAATTTGGCAGTTGATACTGCCCCAAATTTGGTCTCTACATTACTGCAGCTGGGAGGAAAGGCTGCAGGAGATTTCTCAATGGTCGAGGCCCCTTTCCTCTTACTGAGCCAAGCGAGACACCACCTGACACCACTGGATTACTGTGTACAGTGGTCTCCACCTCCAGTGATGTCAACACTATTTAAATGTGATTTAAAGAGCTTTTTTTGATAAGCCTACTTCATACTTTTACGTGTCTAAAAGCATTATAATTCTAACTTGTCACCCTTTTTGTCTTGGGTCTTCTGACAACAACAAAGGGTGTTGGTCTCAGTGGTATGTGCAGCATGTGATTGAGTATGTGCGTATGTGTATGTTGAGCCCGTGGCTGCAGCATAGCCCTGCTAATGAGGATGTGATTTTGAGATTTTTCCAGTCACCTCTCTGAGGTTCTCAGGGAGATCCCTGGCTGGATCCAAGACTGTGGAGGTCTCAGAACAACAACTACCCTACCTCTGGCTTTTTTCCCTCTGGAAGCATCTTGCCGCCGCGTTTCTGTGTCAATGCCTAGGAAAAAGTGGTAACGGGAAGGAGTCTGAAGCTGGAGAAGCAGGCCCACTTCCCTCACATAAGGCAATGGTTTCAAACATCTGCCTTGGCCGTGTGGTTGGAAAATCATGACTTAAAAGAAAATCAAAGTTCGGAAAAATTATTTTTGGGAGGGGGAGACATGGATGGGGCTCCTGGGGGAGGAAGGAATGAGACAAACTGCCCCAGGCTCAGGGAATAGGATACAGCCACGAAGCTCCTCTGGACTCTGCTTAATGAGCTCTGGAGGCTCCACCACCGTGCTTGCCTAGGGAGTGCTCTGAGTGAACAGCACGTAAACAACAGGCTCCAAGGCTGGCACAGGGCCCGCAGTTCAGGTAGAAACATGTGTGCACAGCATTCTTGTTGGGCCTATGTAAAAACAATCACACGACCTGTTTTGAATGACGGTACCTTCCATGTGAGGTAACATGCCTATTGCTCCATCCCTGGCACCAGCCTAGGCCCCAGGGCCATGGAGGCATTTGGGTAGAACCAGAGAAATGGTTACCCTGTGGAGCTGCAACCAGAATAACGCTTGAGAGATTAAGGGTTTGCCGCTGTGACCCAGGGAAAGCTTGGGCTAGATAAGTCACGTGAACATGACAGATCTTCACGATGGACCAGCCTTTCCCATAGTTTCCGGCCCCATCAGTCTGTTTTTCTGTTTTCCGTACTATTCACCAGCCTCTGCCATTCTGTATAATTTCCACATTTATTATTTTTATGGCTTGTCGTTTAATTCTTACTACTAAAATGTTAGTTCACTCACGGTAAGGATCATTGACAGTTTTATTAAATGATGCATCCCAAATACCTAGAATGCCTGGATTATAATAAATACCCAGTTGCCATGGAGTCCGTGATAACTCATGCTTGCTCCATGTGTGTCATTGTAAAATGGTGCTTCGTTAGGTTTCATTGGATGATTCTTCAGACGTAGATCTATGTCTGAAAGGCCTTTCTTCTGAGGCACCTCTAGATAGACTCAAACCATCCGCCTTTCAAGTCATAGGGGTTCCATGGATGGATGTTGAATGATGGTCCCAAAGACCAATTTCTAGACATTTCTAGCTTTAGTATTACATATCAATTTTCTGTTACTATACTACTTGGGGACTTAGAACAGTAGCAATTTATTATTTCTACAATTCTATGGCTCAGGGTTTTAGGCAGGAATCTGCTGGCAGCTCTTTTATTCCTCCTCAAATTAGTGGGTCACTCATTCAGCTGCATTCGGCTGTCCCTGTGCAGGGCTTGAAGATTCAAGAGGGCTTCCCACACATGCCCAGTGCCTTAGGATCCACGTGGCTCTCCACCCATGTGGTCTTGCGGTGGCACGTGTCAGCAAACCCGTTCCAACTCATAGAAACCCTCTATACAGCAGAACGAAAGACTGTCCCATCCTCAGCCATCTTCACAGTTGTTGTGTCTGTGTCTATTATTGCACCCTTCTTTGTAATTCATAGGTCTGAGTGTCTTTCACAATA
>NW_022109491.1:40255658-40288648 GCF_000313985.2 Echinops telfairi
ACACATACACACCAGGGCATATTGTAGAACGTGCCGGGCCTTTCAAAGCCTAGGCTTAGAACCAGCACCAGCATAATGTCTACTGGACTTCAGTAGTCAGAGCAGGTTACAAGCCCAGCCCAGATCATTGAAATCCAAACCAAGCTCACTGTCATCGAGTCCGTTCTGGCTCAGAGCAGCCTTCCAATGCCAAGCAGAACTGCTGTGGGGGGTTTCTGAGATGGTACATTTTGAAGGAGTAGAAAGCCTCATCTTTCTCCTGCAGAACTGCAGGTGGTGTTGAACTGCAACCCCATGTCCATTATGCCAGCGCAGCTCTTAGGGAAGGGATATTGGACTCTATGTGTTGATGGATGAGTACGTGCACAGGGAGGAAAGGAACGGGGTAGTCATCTTTGAGAACAACTTACCATGTTATCCCAGGATCCCAGGCTTTACAAATAGGGTCCCTGTCAATAAGTACTTACTGGAAGGTTTCTAGGGATCAGACCCTGGTCATGTACTGATCACCACAGTGCCTGAAATGTCAGACAAGAGCACCACCCTAATGAAGTTGGATGCTTCCTAAGAGAAGCCCTTTAGCTCCAGCTGGCATCTGGCCACCTCCCATGGTGAGGTACTGGAAGCTGATTGAAGGGGGATTTTTGAGCAAGGTTAATAACTGTCTCCCTGGCTCCCTTCTAGATTCCATGGATGGTGAGGGTGATTGGAGTCTCTGGTCTGGCTGCAGTGTTACCTGTGGGAACGGCAACCAGAAACGGACCCGGTCTTGTGGCTATGCATGTACTGCGACAGAATCGAGAACATGTGACTATCCAAACTGCCCAGGTGGGTATACGCAAGGGTGCAGCTCTAAGTTCAAGAGAAAGCTCTTAGTTTTTTTGTTTTATTTATTTATTTATTTATTTTTAAGTAATTTTATTGGGGGCTTGTACAACTCTTATCACAATCCATACACCCATCTATTGTGTGTCAAGCACATTCGCACATTTGTTGCTGGTCGGGGTACAGTGTAGCTACGATGAAACATACAACTTTTTTCTAGTTCCTAAATTCTTCCTCCTCCCACTCCCCCACTATCATGATCCCAATTCTACCTTACAAATCTGGCTAGACCAGAGGATGTACACTGGTACAGATAGGAACTGGAAACAGGGAATCCAGGATGGATGATCCCTTCAGGACCAGTGCTGAGAGTGGCCATACCGGGAGGGTGGAAGGATGGTGGGGTAGAAAGAGGAAACCAATTACAAGGATCTACATATAACCTCCTCCCTGGGGGACGGACAACAGAAAAGTGGGTGAAGGGAGATGTCGGACAGTGTAAGATATGACAAAATAATAATTTATAAATTATCATGGGTTCATGAGGGGGGGAGGAAGGGGGAAAATGAGGAGCTGATGCCCAGGGCTCAAGTAGAAAGCAAATGTTTTGAGAATGATGATGTCAACAAAGAAGGCTCTTAGTTTATGTCTAAAAATGATAAAATTTGACTTTTTGAATGACAGCCAAATAAGATTGGTAGGACTTCTGACCAAAATGAGACAACAAAGGACAATTAATGAACTAAAAGACTAAAGAGATGAATTTTCTGAATCTGATGCACAATTGGAGTAACCATGCCCTGGGGACAAGGCCACATAGTATTTGCTAAATGTAAAGGAAGATTTAAAAGAACGAACTGTTAATGTTGCCCCTTGATATGCATTTGTTTGTGTGTTGAAGAGGACATGAAACTAGACATTTGCATTCTAATAAGGAAACCAGGATGAGAGGCTTGACAACTGTCTACAGAAAAATCCCACAATTAATCCTGCCTCACATGCCTGAGAATTGCTCATGGCTCCCACGAGAAGAAACAGGGACAACTTAGCAAATTATTTCTTATTTTCTATTTCATTGTCAGTTAAAAAAAATAATTGCAAACGTGTTATACTGAGTATAAAAAAAAGTATAACTGTTTTTATCTAGGGCTGTCAATCTATCGCCCATTGGCTACATCTGACCCATGGCCTTTATTTGTGTGGCCCACACATTTTTCAAGAGTTGCCAGAAACAAAACCAAAAAAATAACAAATATGCAACTCAAACCCTAAAATATGTAGGACATGGCCCTTTACATTTGTTCCATGTTCCTCCTTGCCGGGGAAGGAGATCAGCCTAAAATAATATCATCGACTAGTCCAGGAAACTACATGAGTTCTGATGGCTTCATCTGAAGGACATTCCAGAATGAGAAATTTTGGCCCTCCACCTCGGGCTTCGTGTTTTACCCCTCACCCTCTATTTTCAAACTAGAAGACCAAAATTTGAAACTGAAAGGAAGGGCCAGAGTCAAGGAGCCCCTGAAGAAAAAGAGGGAGGGTTAGATTAGAAGGAGGGCACACGTTGCAGAAATGGCCTAGGTAGAAAGGGGGGGATAAGACGTGAGAAGTCAGTTCTCATGCAAAAAGATCTCAGAAATAGCGAAATGATCCAGGTGTTTTTCTGAACCCTTGCAGGCTTATCGTGAGTCTGCTGAGAGTCTCACGGGGGTCTGGAAGGGTAGGTAGGATTTGGATGGATAGAAATCAAACTGCCAACCAATTAATAAGCATGTTAGGAGAAGATAGAGGAAGACAAGGGAAAAAATTAAGACAGAGGAAAAGGAGAATATAAACATAAAGAGATGGAGTAGGAAATTTAAAAGTGAACTCTTAAGGAGATCATAAAGAATAAGACTTTGGAGGACTTGCATGTCAAGTACATGTCGGAGGTATCATTCCCTTTCACCCAGAGGGCCACCTCAGGAAATGGTATCATTGCTGTGGTATTGATTTGACAGCTGTGGATGCCCATCCACTGGAGATTAGCTTGCTTGGAGTCACTGTGGAATTTGAAGTCAGGATGATTCAGGGCCTCTCTTCACCTCTAAGCTGTTCCCCCTTCACCAAGAAGAATAGTGTCACTCCTCACCCACACAGGGACACTGAGAGCATTTCCTGCCCGGGTATCTGAGGTTTGCCTTGCATCCTCTTTGAGACCTGGCCGACCCAAGGTGGTGGGTTTACGTATTTTCTGGAAGAAGTTCTTCTCTGCCACCCTTGTGCATCTTTCCTTCTCCTTGTCTCTTACTACTAAGATCACTGAGGCCAGCTGCCAGAGCTTGCTCTTCTCTGTCCTTGCCCTCCTTCCCCCTCTATGGCTCTGCTCCTGGCGGCCCCAGCTTTCCAGGCCCCCTTGGAGCGGGAAGGGTTTACATGTGGGGGATCTTTTAACTTACTGAGTTTTGTTGAATCTCAACCCACCTGGAAAATATCAGGGAGTTTGCAGGGTCTTGCTGGCCTCTTGCTGGCAGATATTCCTCTGTAAAAAGCTTGTTCGCCCCGTGTAAGATATGACAGGATAATAATTTATAACTTATCAAGGGTTCATGAGGGAGGGGGGAGCGGGGATAGAGGGGGCAAAATGAAGAGCTGATGCCAAGGGCTTAAGTGGAGAGCAAATGTTTTGAGAATGATGAGGGCAATGAATGTACAAATGTGCTGTACACAATTGATGTCTGTATGGATTGTGGTAAGAGTTGTATGAGCCCCCAATAAAATAATTTTTAAAAAGCTTGTCCCCTATAATACCCCTCGAAATAGCTTAAAGCATCTTAAATAAAGTCAGAGAGGGCCTCTTAAAGGAAATCAAGTCATGCTCCACAGCAAGACTGAATTTCTCCAACAAAGGCCACCTTTCCTTTTAAAAAAAAATCATTTTATTGGGGGCTTGTACAATTCTTATCACAATCCATACATACATCTGTTGGTTCAAGCACATTTGTACATTTGTTGCCATCATCATTCTCAAAACATTTGCTTTCTACTTGAGCCCTTGGTATCAGCTTCTCATTTCCCCCCCACCCCTCCCTCCCCACTTCCCCCTCCTTCATGAACCCTTGATAATTTATAAATTATTACTTTGTCATATCTTGCACCATCCGATGTCTCCCTTCATCCCTTTTTCTGTTGTCCATCCCCCAGGGAGAAGAGTATATGTAGATCCTTGTAATTGGTTCCCTCTTTCTACCCCACTTTCCCTCCACCCTCCAGGTATCGCCACTCTCACCACTGGTCCGAAAGGGATCATCTGTACTGGTTTCCCTGTATTACCAGTTCCTATCTGTACCAGTGTATATCCTCTGGTCTAGCTGGATTTTTAAGGTAGAATTGGGATCATAATAGTGGGGGGGAGGAAGCATTTAAGAACTAGAGGAAAGTTGTATGTTTCATCATTGCTACCCTGTAACCTGACTGGCTTATTTCCTCCCTGCAACCCTTCAGTAAGGGTGTGTCCAGTTGCCTACAGATGGGCTTTGGGTCTCCACTCTGCATTCACTCTCATTTACAGTGATATGATTTTTTGTTCCTTGATGCCTGATACCTGATCTCTTCAATACCTCGTGGTCACACAGGATGGTGTGCTTCTTCCATGTGAACTTTGTTGCTTCTCAGCTAGATGGCTGCTTGTTTATCTTCAAGCCTTTAAAACCCCAGATGCTATATCTTTTGATAGCCGGGTACCATCAGCTTTCTTCACCACATTTGCTATGCACACATTTGTCTTCAGTGATCATATCGGGAAGGTGGGCACCCACTGATATGATTTTTTGTTCTTTGATGCCTGATACCTGATCCCTTCAACACCTCATGGCCACACAGGCTGGTGTGCTTCTTCCATGTGGGCTTTGATGCTTCTGAGCCAGATGGCTGCTTGTTTACCTGCAAGCCTTTAAGACCCCAGATGCTATCTGTATCTTTTGATAGCTTTCTTTACCACATTTGCTTATGCACACATCTGTCTTCAGCGATCGTGTTGGGAATGTGTGCATCATGGAATGCAAAGGCCACCTTTCCCATGAATCTTCCCACTTTGATTTAGTTCACACAGGATCCCTAGTCATCAAGAAGCCTGGTTGAGGTGGCAGTTTGACAGCAGGGGAAGATTTTGAAGCCAGTTGGATCTATTGCTCAGAGCAAGTAATGGAAAACCCACCTTACTCAATCTGGAGCATCATGGACAGTGTTAAACATCCTAGAACATGGAGTATCTGCTCTTTGCCTGTGGACTGCTGTATTCAGAAGGGCTAGACACATATCAGGGAGACAATATCAGCAGATACTGACCACTTACTGCTCAAAGTGCTTTGTTTATACAAAACTCATTTAATTCATTCGCCATCCCTATGACATGGATTGTTTTTGGCCTTCCCATTTCAGAGATGTGGAAACTGAGGTAGACAAAAAGAAGGAGCAAATTGTCTAGGGTTACAGGGCAAGTATGGTTTTGAACCTAAGTAGTCAGTCCCAAAATACAAGCCATTAACCACTGCACTCACCGATCTCTCATTGAAATCGTCACGGTGAAACCATTACACTGACCCTCTGTGATAGAGCCTGCATTGCCAAGACCTCATTGCCGGCTGAGTGAGTGAGCTCCTTAGGGCTCACTCAGGTATATTTGGGTGTGATTTTATGCTACAAATGGTATCCAGGGGGGTTCTATTTTTTTATGTTGTGTTACCTACTTTTTAATGTTTCCTTTGTTGGCAAGTTTCTGCCAGCGAATAGCAATAAATACAAAAAGTGGCTTTGTTCAGGTGTAGGGTTCTTTGGCGGGGGCGGGGTGTGGACTGACTTTTCCATATAACGAGAGAAAAACGAGCTTTTGTCTATGTGCAGGAATTGAAGACACCTTTAGGACAGCAGCCACTGAAGTGAGCCTACTTGCGGGAAGTGAGGAGTTTAATGCCACCAAACTGTTTGAAGTTGGTAAGAAGATTTTGTTTTTCGGTCTCCAAATATTGATTTAGTGCTGTGGAGACTCCTTTAGTCTTTGCAATGCAATCCTTGGAACCATTTAAAGGTTTGGTTTTTTTTCTGCTGGGGTCCAATTCGCTCAGCCTATTTCTTGCACACAGAGCGTACTCTAAGCTAGATGAGCAATCCCATTTCTTCTGTACCAGACAGGGCTGACTAACACGTCGGTGTCGATCCTATTGGCTGTGCCATCTCCTCAGTAATGAACAGGCAGGGCTCACTCCCTTCCACGAGAGATGAATCGCTCTAAGGGATGGGTACAAGCTGCTCTCGCAGATTTCAGAAGATGTTCCCAATGAATTTAAAAATTGATTTAGCCTATTTTTCACCAAATAGGAAATATTTAAATATTATGTCCCCCTTGAATTTTTCATAAACCATTGGAACTAGTCTGATATACAGTTGAGAACAAATACAAGTGAACACAGACCAAACAAAATTGAAAATGATTACTCAGGTGCAAGGCGAGACCTTGCCTTTTACAAAGAGCTTCAAGACTTCTGGATACAATGCTCTGTTGTAGTGGGATAAGACTGTCTTGTGAGGCCCGATGTTTTGCTACTCCAAAATTCTTTCTTAGGCTCTTCAGTTCTGCCCCACTGCCCAAGTTACAAATGATGGAGTACTGAGTTTTTGTTTTTGGTGATGGACCATTCACATTGATTAAGGGTAATGATTATACATTGGATTAATTTCACATATATCTACAAGCTGAACATTTGCTTTAAAAAACTTTACTTGGCAAATGTGTGTGTAATATACTATTTATAAAAACAAATAAAAAGCAGCTGCTATGGCTGCTTATGTACCAACATCTCATGAGATTTAGTTTCTCGGGTGGGAGTTTGGGGTCATAGTTTCATGGAACATTACAATTTGTTGACCTACCATCACGGTAGGCCACCAGTTCTACCCATTGGTTTGCTGTGTAGTGGCTGATGTCTTAAAAGCTTGAAAAGAGTGATCCAAGGTACAACAATTGGTTTATATTCACCTGGAGCAACTGAGGAAGAAGATTCGTAGAATAGTGAATAGTGGCAAATTGCCTCCTTTGTGGGATAAGATAACCTTACCATTCTCCCACAGAGCAGCTTGTAAGTTTGAACCACTAACCTGGGGATTTCAGTCTAATACCTTCCATTGGAAAAGGATGTCTGCCTTGAGCTCTTTTAAAGAGCTACCCCATAGCTCATCGGTCAGTTTTTCATACTGTAGTGGCTAGTGTACTGCTGTGATGCTGAAGCTATGCCACCAGTATTTCAAATGCCAGCAGGGTCACCCACAGTGAAAGGATTCCAGCAGAGTTTCCAGACTGAGACCAGACTGTGAAAAAGAGAGAGGCTGTCCACTCCTGAGAAACGAGCCACTGAGAAGCCTGTGGATAACATCAAAATATTGTTAGATACTGAATAGAAGCAGAACCATGTCAGAGGTCGTGCCAGAAGGTACTGAAGTATAACTGAGAAAGACCTGCTTTCTCAGCGTAGACTCAAACATATGACATAAATGGAATAAAATCTGTTGAGAGGAAAGTCTTGGAGTCTTCATTTGCTGATGCGGCACGGCTCAAAATGAGAAGCAGCAGCTCCCAAATTCTCTTAATAATCAGAACTTGGAATATACTAAGTATGAATCTAGGAAAATCAGAAGTAAGAAATGAAATAGAACACATAAAGCTCAATGCCCTAAGCATTAATGAGCTGAAATTGATTGGTATTGGCCATTTTGAATCAGAAAATCATATGTTTTACTATGTCAGAAATAACACAATCAAGAATAAGGGCACTGCATTCATCATCAAAAAGAACATTTCAAGAACTTTCTTGATGTACAATCCTCTCTGTGATGGGATTATATCTATTAGCATTTAAGGCTGTGGTTCCCAACCTGTGGGTCGCCACCCCTTTGGGGGTTTGAACGACCCTTTCACAAGGATCGCCCGATTCATCACAGTAGCAAAATTACAGTTATGAAGTAGCAACAAAAATAATTTTATGATTGGGGGGGAGGTTCACCACAACACAAGGAACTGTGTTAAAAGGTCATAGCATTAGGAAGGTTAAGAACCACTGCTTTAAGGAAACCCAACCAATGCAACTACTATTCAAATTTATGTAGCAACCATCAAAGCTGGTGATACAGATAGTGAAGAATTCTACCAATGACCTCAGTAAAAAATTGATCAAACATGCTTTCAGGATGCATTGACAGTTGCAAAAGTTGGGGGGGTGGGTTGAGGAGGAGGGAAGGAACAGTAGTTGGAAAATATGGGCTTGCTGATAGAAACTAAGCTGGAAATCACATGATAAAAGTTTGTAGGCCCAATGACTTATTCACAGCAAATATCCTTTTTAACAATACAAGTGGTCACTGTACACGTGCACTTCTCCAGATATAATATTTATTAGTCAACTTGACTACATCTGTGGGAAGGGATGATGGATAAGCTCAATCTTAGCTAAAACCAGGCCAGGGATTGACCGCAGGACAGACTCATGTAAGTTCAGATTGAAGCTGAAGAAAATTAAAACACGTCCACGAGAGCCAAAACACAACCTTGAATCTATCCCACCTGACTTTTGAGAACATCTCAAGAACAAGTTTGCAGTGCTGTGCGTGGATGACGGAAGATTGGATGGGCTAGGAGAAGACGTCAAGGACATCATTCAAGAAGAAAGCAAAAAGACTGGGGAAAAAGAAAACGTCAACGTGGGGGTCAGAAGAGAATCTAAAACTTGCTCTTAACCATCAAGTAACTAAAGCGCATGAAAGAGCTGAACAGAAAATTGCATGGGGAAGCTCAAGAAAATGAAGTCCTGTATGATTATGAAATGTCTGAAAATCTGGAGCTAGGAAAGCAAAAAGGAAAAACAGTCTTGGCATATCTTAAACTGAAGGAAAAAGGCAAGCTTGAGTTGCAACATTGAAAGAGTCTCAGGGCAAAATATTGAATGATGCCGGAAGCACCAGAAGAAGACAGAAAGAACACACAGTCACTGTACTCAAAAGAACTAGCCGGCACTGAACCATGCCAAGAGGCAGCATATGAGCAAAAACCAATGGGAAGGAAGGGGGAAGTTCAAGCTGCACTGAGAAAATTAGGCAAAAACAGTGTTTCAACAAGCTGATGATGTTGGAAAGGGCTCACTTGCCTCTGCCAGGAACTTTAGGAGACAGCTTCTTGGCCAGTTGGCTAGAAGAGACCCTTATCTGTGTCCATTCCAAGGAGAGGTGACCCAATAGAATGCTCAAATTATAGAGGCATATCATTAACATCCCCTTTAATTAAAATTATGCTCAAGATCCTCCAATCATGATTGCAGCAGTACATTGACTGGGAGCTGCCAGTGGTTCGGGCTGGATTCAGAAGAGGACGTGGAAAAAAAGGTTTTCATTGATGATGTCAGATGGACGTTGGCTAAAAGCAGAGAGTATCACCAAGAGGTTTACTTGTGTTCTATTGACAATGCAAAGGCACTCAACTATGATGATTATAATAGACTATGGGTGGCCTTGAGAAGAATAGGAATTCCAGAATACTTCATTCTGTTCATGCAAAACTTGTACATCGATCAAGAAGTAGTTATGTGAACAAGACATATACGTTCTGTCAAATAAGGGCATGCTGCATGGTTTAAAATCAAGAAAAGTGTGTATCAGGGTTTCACCCTCTCACCATATTTATTCAATGTGTATGCTGAGCAACTCATCAGAGAAGCTGGATTATGTGAAGAATGTGACATCAGGATTGGAGGAAGGCTATTAAAAATTGAGATATGCAAGATGACACAACTTTGCTTGCTGAAAGTGAGGAAGACTTGAAGTACTTGCTGATGGAAGAAGATCAAAGATTGTATCCTTCAATGTAGATACAACTCAATGTAAAGAAGACTTTGGTGGAGGAGTGGTTACATGTTGGGCTGCTAAGGGCAAGGTCAGCAGTTTGAAACTACCAGCTCCATGGAGGTAAGACAGGACTCTGTACTCCTGTAATGAGTTACTGTAACTCACTGAGGCCATTCTAACCTGCCCTGAAGGCTCACTATGAGTTGGCATGAACTCAATGGCAGTGAGTTTGGTTCTAGTTTGGCAAATAAAACCAAAATTATCCCTCAACCAATCACAAAACCCATCTAGACCAATGGGCTACATCATGATATATGGAGAAAAGATTGAAGTGGTCAAAGATTTTGTCTTGCTTGGATCCACAATCAGTGTTCATGGAAGCAGCAGTCAAAAGATCAGAAGATACATTGCATTGGGTAGATCTGCAGCACCCAACCTCTTTAAATAATGGAAAAGCAAGGAGGTTACTTTGAGGACTAATGTATGCCTGAACCAAGCCATGACTTTTCAGTGGTTTCACATGCATGTAAAAGTTGAACACTGAATAAGGAAAATCAAAGGAGAATTGATAAGTTTTAATTATGGTGCTGGTGAAGAATATTGAAAGTACCATGGACTACCAAGAGAACAAACAGATCTGTCTTACAAGAAGTGCAGGCAAAAATTCTCATTAAAGGAAGGGATAGAGAGACTTTGTCTCATGTATTTTGGGCCTATTTTCAGGAGAAACCAGTCCCTGGAGAAGGGCATCATGCTTGGTAAACTAGTGGGGCCGTGAAAAAGAGGAAAGCACTCAAAAAGATAGAGTCACACAGTAGCTTCAACAATGGACTCAAATATTAGGACAATTGTGAGGATGGTACAGGACCAGGCAAACCAAAATCCAACAAGCACCAACTGCCTAACTTTGGGATAAGGATCATCTGCTTCTTCTCCCAGTAGGGCATTTCAGCTTTAAGTTCAAAGGAGTATTTCAATTCCTTAGATCTGCTACAGGTGAGTTTAAGGTTAAGTCCAATTCAGTCCGTGGGGTTTCCAGTTCAATTCCTTCTGGTGTGGTCTATGTAAGGTGTTGTGCACCTCAAGAAAACAAAGTGTAAAGTCCCAGTTGCTTATAGCAGGCTGCTTGTGTCACCAAGGGCTGGCTACTAAACAGGTCAAAAGTGCCAGTTAGGAACATAATACCAAACTCTTCTCCCATTGGAGTCTATATACATAATGTTAAGCATTTTTCTCAATGGTCAGTTGCCTCACCTGGTTTACCCACCATCAGAAGTGTAATCACCTTCCCTGTTGCAGACATGTCCCCCACTCTTCTTGATCTGAGTTCCCATTAAGGTTCACTACTATTGTAGGAACTTCTGTTGATTTGAAATGACTATGGGACACTGCTATTTGGAAGGAATGGATTGATCTCTTTCTCCCATAATATGAGAAACTGAACCCATCTGGAGTGAGGCCACATTTCTTGAAGTGGTTTTAAAGATGCTCAAATAAGGGGGTAATATGTGGTTCATGGGAACTAGGCAGGCACACTACCTCTTTGCTTGGGGAACCAGATTAAATACTACATGACTTGAGAAGTCTGTCTTTGTCTTGGATTCTATCCTTAGAGGAGTAGACTCATACAATATTAGTCCTCTTGTGATTACCTAGCTTCACTCAGCATGATGGCTTCCAGGTCCATCCATGTCATGAGGTGTTCTGTGGTTTCATCACTGTTTTTAGTATTCCGGTGTGTTTATATAGCGGAGTTTCTTTATCCATTCTTCTATTGTTCATTTAGTAGGCTATTTCCAGCTTTTTGCTATTGTGAACTGTGCTGCAATTCACTTCATGTTCTGTCTTTTACTTCTCTGGGGTATGTGTTAGTCTGGGTAGACTAGAGAAACAAATTCATAAACATGCATATGTATATAAGGGAGAGGTTTATATACAAGAGGAATTGAATATTGAGAAAACATCCCAACCCAGTCCAGTCCAAGGCCATAAGTCTGATATTAACCCATATGTCCTATACCAATCTATAAAGCCCTCTTCAGACTCACAAAACACATGCAATGAAGCCAAATGCAGGACGATCACAAGCTAGTGGGTAGAAAGTCTTTGAGTCCAGTGGCATTGTAAGCATCTAAGTGCTGGCAGGGGTCTCTCTGTGGTTTCTCCAGCTTCCGAGGACTGGTTGCATCCATATGGCTTGTCTTCTGCAAAGTCTCCCAGGGAGAAACAGAGAGAGAGAGAGGTGTCTTCTGCCTCCAAGGAGGAAGTACCAGATTTCCTAAAGTTCTCAGGAGAACGCCATGCCCACTGAAGTCTCATTGGCTATCTCCAGATTGACAAACTAGACTCCACCCCTAAACTCTTAATCCTTAAATTGACCCCAGATTAGGTGACTACCACAGGGTATATGCCCAGAAGATGTATTGCTAGCCTCGTGTGGTATTTCTATCCCAGTTGTTTCAGGAAGCACACGTTGTTTTCCACAATGGTTGTACATGTTTACATCCCACCAGAAGTCCATAAGAGTTCCAGTCTCTTCACACCCTCTTCAGTATTTGTTGTTCTCTTTTGTCTCTGACTACTCTTGATCCTACTTGCTTTTCACTCCCCAGGGTATCTTACCTGGATCCTTACAATAGCTTCTCCTGTTTTCTTTACTATCATCCAAAGAGTTATCAATGTTTAATTCATTTTCTTATTATAAAGATCAGTAAATAACCCACTATAGTATACAGGACAAATAACCTACACAAACCATTACCTCATCAACCTTCAAGAACTAGATGGTAAATCCCTCAGGACCAATATTGAGAGTAGCAATACCATAAGGGGAAGGGGAAGGTGGGAGGAGAAGGGGGGGAAATGGGGAACGAATCACAATGATCAACGTACAAACTCGCCCCCCCCCCTCCTGCCGCCGAGGGAGATGAACAACAGAAACGTGGGTGAAGGGGGACAGCAGATGATGTAAAATATGAAAATAAAAATAATTTATAAATTATTAGGGGTTCCCGAGGGTGGAAGCATGGGGGAAGCAGGGGGGAAAAGAGCTGATACCAAGGGCTCAAGTAGAAAGAAAATGTTTTGGAAATGATGATGGTAACATATGTACAAATGTGCTTGATACTATTGATACATAGCTTGTTATAAGAACTGTAAGAGCCCCCAATAAAATGATTTATTAAATTAAAAAAATTAAATAAAATAATGAACTAGATGGTACCCAGTTACTTCTACCAACTCTTCTGATCAGGGACACAATCAATGAATCCTGTTAGAACTGGAGAAAAATGGATAATAAAACCTCAAATTCCTAATAAAAATCGAACAAATTAGACCTACTGGACTGCTTAAGACTTGAAGAGCCTTAAGTTGCCCTGAGTTACTCTTCAAACTTCGAACCAAAACTAATGCCTGAGGTCACCTTGTTCCTAAATAACAAATTGGCTAAACAGTAATGAATATTACCAGCAATACCATGTGCCTTTAAAACCACCTTTCTAAGACTAAATGGTCAATAATTACTTTAAAACAAGGATGAGCATGTAAGGGGGGCAGGGAAACTAGATTGATGGGGACAAAACCCAACCTGGATGGAAGTAATGAGATGTCTATACATTATAGAGAATGTAGCCAATGTCACTGAACCACTTGTGTGGAAATGCTGAATAAGGAGCCTAAACTGCTGTGTAAATCTTAACCACAAGTGCAATGAGATATTATTTAAAAGTAAGTAAGAGAAAAATAAGAAATCATTACAAGCTTTATTGAAGATCTCCATGATGTGACGCCAACAACCTTATTCCCCTCTATCTTCTGCTCCAGACCCCAGCCCTAGCCATCGCCACCCCAATCTTTCTGTTATACCTTGGTTTGCACACTTTACATTTTCCCACAGTGCTCTCCCCTGTCTCTGCTCCTATCTTTGTTCTTGTAGATGATGCCAATTTAGGTTCTCCGACAAGCAAATGCCCAGGTGGGATCAGACGTGCAATTTTTGGGGAGAAATGCCTGTGAATGATCAAGGGCACAGGGCGTGGGACTCCTCAGGAAAAGCGTCTGAGCCAGCGGTTCTCAACCAGTGGGTTGCGACCCCTTTGGGGGGTCAAACAACCCTTTCACAGGGTTCACCTGATTCACAACAGTAGCAAAATTACAGTTATGAAGTAGCAATGAAAATAATTGTGTTGTTGGGGAGTTACCACAACATGAGGAACTGTATTAAAGGGTCGCGGCATTAGGAAGGTTGAGAACCACTAGTCTAAGCTAAGGTGCAGGCCGGGCATCTGTGGAGAGAGGGAAGGACTCTACTGGAGGTGCAGAGCCGAAGGAAGCTCTGAGAGCGTCTCAGCCATGCAGCGAGGGGTCCTCAGCCTCAGGCTGCCGGTTGCAGGACTCCCAGGCTGGAGAGGAAAGCATTGGCTCTTACAGCCCCGTCATGCTCAATCATTGCCTCGGGCCAGCCACCACATAGCCCCACCTGGCCTTAGGTACTGCGTAGGTGTCTTAAAGCTTCCCTGACTTTCTCTTATTGAATACCAATCAGAAGATTTTATTCTTAATTTTCCTTCATTACAATAAAAAATACGTATCTTTATATAACTTTGAGTTTGACATTTTAACCGATTCACTGGCATCCATTCACAATTATGGATAATCACCATCTGTTTCCAAACCTTTTTCATTATCTCCCTTTGTACACCTGAACTTACTTACTTCAACATCCTGAGACAGGTGCCATACATGCCTAGTGTGTTAGTCCGGGTAACCTAGAGAAATAAATTCATTGACACTCATATATGTGCAAGAAAGAATTTTATATCAAGAAATAATTATGCATCAATAAAATACCCCAGCCCAGTCCAGATCCAGTTGATAAGTTCAAAATTAGCACATATGTCGATATTAGCCCATGAATTCCTCTTTAGACTCACACAGCACTTGGAATGATGCTGAATTCAGGAAGATCACAGGCCTGTGGAGGGAAAGTCCTGAGTGTCCAATGGCAGTGAACGCACCTCCAGGGATCTGGCTGCCATCAGGGTGGCTCCATGTGGCTTGTCAACAGGAATGTGAAGCAGAGAGAGTGTGTGTCCCTCCTCCAGGGAGGAAGACAGGAGTTCCCAGAATCCTCAGGAGAAAGCCATGCCCAAGCAGAGGCATCATTGGCTATGACCTGATTGACAGGCTAGACTCCATCCCTTTGCTCAAGTTGACAGGAGATTATGGAACTACCACACCCAGCTTTTAACCCCTTGATGTCCCCACCATGTCCCTGCACACCAGCGTGGCCTGCTCATGGCAGCCCCTGAGGTTCTTCTGAAGGCTTTCCTTGCCCAGAAAAGCATGGTGGCTGGAAGTGTCTCAGTCAAGAATGTCCCAAAGCAGCCCTGCCTCAGCTGTTGATGGGAGCCAGTGGTAAATGCTCTGACCCCTCACACCGTGAAGAGGGAAGCTCTGAAGTGTGTTCTCTACGCTGCTTCCCCAGCAGGGTTGATATCTGGCTGCTTGCAGTGGTTATGTATTTAATACTAAGATAAATCAAAAAGTATTGTAAAAAACATCATCAACAGGCCTTTTTTCTGAGGCACTTCTGGGTGGATTCGAACCTCTAACCTTTCAGTGAGCAACCAAGCTCACTGAACTTGGGACCTCACCACCAGGGACTCCAACTAAAATGTTAAGTCCCCTAAAAGCACCTTTCTCCATCCTCACTGAAGCATTTTCTATACAATTATGTACAATGATTTTTAAACATCCAAGGTTAAGGGGTTAAAAGGCTAGGCCTCGTTTAAACCAGAAGCGAGTGACAGATTTAAACTCTAGACTTTCAAATGTTTTGGTTTCCCCCACCCCCCTGTGGAATTTCTACTACATCACCACTTGTTTAGAGAGGAGATTAAAAATGACCCTCTGAATTATTGTTAATTTTGTTAGGGTGATCATGGGATTATAGTAGGCTAGGAAAATATTCCTCATATTTATTTTCTACTGAAATAATTTATGGATCATAGAGTCATATATTTTCACAAAATTAAATGATGGCAAATAGACACTCATTATACAAATATTATTCTACGTTTATATGTTTTTAAAATGTCCTCATAAGATAAAGGGAGAGGAAAGCCTCTGGAGCAAGCAGCCCCCACTCATCTCCAGGTCCGAGAGAGATGAACTTGGCCCTCCGGGGCCTGGGCGCATCGGGCAGCTGCAGGCAACTGGAGCTCAAAAAGGGAGGTGACACCGTTACCGCAGTCCAGTGTTGCATGTGGTGAGAGGGTTTCTCTGTGGTCTTTTTCAGACACGGACAACTGTGAGCGATGGATGAGCTGCAAAAGTGAGTTCTTGAAGAAGTATATGCACAAGGTAATCAATGACCTTCCCAGCTGCCCCTGTGCCTATCCCACCGAAGTGGCCTATAGCACAGCAGACATCTTTGATCGCATCAAGCACAAGGACTTCCGCTGGAAGGACGCCAGTGGGCCTAAGGAAAAGTTAGAGATTTACAAACCCACAGCCCGGTACTGCATCAGGTCCATGCTATCCCTAGAGAGCACCACACTGGCTGCCCAGCACTGTTGCTATGGTGACAACATGCAGCTTATTACCAGGGGCAAAGGAGCTGGGACCCCTAACCTCATCAGCACAGAGTTCTCGGCAGAGCTCCACTACAAAGTGGACGTTCTGCCCTGGATTATCTGCAAGGGAGACTGGAGCAGGTATAACGAGGCTCGGCCTCCCAACAATGGACAAAAGTGCACCGAGAGTCCTTCAGATGAAGACTACTCCAAGCAATTTCAAGAGGCCAGGGAGTATTAGAGGCTGAGAATAAGAGAGAGAGCGAGAGAGCTGGGGCGCCACCTCCGGCGTTTGTGACACAGAGGCACTGCACTGATCTGCTCGCCAGGAGCAAAACCCTCCTTAGCTGCATACATGTATATGTGTATATATTACGTGAATATTTTTCATCACTACGTGAGAGGTGTGCAGCAGGCTCAGGTGACTGCCATCTGAAGCCACACTTGCGATCGTGACTGCCTACAGCCCTCTTGGATATGGTCTATGATCTATGCCAGGTTGGGGGGCAGGGTGGGCATGGCCTGGCAGAGCAGCCAGAAGAACCCGTAGAGGACAGTGGCCAGGGCTCAATTCACACCTGACCCAGTATTTCTGAGAGGAGTAAACGGGGAGCGAAGCTGAAGGTGCAAACAGGATGAGCAGGTTCTATATATAACTTATTTAATGTGAATGTGACTTAAGCATAACCTTTTCTATGGAGGGGTCATAAAATTATTTAATCACTTCACAAAGAAGACAGAAAGAAATAAGCTTAGGAAAGCGAAAGAAAAAGGGAATTTTGTTGTGATTTCTTTGAAAAGAAAAAGTCAATGGAACTGTAGCAAGACCGGGAAAAAAAAGCCACTGGAAATCAAATGTTATTTAGTCACAAAGCATCTTGCTGAAGTGTTGGCCCTCCAAAACGCCCTGGCCTCTGACTGAGTGTAACCTGGAAAGAAATGGGTATTTTAGGGGCAAATCTGCGGTCTGATAACCATATCAAATGATGTTTTAATAAAATAGCAATATTTACACAATGCGATAATTTTACTAAAATCCTCAATGTTTAATGTTTTACAAAAGAAAAAATCTTACTTATTTTTATAAAGTATTTATTAAATCATTGGATCTTGTGCATCAAGCAATTGTAATATGACCTGGTTCTGTGGGGTGGAACTTAGGACAAAGAAAGACTTGGTTCTTATGCAATATTTTACTTGCAAAACTCCAGGAAAGGAGAATATATAATAAACTCAGAATAAATGTGTTACCTGCATCCTTGATTTATGACCCAAAAACCGTCAATAGCTCTGATGAAGCAGGGCTTCCTGGCAGGGAAAGGAAGGTGCAAACCAGGTGGGCAGAAAGGGCTGCATTGACCGATGTGATGATGGGTGGTGTAAGACATGGCTTCTTTGGCACCACGATCATTTACCTAGGACACTGGAGCCACTGATGCAGGTGCAGCCCTTTGCCCACCCAGAACTAAGCCATTTAAGCCAAAGTAAAGGCTGAAGACAACCCAGGTGAACAGGATCATTTGCAGACAGAATTCTGCCGTTAGACTAGTAAGTAAAATTATACATCATGCAAATTGCTCCTTTTCCAGGTTGAAAGAAAAAAGATTCAGAAAACATAAATCACATTAGAACTCATCTTTCATTTCCTGCCCCAGTGCTCTTGCTATGAGCTCATATTTTTGGTGTCCTCATATACCTGGTGTCTTTGCTATTGTTGATGCCATCCTTCCAAAAGCAACCGCAATTGAGTGGATTCGAACTCACAGTAACAGGAGGCAGGGTTTCCAAGAATGTAAATCTTTTGTGGAGTAGGCAGCTTCATCTCTCTCCAAGGGAGCATCTGGTGGGTACGAACCCCCAACCTAGTACCACCAGGAATCCATCCTTAGAATCCCCTAATTGAATTTTGCTCTTACCAATTATTGGTACTTTAGAATTGATTAATTATATATTTCCCACCGTCAGAATATTTCTGTTTATGGCTCATTTCTACTTGTATAAAGAAAAGCCTGTTCGTATCTGAAGGACTCCTAGGCAATGAACTGATAGGGAAGAAAACCAGTGGTCCATATAGGATGGCAGCAGGTTGGACTTCTAATAATAGGAAAACCATTGGCAAAAAATAGGAAAACCATTGGCAAAAAGAGGTTCCCAGCAATAGAATGCACCGCATTTGAAGTGAGGATGAGTGTGGACACAAAAGCTGGTGAGAATGCATAGGATGCCCTCAATGATGAGGAAGAGGGGACAAATGTGCAGTGCCATTCTCTGTCAATGTTCTGTTAATGGTGGTATGAAGTATTGGGCAAAAATGAGGCAGGAATCAAGTAAGTACCTGTTGGAGCTGATAATGGTTTTATAAAATAGAGAAAACAAAGTGGGGGTGGTGGGGTGGATGCATTTGAAGTAAGAAAGTGGTATGAAGTAAGAGCAAGCAAATAGGAAAGATCTTGGTGTTTAGGGTATTTTCTGGAAACTAGAATGTTTGAATGAGGAGTAGAGGGAAGAAAGGTATGGGCCATGTCTAGAAGGTTTTTGTTAAGAATCCAGCATGGATTCTTTAGGGACAATAAAGCTTTCATTTTACAGTGAGAATGACTGAATCCAAAGTTTTCCATGGGCTATTTGTTTTTATTAACCTAATTAATAGCTAGATGGACAGAGGGGCAAATTGAGAGTGGGGATGAACTCTGCCTCCTCCAGGCCACCCTAAAACACTTCCAGTCATCCTTGTCATTGGACTAGTGTCACACTGCTAGAAACGTGCTGCTCTAGAATCGACCTCTCTCATAGTGAACTGGTTTTCAGTCTTAAAGCCTGATGAATCAAATAGGTTATCCTCCGAAATAAAAACTCAGGTTATCCAATAAAACATGGAGGACCTTGTTTTAGTCAGTTCGGAGCACAGGCCCGCCTCACAGAGATCCCAGGCAATTCCTCAGGGAATTGTGGATAATTAGCTCACGGGAAACTTTGCCAACAGTAGACTAGGCTGCCTGTGACCTTTCTCTGCAACATCTCAGTGGCTGCTCTGTAGAGCATTTCTTACCTGATGGGTTGCTCCTTTGCTTCTCTCTGAAAAGATAACCGCTTTTCTGGTAATTCACTGGGTCTCCTTTGTGTCAGATTTTCAACAAGCCAACCTTGAAAGAAATGCCCAAAGCACCCATGGAGGGAAAGACTCAGGTCGTGTATAGCCTTCTCCAGAATACTGTTCAAGTACACACTGTGAAGACACTGCCAAGAGTTTCCACTTTATATTTCAGTTGCTAGGAGAGTAGATTCCACTATAACTACACATTAAAGAATATATATTATACCAGTTGTTATTTTAAAAATATGTTATGATCCCATGTACCATGGAAGATAGGTATTTTTGCATCCATTTTATATGTGAGGGGAAAAAGTCCCAGAACAATTAAACTTGCTGAAGGACATTGTTATTGTTGTTAGGTACCAAAGAACCAGTCCCAACCCATAGCAACCCTCTGCACAATAGAATGAAGCTCTGCTCAGTTCTGCCCCATCCTCACCATTGTTCCCATGCTCAGCCCACTGTTGCAGCCACTGTGTCAATCCATCTTGCTGAGGTCTCTTGGCTGCCCCTGCACTTTCCCAAGTACGATGTCCTTCTCCGGGGACTGGTCTCTCCTGACAACATGTTCAAAGGACATGAGAAGAAGTGTCTCCATCCTTGCCTCTAAGAAGCACATTGGCCATACTTGTTCCAAGGCAGACTTGTTTGTCCTTTGGCAGTCCCTGTACTTTCCATATTCTTCTCCAGCACCACAATTCTAATGCGTCCATACTTCTTCAGTCTTCCATATGCAGTGTTCAACGTTCATATGCAGATGAAGTCATTGAAAACCCCATGGCTTGGGTCAGGCGCAGGACAGTCCTCAAAGTAACATGCCTGCTTCTCAACACTGAATGCTGCCGATTTACCCAAAGCAATGCATTGTTTGATCTCCGACTGCTTCTCCCATGAGCTCTGTGGCTCCTAGCAAGACAGAATCCTTGCCAACATCAATCTTTTCTCCACTTATCATGTTACTTACCTATTGGTCCAGTTGTGAAGATTTCGGCCTTCTTTCCATTGAGTTGTACTGCACACTGAAGGCTGCCTTCCTTAGTCTTCATCAGCAAGTGCTTCAAGTCCTCCTCACTTTAAGCAAACAAGGTTGTGTCATCTGCATATTGGATGTTGTTTAAAAGTTTTCCTTCGATCCTGATATCACATTCTTCTTCATATAATTCAGCATACAGATTCAATAAGTATGGTAAGATGACTCTGAAGCACACCTTTCCCAATTTTTTAATGTAAAATATTTAATACATTCAAAAGGAGCTCTTCTTTAGTAGTTTGTTAAGATACTTGAAGTAGTTAGTTTGTTGTGCCAACCTGGCTGATAAACACATGGGGTTAATTGAAGGGCAGAGGGATAAATGGCTCAGTGAGCCTCACCTTTCTAGTTCTCGGGTCTCTTGCTTTCTGATGGTCGGACCAGGATGCAGCTGCCTTAGCCAGTTCCCTGCTTTAGCTGGCAAGGCTCACTTCCTGCAAGACATCCCTGAGGAGAAGCACATGGACCTACCTTGATGCAGCCCTGGGTGCTGGAGCAGCCGTGTGGAGACCCCTACCAGCGCTGAGATGCTTACATGTTCACTGATTCGGCTTGCCTCCTGCAGTCAGCCTCTAGTGTGTGTTTTGTGAGATGGAGGAGACCTTTGTGGATTGGTGTTGGACAAAAAGGTTAATGCCAGACTTATGGGCTTGGGCAGAACTGGGTTGGCATGTTTTCTTGATGAGCACTTAACCTTTATATAAAACTCTCTCTTATACATGAGTTTCTGTGGATTTGTTTCACTAAAGTACCCAGACTAACACAATACTGTATACTATACAAAGTAGGACAATCTAGCTTTTTTTGTGTTCAGTCGGTTTTAAAGAAAATGTTTATGCTAAAGAAATTTTGGTTAAAAATATATTTAAATAGAAATTTCAAGGATTGTCTACGGGGGCATATAACATTGTGTGTATGCATGTTTTGCAGATTGTTTAAGAATGACTTTGCTTCTTCCCTTTAAACTATAGCCCAAAACATAGTTTAGTTAATAAGTCTTGCTTAGTCATCTAAATGTATATAATTTGAAGCACCAAAGATTAGCTAGATAGGCTTGAAAATCCATATCCAAAAGCTCTTCCTTTTTGAACTTCCTGCCAAGCTCTGTAATTCTTTGATGATCTGTCTCATCTCAAGGGATCTCCATCATTGATGTTCCCATTGCAGTAGATGTGAAATACTTTGGTTTATATGCTGTTCAATCCACTTCTGAACCTACTTCCTTGGACTCCTCATCAAAAGTACTATCATCTGATATGAACCTCAGATCAATGAGAGGACAACTACTTTTCAAATTCTAGGCCATCATAATCCTCATAAATTTTACTGGCGGTTTCAGAAGCATCAAAGTCTACTACTGCATAATAGTATTTCAGTCTTTTGAATGGATGATCTCTCAATCTTTCTGTGAATGCCTAGTCTTTTTCAGGGACATCTTCAGGAAGGGTAACTTCACTGGACCTTGAACTTGCTCTTCCTTCATCTTCTCCTTTCCAAACTCTGAAGGAGAGACCATTACAGAAAACATAACACCTCTTTTAGGATTAAATAAACTGAAAAGAGCCAGCAAATCTTGTGCCTTCAATACACCCGAGTCCTTGTTGTAAACAGCTCATTGATGTGTGATCGCATCAGCCCGAGGCGGTATCTTTCTCTAAATTCTCTAAGCATCTGCAAAAGCAAATCCTCCTGGAAGTAATTCTTCAGAACTAGTTTCTGTCTCTCCTTTCAGGGTCAATTTCACTTTCATCGTCATCCTCATCTTCATCTTGCTCATTTTAATTATCACTTTTATCGTCATCATCTTCATGAGAAGTTCAACCAGCACTTGAAATTTCACCTTCAGGTTCCTCATCATGTAGTTTGCTGGCATGGTCTAACTATTCCACCGGAGAATCTTCATCAAGCGCTTGACCTTCTGCTTGGTCAACCTTTCCTAATTGTATTTCTCGTCTTGTCTCAGAACACGTGACCTTGGGCAATTTCACAATTTCACTGATGTCCAAGTCAATTCTCTTTGGCTTTCCTTCAGGAAAGTAGTCTGCACAAGGCTGCACAATGTCTTCTTCTCTCGTATCTTTCTATGTGAAGTCTCGGCTTTGCTTGTTGGAGCTTACTTTTGAATCCAACTCCTTAGATGTAAAAGATGGTTTTGCTTTCTGAATATTCTCAGAATTATTTAATTCGTTTTCACTTTCAGAATTCGTTGGATTTTCTTGGTGTCTTTCATTTTCTCTCTAACTAGAAATTTTTAATCTATTCCTCATTTAATTTGAGATTTTTTTTCTTCTTCTTCATTTTTTTTAGGGGGGGGATCCTTTTTTTTTTTAATTGTTTTATTAGGGGCTCATACAACTCTTATCACAATCCATACATACATCAATTGTGTAAAGCGCATTTGTACATTCATTGCCCTCATCATTCTCAAAACTTTGCCTCTCCACTTAAACCCCCGGCATTAGATCCTCATTTTTTTTGATTCAGGGCCTTGCTTTCTTCATCAAAGAGATCTTGAATCATAATCAGAACATAGTCATAGAATCAGGTCTTAGTAACATTTCAAGTCCTCCATAGCACTGTGGCTGATGGGACTTTTATCCACAGCACAGTGCAACTTGAACTTTTTGTCAGGAAACATGGCTCAGAATCTCTTGTCAATTTTGACTTTCTTTGTTTTGAAGGTTTAACTTTTGTCTCCCAGTTCTTCTATCGCTACCCAATGTTTCATCCCACCAACCTTCCTTTTTCCCAGTCTAACAGTACATGTAGCAAGCAGACAAAGGGATATTTGGGGGGTGTTTTTAATGACTTGGTTCAAGTAAGCTCTATAATCACAGCTTTTGGGAGAACCACTTGTTTTGACCTGTCTTGTACCTCTCCTCAAATTTGATCTTGGTTTCCCGACAGGTCTTGCGTTTAAGAGTGGGGTCTCTGAAGACATCCTTGTTGACTGACAACAGTTTCATCCAATGGGATGTTCATTGAGCACCTTGTGGGCATGAGGTGATTATAAGTATACACCTTCACCGAAAATAGTAATTGCTTCACTGATTTGCGTGTCATCCTTGCTAATCTGCTCTGTATGGCTCCAGTGTTAGTATCTATGCTGCCAAGTGAGCACTGTTTTGTACTTTCTGATCACTTCTATCATTACTCAAAATCGTGGGTCATTCGTACCCTGTCTAAAATGCAGGCCACTTAGTATTTCTTGTTTGGAAGTCATTTGTAACCTCTTGCTGGAAAAAGACTTGAAAAACCAAATAATGGGATCCAGGCCTATAATCCTCTGCATGACTCTCAGGCACTCGTGCTGGGCCAAACTACTTCAGCTTTCTGCCCAAATCCTCTGACATCAGCAATGATATCTCTTGTTCCACTTCCCCTTCTGAATCCAACTGGAACTCCTGGAAACTCCCTGTCAGTGGACTACTGTAACCATTGTTGGATGATCTTCAGCAGAATTTTACTTGCATATGATATTAATGATAGTGTTCTATAATGTGAGAATTCTGTTGGGTCACATTTCTTTGGAATGGGCACAAATATGGATCTCTTTCCGTTACTTGGCCAAGTAGTTGTCTTCTAAATTTCCTGGCATAGACTAGCAAGTTCTTCCAGTGCTTCATCAGCTTGTTGAAGCATTTCAAGTGGTATTCCATCAACTCCTGGAGCCTTGTGTATGGCTAGTGCTATCGGTGCAGCTTGAACGTCTTTCTTCAATGCTACTGGTTCTTGTTCATATGCTGCCTCTTGAAATGGTTGCATGTTGAGTGCTTATTTTTGGTATAGTAACTGTGTATTCTTTTAATCTTCTTTTGAAGCTTCCTGCATCATTCAATATTTTGTCCAGAGAATCTTTCAAGATTGCAACTCAAGACTTGAGTTTTGCCTTTAGTTCTTTCACTTTAACATATGCCAAACACATTCTTCCTTTTGGTTTTCTAACTCTAGATCTTTGCACATTTCATGATAACACTTGACTTTGTCATCTCCAGCTGCCCTTTGAATCTTCTGTTCAGCATTTTGGCTGCATCATTTCATCCAGGTGCTCTAGCTACTCTATGATCAAGATCAAGTTTGAAGGTCCATAATGGACTGGTTTCAGTGGAGTGTCCAGATGAAGACAGACTGGGAAAAAAGGTCACGGTTTCCTACTTCTGAAAAAAAAAGTGTAATAAGAATCTATAGACTAGATAGCAGCAGAACCTTGCTGAAGGTCAGGAAGGTGACCCTCTCCAGTTAGAGGGCACTCCAAATATAACTAGAGAAGAGCTGCTTCAAAGTAGAGTTGCACTTACGGACATGAATGTAGCATAGCTCCTGGGACCTTCATCTGCCAATGTGGCATGACTCAATATTAGAAGAAATTGCTTCAAACAGCAATCAGAATGTAGAATGTGCTAAGTATTAATCAGACTATTACAGGTTGTAAGAATGTAATGAAGTTAGTGAGCTGAAGTTGCTGGCTTTGGACATTTTAAATCAGGCAATCCTATGGTCTACTATGCCAAGAATGACATATGGAAAGAGAACAGTATCACATTCATTCTGAAAAAAATAACATTAAAGATCTATCCCCTCCACTATCATGATCCCAGTTCTACCTTACAAATCTGGCTAGACCAGAGGATGTACACTGGTACAGAAAGGAACCGGAAACACAGGGAATCCAGGACAGATGATCCCTTCAGGACCAGTGGTGAGAGTGACGATACCGGGAGGGTGGAGGGAAGGTGGGGTAGAAAAGGGGAACTTATTATAAGGATCTACATATAGCCTCCTCCCTGGGGAATGGACAACAGAAAAGTGGGTTAAGGGAGACATCAGACAGTGTAAGATAGGACAAAATAATAATTTATAAATTATCAAGGGTTCATGAGGGAGGGTGAAGCAGGGAGGGAGGGGGGGAAATGAGGAGCTGATACCAAGGGCTCAAGTAGAAAGCAAATGTTTTGATAATGATGATGGCAGCAAATGTACAAATGTGCTTGACATACAATGCATGTATATATGGATTGTGATAAGAATTGTATGAGCCCCCAATAAAGTGATTTAAAAAAAAAACTATCCTGAAGTATAGTGCTGTCAGTGAAAGGACAAAAAGAAATACCAGTTCATATGACTATTTAAATCTGTGCACCAAACACTAGTGCCAAAGATGAGGCAAGTAAGGAGTTTACCAACTTCTACAACCTGAAATTGATCTAATATGCAGTCGAGGTACACTGATAACCACTGGTGAGTGGAATGCAAAAGCTAGAAACAAAGAAGAATCTAATACGAAGTAATATAAACTAAAGCATTTGATTGTCCAGGTATGATATTATATTATTTATGACAAAGCTACTTGTTATAATAAGTAAGTTTCAAAATCATAGTAAATGCAATAAATGTTTATTTCCCACTCTTGAAACAATCTAAAACAATGTCCCATCTTAAGTGATACCAAGGCCTGAGGCCCTTTCCATCTGACGGCCCTGCCATTCTCAAGGCATGCCTTTCTAAGATGCCCTGGCATTGACTTCTAATTCAACCAGCTCCAAAAGAAAGAGCAACAAGAGTGGGCATACACCGTTTGACAAGTCATGTCAAGAGGGGTTGTACTTTCTCTTGTTCTCCACAGCACAGTACTTTCCACACCTTTCAGCAAGAGAAGCTGGGAAGTGGAATCCAGTCAGGAGCCCAGAAAGCAGAAGAAGACTCTGAGCACTTGACCAATCTTTCCCATGGAGGTAGATCACCACTTACCCGATGATACAGAGCAAACAAGAAAGTCATGAGAGGGAGGAGCTCTACAAGGGCTTAAATTGGGTGAGCTGGAGGGGAAGATCCTTTCCTCTCCTCCACGATCTTTGCACTACAGTGCAACCCTTCCACCCCTCCACAGTCACATTGCTCTAGTGACAACTTGGTTCTGTCCTGAAGCACAACTTGGGTAGAAGATCACCTATCTTACTTGTGGCAGATCATTTTAATGCCTCCAAATTCCTGGAAACATATAAGAAGCAAAACACAACATACCCAAACCTCTGGGACACAGCAAAAGCAGTACTCCAATGATGTGCAAAGCAACAACAGACACACACATGAAAAAAGAAGGGAGAACCAAAAAAGAGCATCTTTGCCCAGCATCAAGATAAGAGCAACAAAATACACTTCCAGTCACTAGAAGAATAAATCATAAATATTAGCAGAATTAAATCAATTTGAAAACAAAAGAGCTATGTGAAAAATCAACTAGACAAGTAGTTGGTTTTTTAAAAGCATTAACAAAATCGGCAAACTACTGGCAAAATTGACAAAGGGAAAGAATAACATGAAATGGGTAACATCACAACAGATTCAAATGAAGTAAAATATAATGATAACATTACTATAAAAGACCTCCCCAAAATTTGAAAACCTAGATAAAACGGATAAATTTCTAGAAACACACAGTCTATCCAAATATCATGAATTGATGTAGAAAACCTCAACAAAACCATAACCAAAGAAGTAATGGGTCAGGTCATTTACAAAAACTTCCCACCAAGAAATTCCAGGGCCAAATGGCCTTACCGGGAAATTCTCCCAACCATTTTCCATTGCCTCTTCCCTCTGCTGTAGTCAATTTGATTTCGATGTATTCCATCTGGAGGAATCTATGTGTATAATGGATTGTGTTGTTGAAAAATAGAATTTGCTATGAACAAGTTGTTGGCCTTGTAAAATTCTATCATGTGATCTCCAATTTAGTTTCTATCACCAAGACCATATTTTCCAATTCTTCTTTTCTTTGTTTCGAAATTTTGCATTTCAATCACCAATAGTTATCAATGCATCCTGACTGCATTTTTTTTAGCAATTTCCTACTTAAGATATTGGTACAATTTTTCAATTTCTGCATCACTAGCTATAGTGGTTGTTGCATGAATTTGATTAATAGTTGTATTGATTTTATTTCCTTGAAGCTAGATAGATACAAGCCTCTCAAAGACTGCTTTGTAACGCAAACTAGATCTTGAAGTGTCCTTTTTGGAAGATGCATCAATCCAGTCTTCTTGACTGTCGTTCCCGGCATAATAAACCATATGACTTTCTGATTAAAAATGGCCATCACCGTTCATTGCAGCTCACTAAGAACTAAGGTATCTATTTCATATTTGATAATTTCCAATTTTTCTACATTCAGACTTTGCACGTTCCTATTTCCAATTATTAATAGATTTTTGCAGCTATTTCTTCTCAGTATGTGAAGGTCTATGCATGTCATTATGGTCAACTCTACTTGGACAAAGCGGCTCTTCCTTAGTGCTATTTTAAATGCCTTCTGACCTGAGGGGCTTATCTTCTGGCACTACTTCTCAAAACGTGCTGTCTGACAGTCTGTCGTACTGTGGCATCTTGGATGTTATTGTGATCCTAGAGGTTATGCCACTGTATTTCAAATGCCAACAGAGTCACTGTGACGCTTCCAGACTAGGAACAAACTGTGAAGAAGGAACCGGCTGTCCACTTTGGAGGAATTAGATGCTGAAAACCTTAGGCACAGCATTGAGGCATTGTTCATTACTATAGCTGACAAAAAAGAAAAAGTATTTTCCTTCTCACCAGAGATAGTAACACACTACTAGATTTCAATGCCATTGGTCCTTTACACAATTCAGCTGTTTGATGCTGTCTGATGAGCTTTGGACTGCTGACCACGACATCAGTAGATCGAACTCCCAAACCCTTCTGTTGGAGAAAGATGAGATTATCTGCCCCTATACATATTTACAGCTTTGGAAACCCTATGTCGGTTGTGACGATTCAGAATCGACTATGGCACTGGGTATGTTTTGGGTTTTGTATTTTTGCTATATGATGTAAAATTAAAAGGAAGAATAAATCCATAAATCTCTCTCTCTCTCTCTCTCTGTCTCTCTTACAATGTATCCACTCCACAAAGAATCTCTTTTCCCTTTTCTGATTCAACCTTTAGGAATAATAATAATTTTGAAAATTCCAAGTTCACTGCCATGTAGTTGATACTGATTCACAGTGACTCCATATAGGACAGGGTAGAAATGCCACTGGGAGTTTCCAAGACTGTAACTCTAGGAGAGTAGAAAGCCCCGTCTTTCACCTGTGGAGCAGCTGTTGGTTTTGATCTGCTGACCTTGAAGAACACAGCTGAACAAGTAACCACTATGCCATCAGGGCTGCTTAGGAATAAATAGTGTTAAAGAATCAAGTAAGCCAAAGGGCAGGTGACTGGAAATAAGAAAAGATACAGAGACTGAAGAATCACAAATAAGAGCAACAACAGTAGCTATTTTCTGTCTTGTTCTGCACAAGAAAGTTCTTTTTCTTTGTATGTTTAAATTGAAAAGTAAGGGCTCCAATCTTTTGTCCTAAACATTTTATGGGAACCATCAGGAAAAATGAAGGCTGTTCAGTTTTTTTTTAAAAAAATAATCATTTTATTAGGGGCTCATACAAGTCATCACAATCCATACATATGTCAGCTGTATCCAGCACATTAGTACATTTGTTGACTTCATCATTCTCACAGCACCCGCTTTCTACTTGAGCCCTTTTCCCCCTCCCTCGGCGTTCCCCCCTCCCCCTTGATAATTTATAAATTATTATTTTATCACATCTTACCCCATCCAACGTCTCCCCCACTCACTTCTCTGTGCTGTCCATCCCCCAGAGAGGAGGCCATATGTAGACCTTGTCATCTGTTCCCCCTTTCTCCCTCACCTTCTCTCTACCCTCCTGCTATCGCTACTCTCTCCACTGGTCCTGGGGGGTTCATCTGTCCTGGGTTCACTGTATTTCCAGTTCCTATCTGTGCCAGTGTACATTCTCCGGTCCAGCCGGATATGTAAGGTAGAATTGGAATCATGGTAGTTGGGGGGTGGGGGGTGGGAAGCATTTAAGAACTAGAGGAAAATTGCATACTTCATCGTTACTACACTGCACTCTGATTTGCTCCTCTCCTCGCAGCCCTTCTGCAAGGGGATGTCCAATTTCCCCCGGATGGGCCCTGGGTCCCCACTCTGCACTCCCCCCTCATTCACAATGTTATGATTTTTTTTTTTTTTTGGTCTTTGATGCCTGATATCTGACCCCTTCGCCGCCTTGTCATCTTACAGGCTGGTGTGCTTCTTCCATGTGGGCTTTATTGTTTCTCAGTTAGATGGCCCCTTGTTTATCTTCCAGCACGTGGGACCCCAGATTCTGTGTAATTTGACAGGTTGGCACCATCAGCTTTCTTCACTGCATTTGCTTATGTACCCGCTTTGTCTTCAGCATTCGTGTTGGGGTAGGCTGGTGTGCTTCTTCCTTGTGGGTTTTGTTGCTTCTTAGCTAGATGGCCGCCTGTTTGTCTTCAAGCCTTTAAGACCCCAGATGCTATATCATTTGATAGCCGGGCACCATCTACTTTCTTCACCACTTTTGCTAATGCACCCCCTTTGTCCTCAGCAATCGAGTAGGGGCAGGCTGGTGTGCTTCTTCCATGTGGGTTTTGTTGTCTCTCAGCTAGCTGGCTGCTTGTTTATCTCCAGGTCTTTAAGGCTTCAGGTGCTATATCTTTTGGTAGCTGGGCACCATCGGCTTTCTTCACCACACTTGCTTGTGCACCCATCGTCTTCAGTGACTTCAGGTGTTATGTCTTTTGGTAGCCAAGCACCATCCGCTTTCTTCACCACATTTTCTTGTGCACCCATTGTCTTCAGCGATCTTGCCAGGCAGGTGAGCATCTCAGACTGCCGAAATGTTAGAACAAAGTGTTCTTGTGTTGGGGGAGTACTTGTGCAGGGGCCCACTGTCCATCTATTTTCTTAATACTCAACCTATAAATGTATGTACACAGATCTATCCCCCCCTCATCATATATAAATATATCTCAAGGAGGGTGTGGGAAGCCTTGCAGGGCTGGATCAAGGGCAATGTAACCGAGAGGAATGCCTAAAACCCAAATGAAGGCAGAACATGATAGTGGGACAAGAGGAAAGGACAAATAAATAGAGGAAAGAACTAGGAGGCAAAGGGTAGTCATAGAGATGTAAATACAGGCATATAAAGATGTAAGCATATTTATATAGGATGTTCAGTTTTCCTTTTAGATGATAGACGAGAGGGAAGTCACTGGCACCCTGTGCTCCTTCCACCAAACTGATATCAGCGATCATCCTGAGTGTCTTGTGGGGTGGCGGAGGTGGGGGAGGGGAAAGGTCTAAGTTTAGGTTTAGTAGAAGCAGATTCTAAGACAGGATCTGAGTGTAAATAGCTTCTTTTTCAGTTGCACTTACTAGTTCTAGTGACTTCCTTTACTTTCTCACCTCCATTATAACTGTTGTTATCGTTCATATATATATTTTTTAATGTGCTGCTCTGGGACAGTGTAGAACAGGCTCCAGAGCTACTGCCCTAGTAAGGGAGCTGGCATACTTATTCAACAAGTCCTATCAATTGTTTATGGAGCACTAATTGTGGGCGCATTATTTCCAACACTTTTGTATTTCCTTGTACCAGAGCCAACAGGCCAACCGCCCTCCTATGGCCATTAAAAAAAAGTGTGTGTGTGGCGGTGGAGGGAAGGGGGGAGTGTTAAGCAGAATCACAGATGTTCACAGTAAACATCTAGTTTAGAGATGATTGTCTAAGAGACAAGAACATGGCATTAATATATATCTACAGATTAATTATCTGGAAATTCCAGAAATAAGTATTTAGCCATCGCAAGAAGCAGACAACTAAGTCTGCTTCTCAAAAGGCTGCAAAGGTAAGAAACTACAGAGGGAGAGCAGACACAATGGTACTCTGTGCAGAATTCAAAGAAGGAGAAGCCAAGACAGTTCCTGAGTTACCGTGGAATGCTGCAGACTCCCATGTTTGACAGGAGTGGCTCATCTCATGTGCTAATGCTTTGCACCCTTTATGGAATACATAAAGCCCCACTTCCAGGGACTTAGCCAAGAGTGAATAGTTTACCTGGACTACAAGATAAGTCAAATTGTGGGGGTGTACACTTTTCTAATCCAGTGCTTCTCAAATTATTTGTGGTAAAGGAGTAGCTTTTCAGAGCGATTGATTGGCTGATTTCCAATTGATCACAGCTGGTATTTTGTAACTACAATAATGAATAGTAAATGATATATTCAAAGAATCCCTGGGGGGTGCAAACATTTAATTCACTCATCCGCTAACCAAAAGCCAGAACAACCTGAAGGCAACTGATTTTTTATTTAAATTATATTTTTCAAAGACATACAAAGTGCCAGCCCCTGATTTTTATTAGATGCAACAGACAGAAACTTAGTCTTGCAAGTTGCTTGAACACTTTGAAAGCACCTTTTGAGTGTGTCTCCCAGAGGACTGCAGGGCAGGATTACTCTGTGGATCCCTCTTTGACGAGCGTTGTCCCAGTCATGTCAACAACCGGGATCAAAACTCTCATGATTATTGATTCTGGCTCAACAGATGAACACTTAGGCAAAAGCTTCCCAGGAAGTGGGGAAGGGGTGGGACAGCAGAGTTCTGTCCTTGTCATCCCTGTACAATTTCCAGTGGAAAAATGTGTGGGTCGTCATCATTATGCCTGCACCATTTCAGACAAATTAAAGGCTTGCCTCGGTAATTACAGGGTGGGCGTATTCAGCAATGTACATCCATGTGTATGGAACTGCATACAGTAGTGTAAATTAAGGCAAAACACTTAACAGCCAGTTCCTTTTTGGAGGATCAGTATTGGCTTATGGTGTGGGAATAGAAAAATAGAGATTTTTTTTCTGAGATTAGAAGGTACAACTTTCCAGGAGTAAATTTATGGGACCAGTACATCCTGGTTGAACCCCACAAGAAGAACAAAGCTTAGATACAGATCATTTTTGGTTTTGTTTTTTGTTTTTTTAGGTTTCCATGTAGAGCTTTGAAAGAACAACATAAAAGTCCAGTGAGTTGCCTGTAATGGCAAAAATAACATCATCATTAACCATTGTAGCACGGTGGTATTGGCAGGGGTGGGGTGGGGGTTGAGACCCAGCTGCAATAGCAAGCTAGTCAAGAGTTTTATGACTGTGCTAATTTTCTCTCTCTTCTGGAAGTAATAACTGCCCTTATAGATATTCATGTTTGCCTTCAAAATCCAGAAATCTCTTACATGGTTCAGAAAGGCCTTTCATTCTTGAGTCATGCAATTCATGGATGATTTTCAAAATGTCATGTTTGAATTGGGAAAACAACATTTCTTAAATTAATCAGTCAATTGCCTTAAGAATATGACTCAATAGGTAAAAAACCTCAAACCTGACTTTTAAGTAGAGGGGGGAAAAAGAGTTTGTTTTGTTTTTCTGTGCAACTAAGTTTATTTTTCACAAAGGTCATAGCTAAACCTTAGGTTTATTGCCATGGAAAGGAACAATCGAAACGAAGTACTTTAGTTGCTTCGTGAAAAAGGAATGTTAACAGATCTTAACAAGCACACTTTAGTTTTTACACCACAAAGCCACTGCAGTTTCGTTTCCTTTAGCTGGTCCTCCGCTAGGCCTTCTCCACCCAGTTCTGCCCCCTTTAGACTGCTCAGCAAATAGAGACATTGAAAGGTGTGGGGGTGGGGGGGGGGGGG